>NC_137612.1:44190613-44273113 GCF_963280865.1 Gymnoscopelus braueri | reverse complement strand
AAAAAATACTAAATTGTTTTACTTAAGTAAAAGTATCAATACTGCAATGTAGAAATACTCAGTTACAAGTAAAAGTCTGGAATTTAAAATGTACTTGAGTAAAAGTACAAAAGTATTGGTATCACAATCCTCCTATAATCCTCCTATAATTTGAGAAACCTCTGTGGTGGTGAGGCCAAAACTGCCCGGTTCTCCTCAGTGGCTGGAGCAATTTCACCAAATCTTTATTTATTAGCGTTTTTGTGTAAAAGAATGTCGCCATGGTTACGGGGCTGCCCAGCTATGGGACAAACTGTCTCCCGGGTTGCCAGATCACGCATATCCCCCCACGGATGCGTCGACCGGGTATGGACTAGTGTACTTAAAGTACAAAAAGTTGAAAGTACTCATTATGCAGAATGTCCCATTTCAGAAGTTTTCTAATGTATAAAATGTAGAAATCTTTTGAAAATAGCAGACCTACAAGACCTACAAGTGAGCTTGTAGATCGGCTATTTTCAAATGGTCAAAATGTCTGTGGTGGTGGTTAATGTATGTTTTGTAATAATAATCTAAATCTACACACGTTTTCAAATAGTGGAGTAAAAGTAAAAATTTTGCCTCTGAGACATAGTGGAGTAGAAGTAAAAGTATTGAAAATTGGAAATACTCCAGTAGTAAAAGTAAAAAAATACCTCAAAATTGGAGTTGAGTAAATGTACTTAGTTACTTTCTACCACTGGTGTTTATTAATATTTATCAAGCTTGATTCATGTCATAGCTGGCTTATATTGAAAGTTTTGTTTTTAATGTTTTCAAGTGAAGAACGGCTTAATTTTAAATTTTTAATTTCATGCTCTTTGTTGTTAATAATAGTCATTCCATTCATTCTGCTTTGTCTGTTCTGAGGTCCGACGTTTGTGTGTGATTGAGTTTGAGATTGATCCCATGCGTCTGAAGCACAAGATGAAATACATCTGTTTATTATAACTAACAATAATGCACATAATGAAAAATAAACGGTAATGACAATTTGTGATTTAGGCCCATACATTTGCATTACAGGCTACAAATGTTGTTAAATCAAAACGATGGGGGAACTATTATTTTGCTTTATTTTGCAAAACTGCAGTGTAGCCTATAGCACTGGTTCTCAACCTTTTTAGGCTGTGACCCCAAAAATAGCTGCCATTATTGTAATTTTTTTATATTTTTCATTTCCTTGTAATATAATTTATTTGCCCTGACTTGGGTTTACCATGTATTTGTTGTACCGGAAGGTCTAATTGTCTGGATCAAGCCGGAACGCTTTATAAGGTGTGGTTTCATGCAGACTCACAAGCACGTTACACTAGATACACTTTCGCTCACTTAAGGAGCGTATTGTTTGAGCATGTGCGGGACGGAATAAGGTACTTGTGTTTGCTTTCTAAATGTGAACATTTAGGTTACTATCATGTGGCTTCTTTATGTTGATTTATGTATTTTGTTCCAGTTGTGCGTTGTTCTGAGGTCCGACGTTTGTGTGTGATTGAGTTTGAGATTGATCCCATGCGTCTGAAGCACAAGATGAAATACATCTGTTTATTATAACTAACAATAATGCACATAATGAAAAATAAACGGTAATGACAATTTGTGATTTAGGCCCATACATTTGCATTACAGGCTACAAATGTTGTTAAATCAAAACGATGGGGGAACTATTATTTTGCTTTATTTTGCAAAACTGCAGTGTAGCCTATAGCACTGGTTCTCAACCTTTTTAGGCTGTGACCCCAAAAATAATCATACATATTTGAACTGGGGACCCCCCCAGATACATAATGTGAAAATAGCCGATCTACAAGCTCACAACGCCTTGAAATGCCAGGCATTGTGAACTTGTAGATTGGCTATTTTCAAATGTTTTTGCCTCTTTCTTATATTATTTGACATTTTGGCCAATGTTTGACGAGTTTTTATATAGTAAAAAGTTTGTTGATTACTTTTGATGCTGTAATGGTAAAAAAAAAGAATTAGGTATTAAAAAAGTCTTAAAAGTCCTTAAATTGTCACTTCACTGTCATCTGGGGACCTCCCCCTCTGGGGACCCTCCCAGAGGACGCGTGCAGGCCCTGTGACGACTTCACTGTGCACCAGCTGGAGCACCGCCTCAACCGGGCCAAAGGGCTAGCGGCCTCGGCTAGCAGCGGCGCTCACCCAGACGCTAGCCTCGCCATGGGCTTCACGGCGTCGGTGGTGAGTGCAGGCCCAGGGTCCATAGGCCCACCGCTGCATGCTGCCCCACGATCCAGCGGTGCTACGAGGAAGGTCCGGAGCGAGGCTGCCCCTGGGGGCGTTAACCTCTTCACCGGTCCGAGCCGCTGCTGTCGCGGCCAGAGGGCCACTCCACGACAGCGGCGCTCCTCTCTCCCCCCCGGCGAGGACTTCGAGGGGGACGACGGCGGACGACCTGCTCCTTGGCGCTGCCAGCGCGAGGCCGCCTTAGGGGCAATGACTTCGTCGCCGGTCCCCGCCATTGCTGTTGTGACCAGCGGAGCGATCGGATGCCTTGACACACATGTTGAGTTTTTCATTATGTATGTTAAATGTATGTCCACACAGTCTGCGCAGTACCCTAGCAGGCACGTAGATTTCAGGTCATGCGTTGCCTCCGCAGCTTGCGTAAGAGCCTCCTACACAGCTGGGACTCGGCGAAATCTACGCTCTACCCTCATTAGTAGCAGCTGGTTGTGCTCTACGTGCCATCTAACTGGCTTCACGTGTCTGCTAAAACTACATTCGGGAGACAGAATGGTGTATCCTACTCTCCTCCTACTTCTGGGAGAGGCGTAGCCCTGAGTGCTGTCATACGCAGCAGTTTGTTACTAGCGCCCTGGGGCGCTCGTAACACCCATCGTTGCGAAACAGATCTATGAAAAGACCGACCACACACACACACACACACACACACACACACACATTTAATTTATATATATATATATATATATATATATATATATGTATATATGTATATGTATATGTATATGTATATATATATATATATATATATATATATATATATATATATATATATATATATATGTATATATATATGTATATATATATATATATATATATATATATATATATATATATATATATATATATATATACACACACACACACACACACACACACACACACACACAGGGCGGGCGGCTCCGCTGCTTCTAGCCCTGGTTCAGAGCGTTAGTGGGTACAGCCACACATGTCCCTAAAGCGTCCGTCAAGTTGCCGTACGGACGCCGGAAGTCCCATCCACTCCCATGATAAGTTTAAAACCGGAAGTACCGTTCCGTTTTTTTTTTTTAACATGGGAGTGGATGGGACTTCTGGCGTCCGTACAGCAACTTGACGGACGCTTTACGGACATGTGTGACTGTACCCAGAGAGTTCACTAACGCTCTATGCATGAACCCGAAGTTTACAAATTGTACTCTCACGGATGATCCGATCGTCTGATAAAAATATTAAGCATATGCCAAGTTAACTAAAGGTATATAAATGATGCTGAGCTAAACATGTTTCCTTAATTTCGAAGTTTTATAGTTAAACGTTATGATTAAAGTCCCCAGTTCCTCTCACAAAGTGACAGCTCTTGCGCTCGCCATGTTTATGAACGGTTAAAAAAACTTTTGAAAATAGCAGATCTACAAGCTCACAACGCCTCACAAGCTTGTAGATTTGCTATTTTCAAAAGGTTTAATACATATTAAATTTGGGAAATGGGACATTCTGCATTCCTTTACTTTTGGTATTTTAAGTATATTTAATTTACTTGCATAATGGGGACACTTTAGTGTTTTATTTACCTTGCAGATGTCAACTCACCGCTGTAATTTCATTCATAAATATATTATTCAAAAGTTGTATTTGGAGTGGACTGCTTCAGGACATCTGACAGTTGCCTCTGGTATTTTTATGATCTATTTCACTTTCGCAAAGGGTGTTTAAACTGCAGTGTAGCGTAGGACAGCCCTACGTAGTTTACGTAGGCTTTACGTAGACTTCGTCCAGGAGGTCTTTACGTCTATGCTGTCTCGCGAATGTAGTTTTAGCACACACGTAATGCCGTGCGCTTGAGCACCTACGACGATGGTGCCTCCTGAAGCCAGTTTAGATGGCACGCAGAGCACACACAGCTGCTACTAATGAAGATAGTGCGTGGCGGGGTTGCTACTGCGCAGGTGCGTGGAGGCTCTTACGCAGCTTCTAGGCTGCGCATGAGCTCAAATTCGTTTGGGAAACCCGGCCATTGCCAATATCACAACCGCTCATTTTCTCATGTGTCAAAGATCGATGCGGATCGGCCCCCGACGTAGGGGATCCCGGTCAGCATCTTTCTTTTATGAGCCCACAGTACTCGGTTTTGTCCCCTGGACGACATTCCGAACACTGTCGGGACGAATCCCATGCATACTATGTACATAATGAATCAAATGCAGGTAATGAAACCAATTGCAAGGAATCAAATGTCTCAAATGTATTGCTTCACGGTGTAAAACAAGGGCTCTCTGTAAAACGCAAAATCTTGACTGGGTCACGCCAGTTCCTTCTTCCGTCCGGCAGATGGCATCAAGGCGCCTCTGTAGGACGGTGGTAAGGCAAGATGGCCGCCTCCCTCAACCTCCCCAAGATGGCGGCGAGGTGAGGCGGATGTTTATATATCAGAGGGCCCCGGTGTTACTCCGTTGAGACTCCCCATGCGGGGTGAAAGTCAGAGTAACAGCAACACCGCAAGAGATGGCTGCCTCCATCGACCTCCCCAAGACGGCGGACGAGGAGAGGCGGAAGTCTACACGTCATTTCCCGATGGACGGAGCTACGGACGGCTCCTCGGGTACACAGAGACTAAAAGAGACGCTAAAGACAATGAACAGGGTTCAGTTGCCACGGTGTCCTTTGGTCAACATGTGTGTAATAAATGTGCGACATATGTGTGGAATATAAATATTGCCAATATCACAATCATTTGTTCTCGTGTCTAAGAACGAGGCGGATCGTACCCCGAATCGAATGGGGTGCCCCATCCACAACTTCTTAATGAGCCCTCAGTGCTCGGTATGTCACTTGGACCACATTCCGAACATTGTAGGGACAGGTCCTGTGCATGCTTGGACATAATGGATCAAATGCAGGTAGTGAAACCATTTGCTTTGACTCGAATGTCTCGAAAGTATTGTTTTCAAGGGGTAAAATGGCCCTCTGTATACGCAAACATCCTAACTGCGTCACGCCAGTTCCTTCTTCCGTCCGGCAGATGGCATCAGAACGCCACTTTAGGACGGTGGAAAGGCAAGATCGCCGCCTCCCTCTACCTCCCCAAAATGGCGAACGAGGCGAGGCGGAAGTTTGCAGGCCAGAGGGCCCCGGTGTTACACCGTCGAGACTCCCCTTGTGGGGCGTAGGTTTCGTTCCGGGTAACAACAACACCGCACAAGAGGGCCGCCTCCATCGACCTCCCCAAGTTGGCGGACGAGGAGAGGCGGAAGTTACGTGCCGGAGGGCCCCGGTGTTACCCCGTCGACACTCCCCAGGTTGGACGAGAGTGCCGTTCCGGGCAAACAACAAACACCACTGAAGGGTTCCGCTGTCACGTCACTCGGAGCGACGCCGTCTCCGTTCCCTGGGAAACCCCCTCATGGCCGCCTCCCCGATGATCAAGGCGATCAGACCGGAGGCGTCACTGGTTCCCTTGGGAACGGGCGAGCGCTCCACGGAGCAGGTGACGTCAGTGGCCCCCACCAACCCCACGAACCCTCTCGCTCGTTGACTGGCGCATTGGAAAGATTGCAAACTGAAACCCTGGATGCTACGCACTGTCCAGAAGGGCTACAGGTCGCAATTTTCCAACAAACCTAATGTCTTGTTCTCTCAAGCATCGGGCCAAGCCGCCATAACGCTGAAAGAGGAGGTTTTGTCGCTGCTGAGCAGGGGTGCAATCAGAGAATTATTCACCGGATCAGAACCTGATGGTTTTCTTTTCGGAATATTTCCTGGTGGAAAAGAAAGGGGGGGCGTAAGACCTATTCTGAACCTGAAAGGGTTTGAACAGATTTCTGAAGGTCTTTAACTTATGAATGCTGACAACGGCCTCGTTGTTACGCTCGATACGACAGGGGGGATTGGTGGACGAGTATAAATTTCAAGGACTACTTCACATCCCAATCTACCCCCCACACCGGAAGTTCCTGCGCTTTGGCTGCAGAGGCAAAGTGTACGAATACACAGTGCTTCCGTTCGGCATGTCACTGAGCCCTGGGGTTTTCGTGAAATGCACGGACGTGGCTATAGCGCCGCTGCAACAGCAGGGTCTCCGTCTGGCGACGTGCATAGACGACTGACTGTTGGCAGCAGGTTCGAGGGAGGAGGTGGCGCGGCACACAGACTTGGCCATTGCGCACCTGACATCCCTGGGGTTCACGATCAACACTCAGAAGAGTGTCTTGATCCCCTCCCAACAAACCACCTTCGTGGGGATATCTCTGGATTCAACCACGATGGTGGCGCGTCTGTCCCAGGACAGGATAGCCGGCTTCCTGGCATGTGTGCGCTCTTTACGCAGGGCGCAGGGTCGGGAAGGTGCTAGTGTCACCCCGGTGTGTGGTGACACTGCAACCGCTCTCGAGCGCTTCGAGAGCTGCATCGTGGGGTGTCATGTTCTGGTCAGAACGAACAACACCACAACGATGTGATTTGTCAACAAACAAGGAGTCTCGGGTTCCCTTGTGTTGGACAACAGCTGGAGCTGTGGAGCGTGTCGCGCTTAGCTTTGCTACATGCCTCGCAGGTACCGGGCCTCTTGGACAGCGGGGCGGGTCAGCTGTCCAGGAGCGGAACTCGGTAAGGGGAGTGGTCACTCAACCCCTGAGTTGCGAACCAGGGCTGGGCCCGGTTCGGCCGGGCTCAAGTCTTCTGGCTTGCACCCAGAGAGAGCATGAGGTGCTCACGGTTTTGCTCGAGGGGGCACAGGAGCCTCTCCTTGGGGGTAGGCGCTCTAGCGCACGACTGGTTGACAGTCCTACTGTATGCCCTCCCACCTTTGGAGCTGATCCCTCCGACGTTGGGGAAGGTCAGGGTCCAAGGCGGGGCTGTGCTGCTGGTAGCTCCAGCATGGGGCGTGTGGAGGTTGGGGATCGCTCCTCCCCCGCTGTTCAGAGACCTTCTGAGACAGGGCGGGGGCGAGGTGTTTTACGAGCACCCTTAGGAGCTAGGCCTGCGGGTCTGGTCCGTGAGCGGACAAGTTGAGCTCGCAGGGGCTGCCCCCTGATGTGGTGGCCACCATTCAGGGGGCCAGGGGCAGGTTCCACGAGGTCTCAATATGACATCAGATGGAACATGTTTGAGTCCTGGTGCCTGGAACGGTCACCTCCAGTGGTGGCTTTCCAGGCACCTGTGGCTAGTGTCCTGGGTTTCCTACAGGACAGGTTGAACCAGGACCTGGTTTTCTTCACCATCAAGGTGTACCGCTTGCCACGAGGGGTTCGATGGCAAGTCAGTAGGCCTCCGTTCGCTGATACAACGGTTTATGGCCGGTATGAAGCGGGCCAAGCCGGTCTACAGGCCTTTGTTCCCCAAGCGGGATCTGGCGGTGGTGCTGGACGCACTCTGCCTTCCCCCTTTCGAACCTCTTGAGACTGTGGATCTGAGGATCATTAGTCTCACAACGGTTCTCCTGGTGGCCCTGTGTACAGCTAAACGCGTTGGTGACATGCAGGCGCTCTCGGTGAGCCCGGAATGCATGTGGTTTTCAGGCGACGGCCGGAGGGTTTTGTTGAAACCTGACCTGGCCTTTGTCCCTAACTGGCATTATAGCTAGGGCCCCAGTAGAGTTGGGGGCCTTTCCATTCTCCGCCGTTTGCGTCGGTGGAAGATAGGCGGTTGCACTGTCTCTGTCCAGTAAGAGCTCTGAAGCTTTACTGTCAGAGGACGGCGGCCGGCCGTGGGTCGTCTCAGCTGTTCGTCTCCTATGGCCGCTCTGGTCAGAGGAAGGCGGTGGCTAACCTACCCTCTCCTTCGACCTCTGCGGCCTTCCACAGCCTGGACGTGGCGGCGTCAGTGATGGCGCACACGGTCCTGGGCGTGGCGGCTGGTGTCAGCCAGGAAGGTGGTGAACGGACCTGAGGGCGCGTTTCTCCTCCTGCTGACATGTCATCAAAGTGTCAAAGCTCTTGACCTTTGTGACCTTCAACCTGGTCGTGGCAACACTACGGGTGTCACTCACGGCCTTGGTTGTGTAGGCTAGCTACAGTCTGGGGAGATTGGTGCTTGCCTGGGGCATGCCTCTCCTCCTGCCTGTAGTTTTTCCTCTTGTGCTTCCCCTAGACCGGCGAGGCCGGGTCTGGGGGAAGGAGGGCCTAGTTCTCTCTGCCTGAGAGGTAGACGGGGTCTACACCTCTCTGGCTATGAGGGGCAGACTTGGGTCTGTCAGGTCCTTGCCTTGAGGCCTTTTCGCCTCTGACCTGAGGGGTCATGCGTCTGGAGGCCTGGGGTCCTGTTTCTCTTATGCTTGAAAGGTAGATGTGGTTTACCTCTCTAGCCATAGGGGTCTGACCTTGTCTGTCAGGACCTTGCCTTGAGTCCTTTCCGCTTTTGACCTAAGGGGTCATGCGTCTGGTGGCCAGGGTCTTGCCGGGGGCAAGGCCGGGGGCCATGGGCGTACGGATGGGATGGGGTTGTAGGCTTAGGGTTTAGAGGGAGTTCCCTGTGACGCGTGGGTATTTATACCCCAACCGGCTTCCGGTTTCGCGTCTCATGACCCTAACCAATAGAATATTGTAGCCGGGAGTTCATGTGTTGTGCTCTGTGCATCGCTGGAGGGCGATGATATCCCATAGTAAGCATATTGCTTACGATACTAATAAAACTGGGGCTACCTACATAACCCCTAGTTTTCAAATAATTGTAGTGGAGTAAAAGTAACATTTTTGCCTCTGAGACCTAGTGGAGTAGAAGTAAAAGTATTGAAAATTGGAAATACTCCAGTAAAGTAAAAAAATAACTCAAAATTGGAGTTAAGTACAGTACTTGAGTAAATATACTTAGTTACTTTGCACCACTAGTCTTTATAAATATTTATCAAGCTTGATTCATGTTGTATGCTTATACATCATTCATGTATTCCTCTACTCTTTATTTTGTCATTATTTTGTCATTCCGTCAATTTCATTCTGGTTATATATATTTTGGAAATACAATTTGAAGTCCACTGAGTGCGATTTTGTCTGACCTTAAGCCCTATTTGCATGGGACTAGTATTATGTAGGGACCTCTGGTAATTTAGAAATTACCCCCCGACGTCTGTATTTTTTTTTTTTTGGCGCATTCGCACTGGATAAGCGAAGTCTGTATTTTACTAATTTCTTTTCTGTTTTGGGCGGATTTTGATACTTTTTTTCCTGTTTTTGGCTACTTTATTTCGGTTTTAGGGTTAGGTTTAGGGTTAGGTTAGGGTTAGGTATACAAAAAATAATTTTGGCGCCCCCTCTAGATGGCGCTCTAGGCGGCCGCCTAGTTCGCCTATAGGAAGCGCCGGCCCTGACGGACATTATCTATTATGCTCAAAACTGAAAAGACCATTCATTTCTACACACTCTGAGTTAGCGTTTACATTAACAATATTTATTTAATATTGCACTATATATTCACTCTGATTGAAATAATCAGAGACACTCATTTGTAATGTAATTATAGGTGGAGGTCATTGCTTCTTGTCTAACAATGTGTCCTGCGCTTGGGTCCTACAACACCAGTTCCTGACACGATGTAATGTAAATGAGTGGCCAACTGTCCTGTATACAAATGCAAATCACATGTGCACGTGAACCATTTGGTTCGGTATAAACCAAATGGATCCAACTGTGATTATAATACAATATAAATTATAATGTAGTACAACTATGATAATTATAACACACTATAATAGATTACAACTGTGATCATAATACACTATAACGTATTATAATGTTTTACAACTATGATAAATATAAGACACTATAATAGATTTTAACTGTGATTATAATAATCTATAAAGTATTATAATGTTAATAGACTATAATAGATTATAACAGTGATTATAATACAATATAATCTATTATCAATCATGTATTACAACTATATCCAGTCCTAAATAAAAAGTCGGTGAGTGATCAGTCATTATGAAGTGTTTGGCCCTGTTTGGCCTAGCTCAGACCTACCCAGGACTGGGTACTTTTTAGGCACCCGTTTAGTACCACTTACACACCACGCTACCCACTTCATTGTATTGGAAACCGTAGCGGGCCGCATTAACTGCGGAACTTAGTGGAACTTGTGTTCCACGGCCTGCAGCCTGCAGGGGCCCTGTGTGAATTATGTATTTAAAAAAATATATATTATTGTATTTTTTTTTCAATTTATATTATTTTATTATAGTATTATATATATTCTTATTATTATTATTTATAAAAATGTATACATTCGGGCCCTGCTGTGTGAATTATATATATTTAGAAACATATGTTGCTTTAGTTTTAATGTCGCGCGGCAGAACAGATGCAAACCTCTTGCATACCGTCGCTGGTACTGATGTGTCACTTCTACCTCCTGTAAGTAGACAAAAAAATGTAACTACTGTCGACTAATCTTTACAAGCGGCTCTTATTTTGAAATCTTTTAGGGTAAGTTTGTTTCTGTTAACCAGTATGACTCTGCTATCATGGTCTGTGACAGCAACACAAATAAACAAGAACCATGTGGATTAAACGCAAGATTTGGGCCAACGTTCATATTTACGATATGAAAACCAGCTCCTGTGACTTAAACATTGTACAAACTTTGGAAGTGCCGTGTGTTAAACTCTTTGCACCTCGGCGCAGCATGGTGAGTTAATCTTACAATTAATGATGTGTGTGCGTGTGTGTGTGTGTGTGTTTGTTTGAAGTAGGCTTAGCTTAGACCTTAGACTGTATCTCACGTGCTGTGTTTGAATAATGTAGCTCATGGTTGTTAATGTCATCTCTGTGACTCTGTCTGTCTGTCTGTCTGTCTGTCTGTCTGTCTGTCTGTCTGTCTGTCTTAGTGCTACCATAATGTACACTGTGAAAATCTAAATGACATATTCTTAATACATTTGTACTGTGCAAATAGCTGAATAGGATGGGGTAGTAGGTCTACGCTACTGTATTTTAACATCAGTCAGTCATAATGGTGAGCCATAATATAATTTTCTGAGGTGGTAAAAAGGTTGAGAACCACTGCGGTAGACTTCAAGAGGTGGGTCTACTTGCATGATTGTCACATGTTTGGTGGGGATCTTTTTACTTAAACTTTTCAAGTACATTTCAGAGCCTGTACTTTTGTACTTTTACTTGAGTAATTAGTTGAATGAGTACTTTTACTAAAGTCGCTTTTTACATAAGTAAATGTATCTGAGGCTACTTCTACTTTAAGTAAAGAAAGTGAGTAGTACTTTTCCCATCTCTGCTGAGTATTGTTTTCTCAATTCTAAACTTGAATTGTTGAATTTCTTATGAAGAATAAGAAAATAAATATGAAACATTTGTTACCCATCTCATCACCATATGTCTAGTAGCCTACGACTGTAATGACCATAAAGTAACCTCCTTAATAATAAATGTAATTTGTAATGATAGACACTGTAGTTATAGCTAGACTGAAGTTGGAAAGGCTGTGCCCAGTGCCTGTGTCAGCAGCGATCGTGCTGGCGGTGGCACGTGCACCAAACACATGTGCGCGTGAACGCACCCAATATTGTCCGATTAATGTTGAGGGGGGGCCTTTGATTTGGTGTAGTTCCACGGCCCTGAGGGGCCTTAATGCGGCCCTGAAAAGTGGGCGGTGTGGTGTGGGGTAGGGTGAGGCCATGCATATGGAAAGCTGCCTATTGAGAGTCCAACGAGCCAAATAAACAAATGATCAATGTAGCGTTGTGGCGGCTTTCCATCACAGCTTAAGCACGACACTGTCCCGCACAGTCCAGAACCACACCGCACCGCTTCAAAATGTCTTGCGTTTCCATTGCGCAAAAGTCCCCCCTCGCAGAATCCCCCCCCCCCTCCCGAAGGAAATCAACGCCCCTTTCTTCAACACAGCAACCTATAGCCTCAGGCTACAGAGTTAGCCTAAATGCTAGCGTGCTTCCTCAGAGCTAGTTTAGCTATTAAAGGGATTGTAGGCGATTCAGAGATAAACAAAGAAAAAAATCCAGCAGTTCGTTTCCCCGACCACCAGGGGGTGACGCACGGAGGACTTCCATAGAGTAACGACACTTCTAAACGGGCCATGCCGAATATAGGATACTTTATTCGGATACAATTCGCGGAACTGCCCACCCCTGCCGGTTCTCTGAATTTTTTATTTTTAAATAGGCTCTTTCATGACAAATTGACCACATATATGAAGTTAAACAACTAAATTCTATCCAAACGCTATCTGAAAAGTAAATTATGTGCTTCAAAAACGAAGTTTGAGAGCATTTTAAAACCGAAAGTAAAAAGTTCACACGGACACGGACGCGCACGGATGCGCACATGCGTGCGTTAATTTACGGACCGGATACCCGGATGTGTAATCTAAATAGTAGGGAAAATACGGATTTCAGAAAGAGGAGTGTTTTTCAATGCAGGAAAACACCCCAGCATCATTATATAGTGGCTGATAGAGGGGAAAAAATGCAAAATATATATATAGAGGTATTTTTCAAATTTAGGCTTAATGTTGCCTACAATCCCTTTAAGTTATTATTTGGCCATGTTCTGACTTTAATCTTCGCTATTGTTGGGAAGACCTGTGTGGTGTCTAAAAACGTTGCCACCACTTATATAAAATATTATTAGCGTGTAGCGTCGCACATTCAATGTTGCCAGGTTTAGCAGAAAAACAAGCAATCAGGTCTATGAAAACAATCCCAAAAGAAGCGACTATCTACGGCTATTTGACAATAGCAGATCTACAAACTCACGACGCTAGGTAAGTCCATGCATATGGAAAGCCGCCGTGGAGACTCCCAGAACGACAGGCAACGCATCACATCGTTCTCCCAGATCATGGGATGAAGAAGAGTTGCATATTATATATAATAGCAGATCTACAAGCGATATAACAAACAAGTGTGCACCCTTGGTTGTGATAAGAAGAAGGATAATAAAGACAGAAAAGAATGGAGCGGCGCGGTGAATGTTCTGTACGTTCTTTACCGACTGCTTGAGTTTGTGTGTGTTTACATGGTGGAAGAAGTAGCCTAGCCTACTCACGTTTTTTACTTAAGTAAAAGTAGCAATATTACAATGCAGAAATACTCAATGTGTTACAAGTACAAGACTGGCATATTCAGAATTTACTTTTGTAGTAAAAGTACAAAAGTATTGGCATCAAAATGTACTTAAAGTACCAAAAGTAAAAGTACTCATTATGCAGAAATCTTTCATGTTTTCAAAATGTATAAAATCATTTGAAAATAGCAGATCTTCAAGCTCACAACGTGTCGCATTGCGACGTGTTGTGAGCTTGTAGATCGAAGTCTATATTGGGCTGAAGTGGTTAATGTATGTTTTGTAATAATATTTTGAATCTGCAAAGTAACTACAGTGGAGTAAAAGTACAATATTTGTCTCTGGGGGATGAGCTGTAGGGGGTGCTCACAGGGGCGGCGCCCCCTTAGCTCTGGAGCTATCATGGGGGCTGGGCGCTCCACATGCATGCTACTCATCAAAATAAAGTTTTATGGAGTTGAAAGCCTATACTCTACTAAGTGGGAACACTCTGAGCCCCCCACCTCACGTCTAAAATACACTTTTTGGCCAGAAAAGAAAATATTTCACCGGAAGGAAGAATCTGGTCAATAGGAAAATTCCATTGACCAGGGCCCTATTTCACGAAAGGTGAATTAAATAAGCCTGGGCTTAAGTCAAATCCAGGCTTGACAAAGTCGGGTCCGTATAGCCTGGTTTATTCCGTTCCATGAACGCCAAGCCAGGCTGAAAAGGAGCGACTTTGACGAGCTAGGCCTTGTCAAGCCAGGCTGTGTTGAGCTAGGATAATGAAGCCAGGCTGAATGGGCGGCGACGTATTTCTATAAAGACCATGAACTCGAGCGCAGATTCCTTCAACTTGACCAATCATGGCGGCGGGGAACAAAACAGCTTTTTCTCTGTGGCTGAACAGCAGCACTGCAGCAGCTCATGGAATCATAGGAGGAGGAAGTAAAATGTATAATAAGCAAGAAAGGAAACGCGACCGCAATAAATACCCAGACAGCACCCAGCGTCGCTGCGACGTCAGAATAAGAGCGTCATATCGCCGACACATCGCGTTCCATTTCTGTGCATAGCGTGGGTGTTGCTAGGGGATCGGCAGAGCGACTTATTTTCCCAGCGTTGGCTATGTAGAGGCTATGTTGCTGCTACATCGGTGCTATGGGACACATAACAACAGGATGGATTTTAATCAAAGTTAAATAGTTGCTCACTTGCCTGCCACGCCACAGGGAGGAGCTAACCTCGCGTCACCAGTCTTGGGAGGAGCTGTGAACCACTCCCACTTTACTACTCAGAGCCCAGCTGGTGATATTAACAACAACAGCACGTTCTCCGACCGACCGTCGTTTCTCCTCATTTCAGCTGTTTAAAACAGGTTTGTAATGTAAAACATCACAGTTATGCACTAGAAATGGTTAGGATATGTTCTAAACTTAATAATTTTATCGATGATATGTCAAATATGTTTATATTTTTGACATATTCGAAAACTTCAGTTCTGTTAGTAAAGTAGCCTACGCCACACTAGACTAGACACTACACAGGGCGGTACCTGGTTTATGGCTACACATGTTTTTCTATTTAATATTCGACTCATTGACAGCTTATTTTTTAAGATAATGGTTCAAAATGACACATTGATTGTACCGTACACATGAGGAAAAGAGTGCCAGGCTTAGCTTATAGTATGCTCCAAGTCCTAGCCCTGTTTGGAACCTCACTATGTACGAAAGCTATCGTAGAGAGTGAGGGTCACTGTGTGTATATATTTGGCCTTGAGAGAGAGGTGTGTGTGTACTAACCTGACATGTTGGAGATGATTCTTGAACAAATTGAATGATAAATAAATGGTTATTTATTTATTTGTTATAATGTTGTGTATGTATTTTTATGTGATGTCTATCTGCTCTGTTTTTGTTTGATTGTTTATAGGCATATTTTTTTAATATATTTATATAATTGAAAAATTGAAAAAAGAAGGGGAAAAAAAGGAAGATAGATTGGTACTGGTACAGAACTAGTATTATCTGTTAACTGTAATTGTGTGTCATGCTTGGTGCCTTTAGATTTTTGGCTGATGGCTGCTGGGACTGATTCTGTGACCTATGAACTACAAATGAGACACATGACCAGACAAGACCACGGACATACAGCCAGTGACCGGTGACCACAGGGCACGAGGGATCCAGGCTGAGAAAGTATGCTGTGCATATGGTACGTTCAAAGTGACTCTGTATCTCTTGTACATTCTTGTGTCTTTCATTACACCAGACTTCACCACCCTAGACTTCACCAGCGACTATATAGACGCCTTAAGACCTGGAACGCATCTGTGTCACTTTAGATCTATTTGGCTATTCAAAAATAGCAATCTACAAGCTCATAGCATGAGCTTGTAGATCTGCTATTTTTGAAAAATCTTGAAAACAAATGTGGATTTTATTTTTTTAACTGTTTTTTTTTAGAAGAAAAAAAACTGAAAACTTTTTTAAGAATCCCCTCAGGTCTTAATGGGTTAACAGACTACGTCACACTAATAAGAACCAGTATGTGCACGCAGGCCGGCACCAAATGAACCCCACCGCTCATAAGATGTGATGTAAAAGTGGTCACAGCCTCACGTGTAAAAATGCATCCCATCAAACTTTCAGATGCTGTTTTTCTCCCAGTATGGAGGAAGAATGCTTAGGATTTTTACTGTGATCTCTCGCTCTTGAAATATATAATCCCTGGTTTCTGTTGTGTGTAAACAATAATAGCAATTCAAAACAGTTGTCCCCCAAACCCCACCTCCAGTGGCTGTCATAAGAACGGAGGGAGCTAGACCGGGAGCCAGGCCCAGCCCTCAGGATGTTCTCTGCTAACTTTTTTTCACTATTATTTCCTGTTAGCATATACCTTGGGCCATCACAAGTTCATACTGAACACCCCCAACTCGGGCCGTTTGGTCTCAGGGGCCGCAAAACCCCTTTCTGGGGTGAAATTAATGTTAATGGCAATATTAATTTAGATAAATTACATAAATTGTCTTACACATATGAAATTCGGCATGGATTATCCTGACACATAGGGGTAAGTAGCAAAATAGGATTCTGGTGCTTGTTACCATTGTATTTTTAAATATGACCTACAACATCCCCAGAAACACACACACAAAAACTGTCCGCTTGACAAATAACAACAAAGATGATTATTTTTCAGCACTTTATGGTGAATATCACTGCCTCACTTGTATATAGAAAACCTCCCATGTCCCTAAGCTTCAATTTGAGCCCAAGATGACCTTTGTATCTTGAAAATTACTCTTTCTGTAGCCAAAATTCTGCACTATACATCAAATCGGAGAAAATTTTATATTCAGTCATATTAGAGGCCCTAGGAGGGGTCCACGTGCGATTGCTTATTATTTATTTTTCTAGTTTGGATTTTTGGCATCCATAGGACCTCTAATATAGGGATTTTGATCAGCCCAAGAAAAAAAGTGGTCCAAAGTGTTTTTTTCAATGTTTTATTACCCCTATGAGACCCTAGGAGGGGTCAACACGCAATCGCGCGTCGACCCCTCCTAGGGCCTCTACTATGACTGAATATTCAATTTTGAGGTATAGTGCAGAATTTTGTCTACAGAAAAAGTAATTTTCAAGATACAAAGGTCATCTTGGGCTCAAATTGAAGCTTATGGACATGGGAAGTTTTGTATATACAAGTGAGGCAGTGATATTCACCATAAAGTGCTGGAAAATAATCATCTTTGTTGTTATTTGTCAAGCGGACAGTATTTTCTTTGTGTTTCTGGGGATGTTGTAGATCACTTTAAAAATACAATGGTAGCAAGCACCAGAATCCTATTTTGCTACTTACCCCTATGTGTCAGGATAGTCCATGCCGAATTTCATATGTGTAAGACAATTTATGTAATTTTTGTAAATTAATATTGCCATTAACATTAATTTCGCCCCAAAAAGGGGTTTTGGGGCCCCTGAGACCAAACGGCCCGAGTTGGGGGTGTTCAGTATGAACTTGTGATGGCCCAAGGTATATGCTAACAGGAAATAGTAGTGAGATCATGGCACCAGAACCTGCTCTTGCTCTTGCAGCTGCAGCCCGTCCGTCCCGTGAAGGTGTCTGAGAACAGCAGACCTCCAAGCTCACAACGGTCTCATCCGCGACGTGGTTGTGAGCTTGTATGTCAGCTGTTCGGCGCGCAATACCGTTGCGGGGTGAAGTACATATCATATGTCTCACTAGGACGCACCTCACTAGCCAGCACACAAGAGGGGGTTGAATGAACTAAAACCAGTGCACCCCAAAACAGCAGGTTTGGCGATCTGTTGGGAATAGATTACATGAAGCAGTCACCTGTGCCTCCAGTGTCAATGTTTGTTAACAAATAATTGGTCTATACTACACTGACTACTTATATTTACACATCAAAATGTAAACTTTGTTCAATTGTAAACTTTTGTTGTATTGCCAAGTGTTCCATTTTTCTTCTTTTTTTTAAATATTTTTTTGGGTCTTTTCTGACTTTATTTATAGGTATAGTGGAGAAGGACAGGAAAAAAGATGTGAGAGATGGGGAGAGACGTGCAGTAAAGATCGTCAGGAACGGGACTCGAGGCCTCCCATCTTCTTTTTAAGCAGCTCTGCCAACACCAGACATTTCTGAGACTTGTATCCCAACAACCTGAATGTGATTTTTTAATTTTGATGCTTTTTTATTCAATGGTGTCCTCCTTGTAGCTTTAGACTGAAGACTATCTATGCCACTATACATTTGTAATAATTATCCTCTCTAGGTAACATGCTGGCCATGCCAGCATGTTACCTAGATATGCAGGATATGCAGCTAGCGGCAGGCGACCACGGCATGAGGGGACTTAAGCAGCTCAGCCAACACCAGACACTTCTGAGACTTATCAGTGATCACCCAACACCTAAATGTAAGTTTTCAATTTGTATATATTTTTTATTCAACGTGTCCTCATTGTAGCTAATTATGAAGACTATGTATTCCACTGTCATGTTTGTCCTTCGCGTGCGAAGATGACCATTGACTTCACGATGTCTTGTGGGTGCGAAGATGGCTGATGAGGCCGATCCTCACACGAAATGTCCGGTTGCAGTGAGGGCATGTGATGGCTGAAGGATGGCTGGGTGAGAGGGAGGAACTGGCTCTGGTTTTGCGGAGCTGTCACTTCAGTTCAGCTACACCATGCTTGACTGCAGAGCGCCAGTTGGAGCGGTGTTGGGCATCGGCCTCCCAGGTCTCTGGATCCAGACCACAGCTTTTGAGACTCGCCTTTAGGGTGTCCTTATAGCGTTTCCGCTGGCCGCCGCGTGAGCGCTTGCCATGGTGTAGTTCACCGTACAGCAGCCTTTTTGGTAGGCGTTCATCTGGCATGCGGCAGACATGGCCAGCCCATCTCAGCTAGGAGCGCTTGAGCATGGCATAGATGCTCTCCATTTCAGCCCTGTGGAGGACCTCAGTGTCTGGGACCTTGTCCTGCCATTTGATGCTGAGCAGCCTCCTGAGGCATCTCATATGGAAGGCATTGAGCTGCTTTGCATGCCGGCTATACACAGTCCATGTCTCACAGGCATACAGCAGGGAGGGGAGGACAACAGCACGGTAGACTTTCAGTTTAGTCTGTAGGCTGAGCCCTCTACGCTCCCAGACAGAAGTGCGAAGTCTGCCGAAGGCGGCGCTTCCATGGGCTACCCTGTGCATGACCTCCTCATCGATGTTGCCCACGCGAGATAGGGTGCTACCTAAGTAGACAAACTTTTCAGCAGCTTTAAGGTGTTCACCATTTACGCTGATGAGGGCCTCAGTGTACAGGGCTCCAGGAGCAGGTTGGTACATCACCTCGGTTTTCTTTGTGCTGATGGTAAGGCCAAAGTCTGTGCATGCTGTAGCGAGGTTATTCATGCTCAGCTGCATTTCTAGCTGGTTGGAAGCATTCAATGCGCAGTCGTCTGCAAAGAGGAAGTCGCAAACAGTGGTCGTCTGCACTTTGGTCTTTGCCTGGAGTCTTCGCAGATTGAACAGCTTACCATCAGTGCGGTATCGCAGGTCGATCCCCATGTCCCTAGACCGGAAGGCATCTGTCAGCATGGCTGAGAAAATCATGCTGAAGAGAGTGGGTGCCAGAACACAGCCTTGCTTGACTCCATTTCCCACTTGGAAGGGCTCAGAGGATGTGCCGTTGTCTTGGACTCGTGCCTGCATTCCATCGTGGAATTCACGGACCATGTTGATAAAGATGTTAGAACAGCCGAACTTTGACATGATCTTCCAGAGGCCCTCGCGGCTAACAGTGTCAAAAGCCTTTGTCAGATCTACAAAGGTGGAGTATAGACTGACGTTCTGCTCTCTGCACTTCTCTTGGAGTTGACGAGCGTCAAAGATCATGTCGACTGTACCACGACCTTGCCTGAATCCACACTGACTCTCTGGTAGGAGGACTTGATGTTCAAGGTGTTCCGTCAGGCGGTTCAGAATTCTGGCCAGGATCTTCCCCACTACAGACAGCAGAGCGATACCGATGGTTGTTACAGTCCTGCCTGTTGCCCTTTCGCTTGTATAGGTGGACAATGGAGGCATCTTTGAACTCTTGAGGCAGCTTCCCTTGGTTCCACATGGTGAGGAATAGGTCTGCCAGTTGTCTGGTCAGGGGTGGTCCACCAGCTGCATAGATTTCTGCTGGAATTGCATCAGCACCAGGTGCTTTGCCATTTGAAAGTCCTCTGATGGCTTTGATGACCTCAGCTTCAGTTGGTGGCTCATCAAGGGCAGTTTTGACTGGGACTTGATGGAGGCGTGCAATGGCTTCATCATTGATGGCTGAGGGGCGGTTGAGGACGCCGTTAAAATGCTCAGCCCAGCGCTCAACGATCTTCTCTCTGTCTGTGACCAGGGTGCTGCCATCAGCACTGAGGAGAGGTGGAGATCCTGATGAGGTGGGGCCGTAAATAGTCTTGAGGGTGCTGTAAAAGTTCTTGCTGTCATTCTGGTCTGCATAGGACTGGATCTCATCAGCTTTTCTTCTAAGCCAGTCGTCCTGCATTTGGCGCAACTCCCGCTGGATGGTTGCTTTGATGTTCTTAAGGGCAGACTGTTTTTGAGAAGATGTTGGGTCACTGAGGTGGGCTCTGTGCAGACGATGCTTCTCCTGGAGAAGATCTCTGATGTGCTCATCACTCTCATCAAACCAATCCTGTTGCCTGCGAGCTGTAGGTCCTACTACTTTGAGAGCAACAGTGTGGACGGTGTCTCTGAACGCAGCCCAGTCCTCCTCCACGTTCCCTGAGGTTCTAAGGTCCTGCAGTTTGCTGGCAAGCTCTTCAGTCAAGGATTGCTTGACAGAGGCGATGGTGAGCCTGGAAACGTTCAAACGCTTTGGGGGTTTGAAACCTTGAGGCTTCCTGGGAGGGTAGATCTTGATGTTCAGCTTGGAGACAAGGAGCCTATGGTCAGTCCAGCACTCTGCACCGCACACCGCCTTCGTAACCCTGACATCCTGTCTGTCCCTTTGCCTGACAATGACATAGTCCAGTAGGTGCCAGTGTTTTGAGCGGGGATGCATCCATGAGGTCCTGTTGCGCTTGGGAAGGCCAAAGACTGAGTTGGTGATCAATAGCTCATGTGCCGCACAGGTCTCCAGCAGCAGGGTGCCATTGCTGTTAAAGCTGCCAATGCCGTTTTTGCCGAGGACTCCTTCCCATGACTTGTGATCAGTGCCAACCCTGGCATTGAAATCACCAAGGATGATGAGCTTGTCTGCCCTGGGCACTGCCGTGATGGTAGCGGTCAGGTCCTCATAGAACCTCTCCTTCACATCATCTGGGTTCGTCATCGTAGGGGCATAGGCACTGATGAGTGTGGCAAAGTGTTTGCCTGGAAGAGGCAGGCGCAGCGTCATCAGGCGGTCATTGACACCTTTTGGAGGTGCAGCCAGCTTTCTGACCAAGTTGGATTTAATGGCAAACCCGACTCCTGCCTCACGTCGCTCTATCTCAGTGCGGCCTATCCAAAAGAATGTATAGCCAGCACCAACCCTTGGGGCACCTTTTCTAGCCCATTCCTCATGCCAAGGAGGTAGGCAGTGCATTCCTAAAGAGGGCTGCCTAGTCACTCGGGGGGCTGCCGAAGTCCAGTACTGCCTCAGTCACTGGACAGCGACCCTATGGCCCGAGCCGCCTACGTGCAAGTTTGTGACTACGGCTTCCAGTGAAATCCACACCTACCACTTCGCCACTCGCTCGACGCCTCAGGACTTGGAAGGGGGGAGGGGGGGTGTCGTTGTGTGAAGTCATGACTTGCGCAATGGTTTGGATTTAAGTGAGGGTGGGTTGCGCAGCGCCGACCTCACTCTCTCGCCCGAGTCCACCTGTATCCAGTGGCAAGACAGAGTCGAGACGGCTGGAGATGGAGCCGGGTGCAGTGGATGACCTGGATACATTAAATCTTAACACATCCAGCCCGTAGCGCTCCACAAAGCTTGCTGGTATCGCCGTTCTGCCCGTTGAACCGCTGAGGGTTTCCTCCGCGCAGTCTACCGAAAACCAGTCTTCTATCCCAGTGTGTTGGCTAGGCTAGGCACCACGGGAAGTACCATACAGGCATGTAGGAGGACCAGGTCTATCAGTAGGGATATTTTCCTTAGCCAGAGGACCCTTGCTGAGGTAAGGGGCTACCTCTCTGCAGCCTGCGGATGCAGTTTAACTTCTTGTATTCCACTGTACATATGGAATAAGTATCCTCCCAGGTACATGCCGGCCATGTCAAATATGCTGGTGACAGCCCCTCCCCACACCAGGTATACTTAAAGAAAGGCTATGTTTATTAACTCATACTCTCATAGTCCCTAATCCCCTGAAGCAAGCCCATTTTATGACCATGCATGCACCTCATGGTACACTAGTACCTCAAAGGCATTAAAAGCAAAACTTCAGACCTCCCAAAACAAACTGATCAGGTTACTACTAAACCTCAAACCTAGGACTCGCCTAACCCCTGCTCATTATACTATAGGGTGGGATGGCTCAGGGTAGAGGACAGAGTACAGAAACTTGCAGTGGGCCTGGTCTTCACAACACCAGAAGGAGCTCCACTGAACTCGTTCAACCCAGATTCGGCACAAACTTGGGGTTACATTTGTTCTGTTATACCACCAAAATGTGGAATGCCCTACCAACACCCATCAAAAAGTGAGACTCCGTACCCTCCTTTAAAACCCTCCATAAAGAGCACCTGTCTGCAATTTGCAACTGGTCCTAGACAAGTCTTCTAAGCTTGACAGCAGAAATGTATTCAATTAATCAAAATAGCTTGATACGGTAATGTCAATCTTTACAGCAGCTATAAGTATAAATGTCAAACCACATAACATTGAATTTATTTCATTGCGTTTTCCGCTGTAGATCTTGAAAGTACTCTCTACTGCACATCAAGAGCCAGAACAAGCACAAGGTATCTATCTATATGTATAGATTCAAATATTGTATATGTTGACTGTTATTGTTCATTCGTTTTCTCACATGCATTATCAGGCCAAAAACTAAATATGCTCTAGGCCCTCTTGAAGAAAACGGCACAGGGCTAACAATCTGTAGAGCTGGAAAGTGTTAAACTGTATTTTGTATTCAACATTGGGGCCATATTCCTTTACAGCAAAGAGTGAAGACTGCACAAGGTACATTTTAGCCACATCAACCCTATAGTCCCTATTCTGGACACGTCATAATAGACAAACCATCTGTGAAAGTAGCCGATCTATAGCTCACAACATGTCATGTTGCAACGCGTTGTGAGCTTGCAGATCAGCTATTTTCGGCACAATGGATTTGGTGTTGCAGTGATGGCATCGAAGAGATGCAAGGCTTTAACTAACACCATATTGGCGTATATCAGTGGTTCTCAACCTGTCCCCACATGATTTTGGGGGGGTCATCAGATGACAGTGAAGTGACAATTTAAGACCGTTTTAAATAATACCTTAAAAAAAAGAGAGAAAATAATTAATAAGACCATTACTGCATCAAACTATACCATAAACGGGTAAAACATTGGCCAAATTGTCAAATAGCCTAATATAACAAAAATAATTAAATAGCCGATGTACAAGCTCACAACGCCTCGCAACGCGAGGCATTGTGAGCCTGAACAGGAGCCCACAGTGTGCGAGCCTTTTTTGTTTTACAACATGGGAAGAGCGCCTTAAGGAAGACAGCCACTGGGGCGCCCGCTGGCCTAGTGGTCCTTTGCTGTGTGTCACCCCCCATCTCTCTCCCCGTTTCCTGTCAGTCTACTTTCCTATCAATAAACGCAGAAAAAGCCCCCCAAAATATCTTAAAAAGAAAGACAGCCATCCATCCTGTCAGTGGAAGAGTTATGTGATTACTTCTTCACGGTGTACACATGTGATTGATAAGATGTATAGTCATGAAGGAAAATTGGTCTTGTCTGTACTACGCAACATCTATATTTGCTGTTGATGTTTTTTTGTTTGTTTTGTTTTTTCATTGCAGAAGCCATTGGGACATGTACATGCTACAAAGCAGCAAGTCAACAGCGCCATGACCGATCACTTCAAACAGGCTTCAGGTCGAAAGTGGTGGTGGGGGCTAAAGAAACGGACTGCAATCAACAACAGAATGAAGTGGTCTTCTTGTCTTTGTGGGCTCCTCAGCTTTATCATATCGTCAGCGTGAAACAGAAAACTTGCATGTCTAAAACTGTTTCGTTTTCAGGAAATGGGGAAAAAGAACCTGTGTTCCAATGTATCCAATGTAGTATTTAGTCACAAGCTCTTTTCATTGGTTAAATATTTTTAAAACCCACAGACACACTTTCGCTTTAAAACATATTTTAAAATGGCAGATCTAGAAGCTCACATTCTGTCGCTATGTGTTGTGAGCTTGTGGATTCACTGTTTTCGCTACTTAAACTCATGGTTCAAGTTTCAAGGTTGTTTTATGTTGTTACATCTTGTGCACAGGTAAATGGGCTGCATTTATGCATTTAACGCCTTTATAATCTTTCCGGCCCTTCAAATCACTGTACGATGTACTTCACATTCACCCATTCACACACCGATGGCGGAGGAAACCATGCAAGGCACCAACCTACTATCGGAAGCAGTAGGGGTTCAGTGTCTTGCTCAAGGACACTTATGATACTTAGCCAGCTTCCTTCTTCTTGTATGTCAAAGTAGGGCATTAATTTACTAAATATTCTAAAATAATAGTCTGCACACTATGGCTTGCAGGGCACCCAGTTAAAAACTTTATTGGGTATATCAGAGGTCTTCAACATTTTTCAGGCCAAGGACCCCTTAGCTGAGAGAGAGATGGAGCAGGGACCCCCCGCTACATACTGGATTCATGTTAAATGTGTGTTTTCAGACATTTAACCACTTAAAACCCTCAATAGGGCATTGCAGTTGCAGCCACTTCCTGGTTCCACTTAAAAATACTCAATGCATTTTTCCCATTGACATTTCCAAAAATATTTATATCAATTATTTTAAGCCTAGAATCAAGACATCCAGGGTCCTGGTGAATCATGACCATAACATGTTTGAATCTGTGAAAACTTTTTTGAAAACGGCAAAACAAAGGGTATTTATTAAATATAGTATATCATATAATTAAATATAAAATAAAATAAATCACAGAAAAAAATGTTTAATGGTCATGATTCACCAGGACCCTGGATGGCTTGATTCTATCTAGGCTTAAATTAATTTATATAAATATTTTTGGAAATGTCAATGGGAAAAATGCATTGAGTATTTTGAAGTGGAACCAGGAAGTGGCCGCAACTGCTATGCCCTATACTTTGTAAACTTGAGCTTTGACCTGCTCTTTTTTTCCCCTATACACACAACCTCTTTGCCGAAAATAGCAGATCTACAAGCTTGTATGCTGTTTTCGGCTAATGTTCCCCCCAAAATAGGGATGCAAGGGTTCAAGTGGTTAATGTAAAAAATTAGAAAAGAAAATCCCTATCACAAAGATTTGGCGGCCCCCCTTCAGTATCTCTGAGGGGTCCTAGGGGTCCCGGAGCCCCTGTTGAAGACCCCTGGTGTATATCATACAATAAAGCTTTTGACTGGGATCCCTGCAAGCCACAATGCAGACTATTTTAAAATAGTCTGTGATTTTTGACATTTGTGACATTCTGCATAATGAGTACTTTTACTTTTGGTACTTTAAATACATTTTGATGCCAATACTTTTGTACTTGTACTCAAGTAAATTTGGAATTCCGGACTTTTACTTGTAACGGAGTACTATATTGCAGTATTGATACTTACTTAAATAAAAAATGTGAGTAGAATTTCCACCACTGGTGTTGTGACACTGCACTTTTTGGACTTGTTTTATTTGTATATACTGCTCTGTATATTATATTTGCACTGAAAATTACATACATAAAGAAAAAGGTTTCGTACAAAGTTTTGCTAAATGTTTCTTTGTTGAAATGACAGGGAAAAGGGTATTGTGAATGAAGTAGAATTTTGCAGAACAATTTGAAAAGGTATAGTAAGAAAATGTGTCATTTCTATGCAGTGGTAGGCTAAACAATGGAAAACTATTACTGTTTCACTAACTTATATTTAAATATCCAGTAAGAGACCAAAGACATTTTAATGTATATTTATCATTATCTGAAAGGCTTCCATTACCCGGTACAGCAGGTAAGGACTGTTTTAATAAATGATAGTATTCATTTTAGATTTTTTGGAAAATATAACTATCATAAAACAATGTTTGCACATGAAGAGTAGTGTAGAATAAGTGTAGAATGGACAGCGTGAGAAGAGAGGACAAGGAGAGAATGAGGGGATGAAGAGGAGAGGGTGAAGGGAGGTAAAGCGTTGAACCGTCGTGATTAAGATCGCACAGAGATAGCTGCGATGTCGCCGCAAAAGCGGCCAGCGACGTCGCGGAGACATCTTCCCAGTGAGCAAACGGTCCCCACGCGACATAGCCCCTACAATGCTACAGAGGGATGTGGGCATAGGCACTACATCGGCGCTATGTCGCTGTGCTGTCTGGGTAGATCCAGGGAGAAAGCGTGGCAAAGTATTGCCGACAAATTAAATGCAGAAGTCGTCCAAAAATATATACAATTTATATACAAGTCCATAAATATATAATTCAGTTAAGGCTTAAACATGAGGAGTACTTATCTACAATGCAATAGCCTATATGCGCCAAGCATGCAATGTAGAGATTACATGGAATCCATCTATTTATATATCTGCAGTGCCGTCCATGGGGGTCCCGGCGGCGATAAGGGGGTCCCGGCGGTATAACGGGGGTCCCGGCCGGTGGCGTTAACGGGGGCGGTGGTAACGGGGGTAGGCCTACCGGCGGCGGTAACGGGGTGGCCGTAACGGGGGTCCCGGCGGCGTAATGGGGGTAAAAAAATAAATAAAAACGGGCTTGTAGATCTTTGATTTTCGCATAAGAATGGAAAGTGTAGGGAAACTCATTGGTTTGTGATCAAAAATAATTTCTCCATTGACTAGAAATTGATCATTTAAAATATGCTCCTCATTGACTTACATTGTACAGTGAAGAGGCTCTTTTAAACCCATAACTGATAATTTATATATGTGTGTGTGTGTGTGTGTGTGTGTGTGTGTGTGTGTGTGTGTATATATATATATATATATATATATATATATATATATATATGTATGTATATGTATGTATGTATGTATGTATGTATGTATGTATGTATGTATGTATGTATGTATGTATGTATGTATGTATGTATGTATGTATGTATGTATGTATGTATGTATGTATGTGTATGTCAGACATTTTTTATAATAAAAAAAAATCTGTAATATATTATCAAACATCTAACAACAATATGAGCTATAGTGTTAACAAGTCACAAGAGTGACAATGACATATCACATGAGTCATTGTGACACTATTATACATGGTCACACACTATTTCAGTAATATAATTAAATTGATTATATCTTATTGTATTTATTTCATTTTATTTGAATGCAGGGTCATTCAAATGAGTCCATATACAAACACATGTGTTGAATTAACTGTGGAAAAACAAGGCACTGGATTAAGTAAGCTTGGCTGGTAGCCTGCTCCTGACCAGGGTAACTTCACAGCTAAATTGCCATGGTAACTAAGGTAGGATTGCTTCAATTCTCTTTCGTGAAATCTAGTCATGGATACATTTAGCCAGAGTGAACTGGTTAAGCTAATCTGGCAAGATAATTCAGCTTTCATGAAACCGATTCATCCCTAATCCTGGCTAAATTAAACCAGGATAGGTGTTAAAGCCAGGTTTAAAGGGATATTTCACTTTCAAAAAAACTTTTGGTCATTTTATCGTCTATTCAGGCTTTAGTGACCCCCCAGACCGTTTTGAAGTTGCTTCATTCAATATTTAGATATTTGATATCCATTTTATCAGACACGCCCCCTTCCTATACAAACCCATTATATAATATTTTTTTTGGAAAATGAAAAAAATTAAATACATTTAAAAAATTCAATAAAATAAATGAAAAAAGTAATCAAAAAAACACGGCCCCCTCACGTATTAGGAGGGCAGGGTGAGTCAGCAGAACCAAGGACGGGTGTTTTTGATTAATCTAACAGGTTAAAAATTGAGTTTGAAGTTATAATGGGTTTGTATAGGAAGGGGGCGTGTCTGATAAAATGATTATCAAATATCTAAATACCAAATCAAGCAACTTAAAAACGGTCTGGGGGGTTCACAAAAGCCTGAGTAGACGATAAAATGACCAAAAGTTTTTTTGAAAGTGAAATATCCCTTTAAGCCCTAATTCACCTTTCGTGAAATAGGGCCCTGATCTGTAGAGGGCACTGTGGAGTAACCAAAAACATGTTTTAATTCTGGTGAAATATTTTCTTTTCTGGCCAAAAAGTGTATTTTAGACGTGAGGTGGGGGCTCACAGTGTTCCAATTTAGTAGAGTAGGCTTTCAACTCCATAAAACCGTCTTTGTTTTGGTGAGTATACAAAAGTGTATTTTTTATTTTTATTTGTTTTAAAACCACTGTTTTGAAAGCAATGTAAGTCTTAAAAAAAAAGTAATTCAAGTAAAGACAAGTTGTCTGATTATTTTAAGTACTTATGTGTGGGTGAATCAGACTGTAAAGAGGTGAATCTATGTAAAGGGCTTTTATGTAAAACTAAAAGAAAAATTAATTAATTAATTAATTGAAACAAAAATAAAAACAACAAATTAACAATGCAACTAAATAATAATAAAAAAAGAAAATCACATGTTGAATACATGTATTTCAACTAACACTGAGCTGATCGGCTATGTGCACATGCGTGCACGTGCGCGTGCAAGTAAAATAGAGCCCCCCTGGCTCAAATCCACAGCTCATCACTAATTTGTTATGCATTCTGCATAATACTTTTATTTACAAAATAAAAGTATTGAATTTTTTTTTAATTAAGTACAGTACTTGAGTAAATGTACTTACAGTAGTTACTTTCTCTCTCTCTCTCTCTCTCTCTCTCTCTCTCTCTCTCTCTCTCTCTCTTGTTATTGAACAATACGGAAAATACGGGTACTTAGACTCAGGCGTTTTAACTTGTTACATCCGTGGCCGTGGACTATATTATATACTTTATATTTGAAATCTGGACGTTTATGTAGAGTAGTAGGCTACTACTGTTTGTAAATGTAGAAATAAAATAAAACATGCAGGAACAAGTAGCGCCATGTTTCACGGCTACTGTGAGAGGAAGCCGCAACAGCAGCCAACGACTGCCGTGTGCAAACAGGGCATTGGGCCTTTTCGTTTGTTGTGCTCTATAGAGTTGCAGTGTTGGTTGCAGTGTTGGCCTTGAGGTCAAGTGTAAGGTGCTGTGTTATCGTGTGATTTCACCCATTTCATTCCCCTCTCTAAGCCTGCAGCCATCAGGAGTGGAGCACAAGCAAGCTGGTTTTTGTGGGAAGCATTTGGGGAAATGTTATATGTTGTATGTCATTGCTCACTTCAGATTTTAAATTAATTTGGAATAAAACTGTTTTATTGAAATTCCTTATTTTTACTAAATGCTAATAAAGATTGGATATTTTTCTATTATACTTGAGTCCTGCCTGTTGATCATTATAGCGGGGTAACACTATGATAATTTTAGTCCAGTGCGAATCGACATCTCAGTAATTTGAGGTCTAACTGACCTCTTTTTACCTTTACATTTTTTTAAAACAAGTTTTTAGTTTTCCCTGCTATAAAACAATAAGTGGCATGATGCATCATATAGCCACATCAGTCTACCTTTCCCTGATCCAACCTATCTGGTCCATAGCGTTAGAAGGAGTTCTCCTTGCTATGGGACTCTGGTCAATAGAAAAATTCCTAGGAACTACGCAGTAGAATAAGTGAACTGCATGCAGCTGTCTGTCTCATTGATGTCAGTGGCAGCGCAGTGTGCACACTGCACAGCAAATCACAGTAAACCGTCCCTGACGTTTGATCAACAACAAAATATAGATAAATATACATTTGACAAAATACAGCCAAAATCCCAAAATGATGTCTTAATATCCAGCAAGCAATATATATTAATAACCGCAAACAAATGAAAAGTTTAGGCTATCAATATCATACAAGTAGAGAGAAGCTGTGACCTTAGGCCTACCTCTCTGATGGACAATGAATAAATAATAATTTTGCAAACAACATCCAGTGCTGTACCCTAAAAGTCGGCGAGTCAACGCGTCGGTCGAGGAGCCTGACGTCGACTCACATTCCTTGAGTCGAGGCGTCAAAATGTTTGTTTTTTTTGGGAGGAGAGGAGGGAAGGGGAGGGTGCGCATGCGCGGTACACTTGCAGGAGAAGCACGCGTTGTAAGGAGTGGAGGAGGAGTGGTATTATAAGGATCATGGATAATGTCCGTAATTTCAAGTAAAACACAGAATTATCCAGTGCGAATGCGCCAAAAGAAACACAGACGTGATTTATAAATTACCAGAGGTCCTCACATAATAATAATCCCGTGCGAATATGGCTTTGTAATAATTACTTTACAAATCACGGACATGGTCGATTCGCATGGGATTAAAAAACAGATGCCCCCCCCCCGTAATTTTTACAAATCACCTGAGGTCCCTATATAATACTAATCCCATGCGAATAGGGCTTTAGGCCACTTTGACTTTTGTATGTTGAATGTCCAAAATGTTAAAAAATGTAATATTTGAAATATTCTTTTAAGTAAAAGTAGCTACCAGTATACATGATGTGTATGTACATGCACGGTAGGCCTACATCATTATCAGACTTACCAGACTTGATTTATCCTTCAACTTCTTGTTTATGCCCCAAAATGACTGTATATACAGGTTTTGTAGCAATTGTAGAAATATTAGACCTTGATTGTCGAATGTTTAAGCATGTTCTAATCATATACTTTACTTAAGACCATTTTTCAAATATTTAATTTTTTAACATTTTGGACAAAATAGCCAATTTTACATCGAGGTGCCCAGATGTCCCTATTACCCATCATAGTGCCCACCTATCCTGTTACCCTGGTGGGTCTGTAAGGCACTCATTTCAAGTTGCTACACAATCGGTCAGTATCATAATAAATAAATACCAAATGAAATATTTGTGTACGTTTTTTTCTGATAGGGCTATAAAAGTAAATAAATTATATTAACAAAAACGATAGTTTAACATTTATATCTAGATATACGTTAATGTTAATATAATTAACATTAACAAAACAAAATGCTGTAGGTTCTGCATATTAAGGTTGAATGAGAGGTAAAGTCCAAAACATATATTAATTTGTTTATAGGAATTGAATTACCTGGTATGCTGTGCGAGCGTGAGCGATTATTAGTGAATATAATGAATAATATGATGAATGAAAACAGCAAGGTGGCTTGAACTACATCCATGTTGAACTATCGAACCTCTCTGTCTCTCTCTCTCTGTCTGTCTGTCTGAAATGGGTGCTGTTAGATAGTGATGACTTATCTAAAGAATCAACTCCGTATTTAAACAGGAAACTTTTATTAAGTTCTCCGTGTACAACACACACACATCGGCTCTTAGTGTACACACGTGAATGTAATCAGTGACTCGCGTCACCTCCTTATGATGTCATCATTAAGCACACATCAGTACACAACAGGTGCCTCCCCCTCAACAACAACACATCTTTATCTCTTCATCTCTACCATCCTTCAGCGGTGGAAAAATTACTCAAATGTTTTACTGAAGTAAAAGTATCAATACTGCAATGTAGAAAATACTCTGTTACAATTAAAAGTCCGGAATTCAAAATGTACTTGAGTAAAAGTATAAAGGTATTTGCATCAAAATGTACTTAAAGTACCAAAAGTAAAGTACTCATTATACAAAATTTCCCATTTCTAGTTTTCAAATATATAAAATTCTTTTGAAAATAGCAGATCTACAAGCTCCTTGTGAGCTTGACTTGTAGATCGGCTATTTTCAAATGGCCGAAATGTATATAGCGCTGAAGTGGTTAATGTATGTTTTGGAAATTGCAAATACTTTAGTAGAGTAAAAAATACCTACAAATTGTACTTAAGTATAGTACTTGAGTAAATGTACTTAGTTACTTTCCACCACTAGTTATAGTTTGCATTTAGCATGCAGTAATGTTAATGTGAAGTATAGGTCTTGTCTTGCGTACTGCTTTTTTTGTCTTGTCTTCCACCTCGTAATCTTTAAAACCGAAAGCTATAACTGCTGGAGTTGACATTTTTCCACCGGCTTCAGGAGTGAAGCCGGTGTGTGTGTGTTGTTTGTTTGGTAACGTGCAACAGGTGAGTCGGTGTTGCTAAGTATCGTGAGAGAAATAAGCGAACCGACCTCGAAAAACAAGACAAAAACAAGACAATTTTTGTCCAAAAGTTAGACAACACGTCTTGCTGTAGGCCGAAGGCACACATGGGCAACATGCGGCCCGGGGGCCGGACCCGGCCCTTTGACCATCTTAATCCGCCCGCCAAGTCCTCAAAGAAAAGCAAAATTACCCCCACCAAAAATGTACATTCTAAAAGGCTGCCATATATATTCATGTTTTTTTGAAAAATGTATTTAACTAGACCAGGGGTGGGCAAGATTTCTTTCCAGGGGGCCATACTGACTTCCATGAATTTTAACATAATTCAGCACACATAGTGCTGAATTATTTTAATGTAACATTTTAATGTATTTTTTACAGCTGTATACTGTATCACTCTGGTGTACTCTGGCCTTACAATAAAAGATTGAAAGCCGTTGCTCTCCTGATTTATACGGTAACTATTAATATGCACTGTGGTTTAATCTATACAAAGGCCAGTAAATAGACACCCCCCCCCACACACACACACACACACACACACACACCTCAAAGTCTACAAATAGCATACGCTACCTCCCAGCCCTGCATGGCTTGACCTGCAGCATTGAGGTCAACTGTCACATATATGTGTGTGTGTGTGTGTGTGTGTGTGTGTGTGTGTGTGTGTGTGTGTGTGTGTGTGTGTGTGTGTGTGTGTGGGCGAAGTACAACAATGTGCAAACACAGCAGCAAGATTCGTGAGTTGCTGTGATAGGAAAAGGATATCAAACGGAACACAACCACCCTAAAGACTAATCATTGTGTATATTCCGGCACTATACCTGCACCCAGTGATCTTGGTACATAGAAATGGATCTATTGAAGATTCTGACTTTCAAATGTACATATTTTTTGTTTTGATTGTATTGCTGTATTGTTGTATTATGCTTTCTGCTTTGGCAATGTAAACGTATGTTTTCTCATGCCAATAAAGCCCTTTGAATTGAATTGAATTGTGTGTGTGTGTGTGTGTGTGTGTGTGTGTGTGTGTGTGTGTGTGTGTGTGTGTGTGTGTGTGTGTGTGTGTGTGTGTGTGTGTGTGTGTGTGTGTGTGTGTGTGTGTGATACTGTCATACAGCTGACAACAGGGGCATTTAACCTTTAACCTTTAATCAGGGGTCTTTAAACTTTGGCCGGAAGGCAAGAATTCATATTCAGGATTTATGGGATGAGAGCTGTCCGCTCTAATACTGTAGATGACGCTTTATTAAGCACCTGCTGGTCATATATACGACTCAGACAGCTGAATTGTACCCCCACAGTCTTGCTAGCCCCCCTCACAACCCCGTTAAGGGCATTTCTCTGTCTAACGCCAAGGTTTCCATACCAACAAATGGCAGCAAATGAAATAACAGACTCTATGAAAGCTCTGTGGAGCAGAATCATCAGTGACTTCATCCACCTGACATGTGTCTAGCTTCCTTAAACAGAAGAGGCGCTGCTGACCTTTCTTACGCACCATTTCAGTATTGAGATCAAATTTCAGACGGTTGTCAATAATGGAGCAGAGAAATGTATAAGTAGTTTAATACCAAATCCACTGTCTGGTCATTTATGACACTACTCTGAGGGGGTCCCACTCTGAGGAGCTGGTGGAGATCGTCTAAAATCAATGCACATGTCTTTAGTCTTTGTGACATTAAGTTGTAGGAATGCTATTCATCAAAAATGTGGAATGCCCTAACAAAAGGAGTAAAGGAGTGTAAAACCCTACTCACTTTCAAAACTGCCCTAAAGATACACCTTCAGGAGGCTGCAATTCGAAAATGGCCCCTGCCTAAGTCTTAACCTACCCCCCTACCCCCCCCCCTTTTCTTTTTCTTCTCTTGTACTTATTTTTCACTCTTCATACCAGTAACCTGTAAGCTGATTGTATGACGTTCTGTATAGTAGTGTGTATATCTGTCTGTCTCTGTATATGTCATCATGATTTGTGTGCATGGGGTTCTCATCTTAAACAAGCTCAGTGCTTAATGAGTCTTCCAGTTTAGTAGACCTTGTATTGTGAATTTGTACTTCCATGTACTGTTGTTCTTATGTCTTACTAAATAAAGTACATCAATCAATAAAAAATAAAAACAAGAAACAAATTCATCTACAACTGGGCCATGACTGGCCTCACTATCACTCAAAAGACTAACAATCACAGAATCATCTGCAAGTATAACAATGTGTCTGTTGTCATGTTGACTCCTACAATCATTAGTAGCCTATACAGAATATACAAGAGTGAGGAAAGAACACAACCTCGGGGTGAGCCGGTGGATGATGTTAGTTCTCATTCACCCGAATTAACCCTCTGGGTTGGAAGGAGGAAAATCAAGAACCAAACCAGTAATACCTGAGTCTAAGCCAAAGTGAACTCATTGTTCAACTAGCATTGATTGATTGATTGAAATTTTTATTAGGCAAAAGAATGTAAAACAACACAGTTACATTTATAATGCTTTTGTCTAAAAGGTCCGGCCAAAAAAGTCCTTGCGGACTTGTTTCCGTTGGGGTCCTTGAATTAATTTCATAGACATATATAGTAGCAACCAAACAGTTCAAAAATCAACATGAAAATACATATAATACAGAAAAAATACAACTATGTACCAAAAAAGAAGCATGAAAAAAATAAATGTACAAAAAAAAGGGGGGGGGGGGGTGAAGCATGGAAAAATAACGATGCATGTGTCTGGATGGTGTTCCATCACTTTAATACATGAACAATGTCTTTGCTGTTTGGAATCAGATGCCATAATATTTCTTTAACAGAACGACTGAAATGAATTCCAGTCATTTGTGTCTAAAAGTGACGACTAGACAAGTCTGGAAACTATGGAACCAAACAAGATCCAACTGGTCTGTGTGTTTAATCAGAGGAAGGCGTGACCGTGTCCGCGTGCGCGTGCGTGTGCGCTCGCGTGTGTGTGTCACATCCTGTCTGGCTGCAAAAAAGCTGATCAGAATCCACACCTGGCCACACCCCTACCTCTCCGTTCCATGGTTACCATGGTTCTGCAGCATTAATATGATTAAAGTCCATTGTTTAATCTAAAACACACAACTTGCAAAATAGCAAATAGACTTTTAGTGCCAAAGCGGTAAAAGAAAACCATTGCCCTAACAGGTCAATCACTCTTAATATCACTCTGTAAATGTTGATTTGTGTTCACTAAGGTCAAATAAAAGCTTTAACCACTTTAACCACATACTCATACTTTCACTAATGTTCTAAAGTAACAGATCTACCAGCTCTGTGTGTGAGCTTGTAGTGAAAATAGATCGCTTGTAGATCGGCTATTTTCAAAAATATTTGTATACATTTCAAACATTTGAAAACTTGTCAAATGAGACATTCTGCATAGTGAGTACTTTTACTATTGGTACTTTAAGTACATTTTGATTGACCAATACTTTTGTGCTTATACTCAAGTAAATTATGATTTCCGGACTTTTACTTTTGATGTATATGATGTGTGGAAACACAGTGGATTTAAACCGTGGAAGAACGCAAGCCTTTAGTGAGAATGTTAGGACAAAGGAGACATCAAATCCGAGGTGATAAGGTTTCTCTCCTTTCTTTATTTGTCGACAAGGAGAATCCAGAATGGTGACTGCAAGAGGGTCCAAAATGAGCAGCACACCGCTACTCTCAAAACAACAGGTTTATATACAAAAGATTCAAAGAGACGCTCCTTAGCCAGGGCTCCTCCTTGGCCTCTTTCTCAACCAATCAGGAGCTGATCCGTCGCGGCCGAGCAACGGACAGCTTGAGTTGCGCATAATATTCTAGGTCACACAATGCAGGGATCTCAATTCAGCAATATCTACTTTCAGTACAGAACCATATTTCACAATGAAGTTTTGTTATTAGATTAATACTTTGCACAATATACACTTTAGAATGATACCAATAATTACATTCTTATTCATCTGTAAACAATAGTTAACTTTAAAGGCTTTAATGACACAGCATCCATTCATGTGAATACGTTTTCCTTCTCCTGGCTTTTACCTATATTAAAACTACACAGGCCATAGTTAAATACTTTTGTTCATTTTAACTTCAGTATATATTTTCACCAAAGGATACTAACATCTTAGTAACGTATCTCTGTATTCTAGCCCAGTATTTTAACTCAACTAGTAGCATATGGTGTCTGTTCCTAAAACAGGGTTTTGGGAGTCAATGGCTCCCACAGACATGTTAAATAGATTCACAGGGTGGTGAGCTTCAAACGTAGTGAATACAATGAGACAAAAGCTTTCTCCTCTAAAGGTGAACACATGTTTCTTTTGTTATCCAAGGAGAGGTGTCTGTCTTGGTTTTCAAACACCCCCTGTGTCTCAAATGGCCCGGCCTCTCCAGTTGTGTGCCCCGGGAACATTTGGCAACATTTGACTACTCATTTTAACTATGAATGTGTATTAATTCAATAAGTTGTGTTCTGGCTCATATTTATGTATGACTATGGCTGGAAGATATACTTCATAAACCCCTCTCGGAAGACTTATAACGTCTTCCGTAATTCAGAGCTCGGGCGAAAGAAGATATCTTTCAGCACAAAATCATAATCCAAACCTCTGACTGGAAAACAACCTGCAAAAACGATTCGTTTATACCCCTCTTGATTGCAGAATGGTACCTATACAAAGCCACAAAATGAAACAAAAACAATTCACTAAATAACCCAATTAATATCATTCAGAATATGTCCCTCAGTTCAACCTGCAAAAAGACATCATGAATACATTATGACATGTGGTTTACATAAGGGACTGCGCGCTTACAGAAGGACAATTTTCTGTTTTTTCTCTTCTTTTTTCGCTTAAACTAACAAACGCAATTCTTCTTCTTTCTGTATTTAGGGAATGTTCAGTCCTTGAAGCAAAAACTGTTCACAGCTTGGGGCAAGAAAAAGAAAAGGGGGGGTGGAATTGATGAAGATCTTTGTTATCTGCATCAAAGGGCATAGGGTATGGGCGTGATGTGTCATTCTTCAAGAGACACAACAGCTTTCTGACACGTGCATGGAATCCCCTTGACCTGGACACCCCCGTCATCCTCGATCTGTAGATTTGAAGGTTTACACTGCTTCTGTGAGGTCACACCCTGGGCTCCTGTAGAGCTGATTGGGGGAGGTAGAATCCCTTCCTGGTGTGTAGCTGTCTCACTTTGGCAGCAGAAACAGTGATGGGTAGAGGTTGTCTCTTAGCCGCTGTCATCTCCACCAACATGATTCGTTCGACCTCTCATCGACACCTGGTTCTGCAGCCTGATTCCTCTGACAGCCGTTCCTCTCCTCAGCAGCTCTCCATCTATTAGCACGAGAACATTTGGGGAAAAAACGTCCCTACTCTTTCCTAGAAAGTAACACATGCACCTACCCAACTCAATACACACACACAAGAGGTGTTACTCATTCACTCAATTTAGTTCATGCAAAGATATTAGTGTAGGTCACGAAAAACTCAAAATTAAATATTAATCTGGCCTATGAACTGGTCAATTTGTTCCAAAAAATACTATGTCCAAAACCCCAATTTTTAAATGTTTCCCTTTATACCTCCCCTCTTGAGACATAAGGCAATACTAATGGACATCATGTCTCATCAAACCCCAAAAGATCAATAAAGAACTGAAGTCCTCCCTGAAAAAAATGTCATACGGATGTGTTATATGTTACATTTCTCCACGGTTTCTCATTACTGACAACAATTAACCATTTGTGTATGACGCTCACCGAACCAGTTTACTGGATCTGTCCCAATCCACACTTTACTGTGAAAAAAATGTTAAACAATTTAGTCCTAATTTTTGTCTATACGTGAAATGAGCAGGAAAATGAATACCAGTGTCGAAAGAAACTAACAGCATCTCCAGCTCCTTCCAACAAAACATCCTATACTAGGTTAAGATTTTGTTCAAATTTAGTCAACCACCTGAAAGCATATTAGACTCTATGCTAAATCTCCAATTAGAATATGGACAGTGATCACTATTATGTTTCAAAATAGGTAGAAAATGAAAGTTGCTGCTTTTTTTTTTTTTTTTTTTCATCAAGCCGTAGTCTGATCATGTCAAGTTCACCGGGGACTCAGGGTTTTCTTTTCTTGTCAACAACGGTTTATGTATTCCATCATTGCCCTACGTCACCTGTTCCAATAGGTCCAGCCTCCATCACAGTCTAAAGTAATGTCTCTGTACGTTTCTTTTCAAATGTCTCTAGCCATGTATCGTCTTGTCATCCATGCGGCCTGGAACAATAACTGGAGTGGATTGTTCAGGTAGTGGACAATATCGTGCAAAATGGGTCATGTGACCACACGTGTAGCAACCCGTATAATTGAGAGGCCTGGTCCTCCGCCCAGAGAATGATCTCAATCCTTGCACTTGCTGATATGCACCGTGCTGTGCAGGTACAGGGGCCACACGTGGCGCAGACCCAATCGGTTGCATGCAAGGAGTGGGAGTCTGCTGTGGTGCAGACTGATAGCCACCTGGATGGGGGACCAGCCGTTCATAGAATGTGTGCACCTGTAGCACCACCCGGTCGACACCCTGGGTTGAAGCCGGAACACAACTTTGCCCAGGACCAGAGACAGACGGCTTGAAACCTGGTGAAAACTGTGGGGTACCTTGAAGAGCTGGGGCTGACCGTGGAGCAATGGGGTTGACAGCCGGTGGTGTCTGGTTACACTGGCGCCAAGCATGTCCATGTTTCTGACAGATGTAGCACGGCCCTCTGAAGGGACCATCATGATGTCGTCGTAACGGCTGTGGGTTTGCTTGTCTGTCACCTGCTTCCTGGACACCTGCTGTACCTCTGCTCTGCGGGTCCGGTCTCGCCAAATCAACCACTGCTCCAGCTCCCAGCCCGTCTCGTAGTCCACTGTCACTGCAATGCCCTGTGTCCAGGGCTGACAATTGGTCGATAGGTTTCTCACCCGGTGACGTAGTGGGATCAGAAGATGAAGCGCTCTTCTCAGCTGGTTCTGGGTACACCTGTGCGGTCGTCATCCTGGCTTGGTATCTCACATAAGCCTTATTTAATTTTTTACCCTTTTTGAAAAACAATTTAAACACTGTATTCTCCTTTGCCCCTGTGTCTGAGCAATCTTTCTGATATGCTCTGGCAAGCATTCCTAATGTGTCAATAATTTCTGGGTCGAATATGCTGTCTTGTGGCCAAGGCCCAGGAAATTTTGGCCAATTATCCTCCCATTGTCCCAAAATCATATTGATCACGTCAATGAAATAATTATTTTGTTGTAAGGAGTGCTCCTGCTGTTCTGATTCCATAATTGTAGATCAAATATCCAAATGATATTAAATCACAATTATTGTCACGTTACTTCAACCTCTATAGGTGTTCCCCTCTGGAATCAGATCTTACTTACAATATGGTTATTATTTTTTTTAATCTAAAAATCACACACAAATCATAAATGTCTTGAGTCCACAACGAACCTCTGTCAGTACCTTGAGAACAGTTTTGAAGGAGTATTGATATGAGAATATTATAATGCAAGTGTGACGTGTCGTTTACCACTCAGCACACATGTGAGTCAACCCAATAGTGTTGCTCATATATCCTAAGTATAACAGTATAGAACTATAAGTGTATGTATGTATGAACGATAATTAAAGATTAAATTACTTCAAAAGCTTTCTTGAACTGTCTCTTGATATTCCAAATCAAATATAAGACAAATGTTTGAATTTGTATAAATTTGTAAGTCTGGTCAATACATTACTTTAATCCCAGACATGAACCGTCCTCTTTTAGCCAGGATTGGAAACAACTCGAATGTGGCGCTCCCCTCCCACGGAAAGCTATTGATAGACATGAATGGATTAAATTAGAAAAAAATAATCATGCAGTACAGACAACCAACATTAACTCATGCAGTACAGACAAACAACATTAATCAAGCACACTTAGACACCATAGAATACCAATAGGCTGAATAACTTGTTAGATAAAGACTGTTAAAAGAAAAGTTAACTCTATAAGTCAGAAATGTTAAAACACTAACGAGCACAAAACCTTCCAAGCTTCTCATTCATACAGTGAAAATGCAACCTTCGTCTCGACCACTAGGTGGAGTCAGTCAAATGTTTGGATGTGTCAACCACTGGAAGGGGCGGTTTCATGAATACACACCACTCCCACTGGAAGACACGTCACCACACACTAACCTAAATATATCTCTCAACCACCAGAGGGCGACAATCGACGAATTAAAATGAAAACACAATGTTCTGTAGTTCTGAGTTCTACCTTTGTGGCAGAAAACTACAACTCCCAAACTGTCTACTTGGGAAAGAGATGGACACTTCCTGTTCAGACGTCATAATTAACGCTATGTACACAAAAATAATCCCCACTTCCCAACAGTTAAAAAAATTAACAGATTCCAACTTACTTCTTTGAAAAATACTAATCACTAAATCTTCAATTATGTACACGGTTGTGCCGACGTTTATAGGAAAAAACATCTTAAAACGTGCACTCAAAAACGGTGACCTATACTTTTACATTCAGTATGAACGAATTCGTCAGTCTTAAAAATAGCCACCCTAGGCTTCACAAAAATCTTATAGTAGAATAGCTGCTTCTAGCAACCAGGAGACTGCGACTCCCTTTATCAAAAACAGTCAAATAGCACAGAACCGCACCTCATCAAAGAATTTGATTTAATACACCTCTGTACTAGTACAAATAAAACCAAGGTATTCTCAGCATGTCAAAGTAATATATAGTATCGCTCAGCCAAACGGCCAATACGCTAAAAAACTTTTAACTTAACACCCAACCTTAATTACCACCCACTTTTAAACTCCGCCAAAAGTAGGCATCACTTACGACCCAGTAGTCAACCAAAATGTAATACTTCCATGAATTAAAACACACAGATCGTACCACACCTGTTTGACCTATTAAATAACATAATTTGTCCAAATGCTGCCACAAAATGTTACCTAAATAATCGACCCTTGGCATATCTAAAAATAACAATTGACCCCGTCGAGCCTCTAGCGTCCTAGTTTTGTTTTTTCTCAGAAAAGTAGTCTTACGTCAATACAAGGAGGAACAAAATTATAGCGAACATCCAGTTAAATTATTAAATTAAATCTGTTGTGTCTAAAACACAAAACGGACCGAATTCAAATCTTTTTTCACACTTATTTTCCTTTTTATCATTATTATTATAGTACTCAACACAATATTTTAGCACAAATCGAAATAATTAATCTACTCCTATGTATTTATTACATTTAACAATTATTTTCGTCCTTTTTTTTTTTTACACAACTACATTCAACAATCCAAAAGGATCATTTTCATTGTTTTTTAGGCCTATATAGTCACATCTATGTAATTTCAACACAAGTCCTTAGATAATAATTTCATACTATTTATGTCAGCTTCATCACCCCCTCACGACACATAAAACAATTGAAATGTGTCGAAAACGCATACCAACACAGCCAATAAGACATTTGTGCCACCACCACAAATATACCTATTGAAAAATTAATCATGGGAAAGTCATCCGCATCAATACTGCAAATAAACTCAACACTGCAAATCAACTCATATAACATTAAAGAACGATATCAAGCATTTGCGTCAACCGCATATGCCTAACTCATCCAATTAATCAGTGCATCAACAATTTTCATCAAAACGTACAACTAAGTGCTTTAATCACCACAACAGACACATTCCTAACTCATCCAGCACAAGCCTACATCACAACACAAAGCATCAAACACATACTTGAGCACAACTACCAACCGGCAAACCGAAACAACTCAGAACCATAAGTATCAACAATGGAAATACTACGAAATTAAATAAAGGCCACACCACTCCTCCACATTCATAATAGCAGCCAACCATAAAATGACGAAATACACTGCTACCACGAAAGCAGAATAGACCGCATATAAGAGTTATTGTAACAATGTTATAAGTGAAAAGAAAGAAAGTACCATTTAAACCCCACACACCATAGCAGTGCTACTATGAATGCAGTAAAAACAGCATATAGAAACAATGTAAGTCGACTAGAAGAAAGAATTATATTAATCAAGCTATCCTAAAATATCACACGCATGTAAATGGCTTAAAGCACAATTCACCCAATATGAAGATTAGGTTCCTTGTGGCAAACGCCTTGTGAAAAAGCTCAGAATATTTGTTGCCTACAATCTGTGAAATAAATCATGAAAAGCCAATCAAAATAAATAAACTACACAAAGACTTGTGAAAAGAAAAGAGAATAGAGGAAATGAAGCAGACGCATAACAAGCCTACAAAAAAACTACAAAGCAAGATGGCCGAAAAACCGCTAGACAATGGAGCTAAAGCTTTTTAAAATCTGATCTCAGCACCAAACGTAATCACCAAAGGACAATTATTACACGCCGAAGCCCAACAAAATATGCTTCACCCGTGTGTCTGAGAGCCGTTTCACACTCAGGTCCCGGGTGCGCACTCCAGACCGCTTGGCTAGTGTGAATGTAGCGAATCGACCCGCGAAACGGGTAACCGTTCCGTTCCCGAAACCACCTCGGGAGGCAGTTTCGGATCCGGATCATGCGTTTTCGGGTACGGTAGCTGCAATGTGAAAGCAAGCGTACCGTTAGACGGAAGTGGCCCGCTATTTGGAATAGGTGACGGTATATAAACTCGACAAAAACAGCCAACAAAAACACGTCGCAGATCAATCCACAGGGGTTCAACCATGGCCGTAACATATCCACACCAAGCAGTAGCACAGCAGAGCAGTGCTCTCTGTAGGCTGGAATCCAACCGTTGCGGCATCCATCCGTTGGATGCCGCATGTGTTGGACGCCTGTATGTTGGATGCCGTCTGTCAGCGCAGCACCGGTTTGAAAAAAAGAAAAAAGACACACCGACATTCCATAGGCTAAATCAATGCATTTTGTGATCGCATCGCACAACTAATAGCCTACTAAAACTAACGGGGAATACCAGAAAATAATAATATTTTGACATACGGGAGAAACGGTTGGTGCGGATATTTAAATTGGATCTCTACTACATATCTTTGCTGTTAGGAAGAAACCCTGTATCCCATATTGCAACTTTTAATGCTTTTTCATCATAAATGAATGCCCTATTGTCATACAGTGTCACACAAAAGTAGCAAAAATAGCCAAGCTACAAGCTGAAAATGCGGTGCAATGCGACACATTGAGCTTGTTGATCCACTATTTTTGATATTACAATATAGAGCAGATAACCACACTGATCTTGCATTGGAAAATATAATTTTTATTTTAAATATGAACAAAGGCAGGAGATGCACGTCCCCACAGTTCTTTTTTACACACAGTGCTGGACCCACAAATCATAAATAAATAAAAATAAAAAGGTGAGTCTGCACATAAACTGCTCTAGTCTTTTTAAATTATAACCAAAGCTCTAAAGTTAACGTTTCTCCCATGTAGGGCTAATAAATTAATACATAAAATAAGGAGACTCTTTTTAAATAACCAAAAGTGAACTTTCTCTTATTATTATTATTATTACTTTAGAGACTATGGCAAGCGCGATCCTATCGCACACCTTCCTACATGACCAGCTATGGCTTTGCAGTCCAGAGGATGAAATTAAACAACAGACAGGCAGCGTTGCGGAATGCGTTTGTGTCAACTGTACTTGTACTTTTCTTCATAGAGAAAAAGAAGAGCACAGGGCGCATATATATAAATATATATATATATATATATATATATATATATATATATATATATATCATTCAGTCCGACTTCACTAGGCTACTATAGTTGCCTTTTCATTTTGTACTTAAGCTGTCGTGAAAGTTTATAATATTTAGAGAAATTTAAAGTTTCAAATGCAAAAGTAGTAGTAGTTGTGAAGGTTAGTAAACTGTACATTTAGACTGAATGTTTCCTGTATCCTCATCTTGCGCTAATGCACACAAGTGTTTCACCAGGTTTTGAAACCCTATATTAATGCGAGCCCAGCACAAACATTGTCGCATAGTTGATGACGTCTGTGTCCACAGAAGAAACACTATGTGCATGCCACCACCTATAGGATCGGGGGTATATACAGTCATTGCCTATTGACTTTGTCGTTTTTTTTCTGGCATCTCATGCGTGTCACGCAGGACATGTGTTATTTCCACTTATTTCCACTCTGTGCCACTAGGGGCAGCAGCGGTCTACTGCCTGTCTGTCCGTCCACACTGCCTAGAGCTGCCTACAGTTACTGTATCCTCTCATAGGCCTACTTTACTTTACACTTTTGTATTATGTTTTGACACTTGCTTTGGAAAATGTAAACGTATTTTTTCTCATGCCATAGCTCATTTGAATTGACAAATTGTTTGTTTGTTTATTTCTGTGGTGGTGTTTCAGTGGCACTGATGAATAAAATAATTAAGCATTTTGAAATAGCCTAATGTTCCTATATTAAATAATTAAAATATATATTTAACTCTTAACTTCCTAGAAAGACAGAGAGATATCATGTCTGTTGCATACAGTACACATGTGACATTTATTACCTCGCGCTCCTGCATTAATAAAAAAAAAAAAAAAAAGCCAATGTACAAGTAGGCCTACACGACGTGTATAGTAGTATATAATAGTATATTATATTAATTATAATTATAATTATAATCACACACACACACACGCCAGGCATTGTGAGCTTGTAGATCTGCTATTTTTTTATGACTCCCAGGTCAGGACTCACGTGTCTGTCTGTCTGTCTGTCTGTCTGTCTGTCTGTCTGTCTGTCTGTCTGTCTGTCTGTCTGTCTGTCTGTCTGTCTGTTTGAAACAAAAAAAAAGTGACTCCAAAGCGCCACCTCGTGGTAGTATTTGGAACTACATTTACTGCACGAGTGAGTGAGGCAAATGAGGAGTGTGATGTCAACATGACAAACGACAAAGTCAATAGGCACCGACTGTATGCATGTGTTCTCTGGCGCGATTGGATCTTGGCCAATGTGAATGCAGGCCACTGAGGCCAGCATTCGAACTGGGAAACGTTTTCAATGAAAACGGATCCAGTGTGAAACCGCCCTAAGAGAGGTGAAAAAGATTTGAGCCTACTACAAATCCAATCGCTATAACACATAGCAAATAACGGTTAAGCACCACACACAGTGTAATCATAAATGGGATATGTAGAACTATAAACGAAAGATTCCGTGCTCCCCAAAACGCATAAAGACATTTTAAAGAAGCACTAAAAGGACTAGCAAAAGCTAGCAAGAAAGAAAAAAAGAAAGGCAACAGAAGAAACACAGACATGAGCTGTGTTTTGCCAAAGGAAGCACAATGGGAAAATGAGAAACAGCTAGCAAAATTTGCATGCAGAGAACCGTGTAACCTTAGTCACATTTAACAATAAGAGCATGTTTTTAGTAGAAAAACACAAAAGTGTATGCAGAGTCACTTTTACAAGCCCCAACCATAAACGCAACGTACTTCGCAAGTATTCCTAGACAGAAACAAAACATCAATTCAAATATAACCACACAGCGACACGATAAAACTTTCCCCAAGGGAAAGATCCGGGTGTGATGGGACGTTAAAAAACTCCCACTCTTTGCAACCCGAACAATGACTTCAAAGAAAGTATATACCTGTCGCTGAACCAGCGACAGGTATGCAGATATTACCATGCAGATATTGAATAATGTTATACTTTCAAAATATTTTACAAAACAGTGGAAGAAGCCAATCTACAAGCTCAGATGCTGATCTTGTAGATCTTCAAAAAAAAAATAATGTTTACAATCATGACAATTCTAGAAAAGAATTGTGATTATCTCAAATAATTGTGATTATGCCATTATGTAATAATTGTGATAAGATTAATTCTGACATTGTTATTGTGGTCTGTACAACTACTGTATACTAGAACTATATTAGTATTAGTAACTACCAGCATTAATAATGTCATGTTATGCCATGTCATGTAATATACTATGATGTAATGGAATGTAATATAATACGACATGATGGAATGAGATGAAATATTAAGCTGATTTCTCCTAAATGAGTCAAAACCAAACAGTAAAATGCCATGTGTGGAACCTGAATGAAAGTGATGATGTCATCAGTGTTGGACAGCTCCTCCAGGTCAGCATGTCTCCTCTCCAGCTGCTCCATGTGGTCCTCCAGCTGCCTCAGGAGAGCCTCAGTCTGAGCCACTGCAGTCTGCTGCTGATCTCTGATCAGTTCTTTAAGCTCACTGCGTCTTCTCACTGGCCTCCACTGCTGCTTCTGCAGAGCTCTGCTTAACACAACACACACACATACACACACACACGAAAAGGTTTTGAGCACCACTGATATAGCAGTATACGTTTTTCAGAAAGACATTTTTGGAATCGGCCTCAGGACATCAGCTGAGGCCTGAGCATTTGAAAATAGCCGTTCTACAAGTTCCCAACACATGGCGAATGCGCCGCGGCACGTTGTGAGTTTGTACAGTAGATCTGCTATTTTCTAAAATTCGTGAGAGAATGGGAAAAATAATGAATAATTTTGAAACATTTTAACAACACTAATCTTATACGTGGGTTGCTGGCATAAAATATTTTCAAATGGGGGTCTGCAGCCAAATACATATTAATTGGTTTAAGAACCACTGCTTTAGTGCTTCTGATGACACAAGGCTCTGTCTCATCCATATTAAACGTAGCATCACCATCTTTCCTCTTTCCACAGTAAACGCAAGAACAAGAACTATTATCATAACATCAGCTCACGTTCAGGGCCTCCAGGACCTGTCTCAGGTCTTTCAGCTCCTTCTTTTTCTCCTGGATCTTCTGCTGGACTTCCTCCTGAATTGTCACCAGCTGTTTCTGCAAGAAACAGGAAGAGACAGTTTAGCTTGTAAACAAAGCACATCTTCACGTCGGGATACCAATTCTATCCAATCAGGAGAAAGAGAACTCATACAGGATACAGGGTAAAAACAAGTGAAATTGGAGACAGTTTAGTTTGGATCCACACATCATCTTAACCCATTTAGACCTGGAACACCAATACGTTATACCTTTCAGCCGGGAACACCTCTGTGTGTGGTTGTTGCTATATACATTAAATAGCAATATTATTATTATTTAAAAAAAATAGAATTAAAAAAAAAAGTTTTTCAGAAAACTTAGGTCAGGATTTAAAAGGCATTCATAGAATCAGCCTCAGGTCTAAATGGGTATCAACTGTGTAACCTCTCCAAAATACACTTTTGCAGGGATGAGATATCAATATTAAGCCCCTGCATCTTGACCCTGCAAGATGCTATGGTGAAATATGATTCATGAAAAGTCATCAAAGTTATCAATGTTTTTCATTAGGTCCAAAAGGAGTGTACTTCATCCTTTAAAACTTTTTATTGTACAACGCCCTGATTTGTGCGTTCAATGTCTCCGACAGGTTTTTTTAGCTTCTATCTTTAAAACATGAGAGGAGGGGAGGTCACTCACTGATGACAACACAGTCACAGGTTCATGGTGATAAACACAGTGAGAAATTACAAGTAAGTTCATCTAGTAAGATCATTGTAACATTATCTGAACTTTGCATTCCATAAAGTTGATTGCTTTACAGTTTGTTGTAAAAATGTAAGCATTTAGTAGACGCTGCTAGAACTAGAAGATGAATGACATGGCAAGAATAGGGACGCTAGAGTTTAATGGTTAACCAGTGACTAACACAGTCAAAGATCAGAGTAAATTACCCTAGTCAACAAAATGACAGCATAAGGTAAGTACTGTAGACTGGAAAGAAACTAAGATAATATCACACCTAGCATCTGTTTCAATGTGCTAATAAACTAAACTAAACTATTTTGTGCCAGGGACCCCCACACAAGATTTATGTTGTTAAACTGTTTCAAAAGATATTGCATATCACGTTGCGATGCATTGTGAGCTTGTAGATCAGCAATTTTCAAATAGCTGATGTATAGGGTTACAGTGGTTAAACAGACTGTGATGCTCTATTAACACATTTTATTGGGGTCCCCAGCTGGAACTTTCTGCCTTACCCATTACATATAATGTACTATTCCTTCCTGGATGTTTGCAGGGGGCAGTGCTTTTAAAGGGGACTCCCTCTTTCATTGGTGTGTCGCCCAGGTTGCGCCTAAACCCTGGCCTAACCTGTAACTTCACAAAAACTATGCCTATTAAAACCAAACTTTAACCTCACAAACACTATGCCTAACCCTAACCTCACAGAAAGTATGCCTACAATCTAACCTCAAAACCCTGCCCACCTGGGCGAAACACAGAGAAAAGAGAGAGTCCGGGTTTTAAAGAGACAGTAGTAGCCATGGTTCACATGACGCTTGTATGACAGTCATGTTTCAGGGCTAAAGAGACAGCAAATTCTCACACTAAACTACACTATAATTTAAATTTCCCCTCCGTGTGTAAAAGCCTGGTGACACGAGGTTACAAGTAGATCATTATTGGGGGTATTTATTTATTCGGGGTAGAGAACGTCAGAACGGCATAACATGTATTTGAGTCAAATATCTCTCGACTTTCTCACTAGTTTCACACATAGAGGTAGCCTATAATATAACTAGAGGGCGGATTGCCCCGCCCCCAGCTATCATTTCAATGAATGTGCTCAGTGGCGTTTTGAAGCACCCGGAAACCTGCCGGAAGTAGAATTATTGGTTCGATTTTGTATCCCCATAGAGTTATGAGCATGCGCACTAGTGTCCTTTTTGCGTTCTACGGCAGCCCGTGTGTCAAGGATTGAACGCGAGATATTTATTAAATACACTCGAGATGCATATTTATATGTAAATGTGTATGTATAATATGTTTACATATTTATATTTATAAATATAAATATCTCTCAGTATGTTTTGCGCGTGCATGTATTTCTCCCCGCCTGCAGTTCCCGCTTTGGCCACTGGGGTGGCAGCTTCAATGTTTCTCAGCAACTCTGGGGGCTTGGTTTCACACGGACCACATTCTCTCCACTTCCGCCAGTGAGCACACGTATGAAAATGACACACGAGTGACATCTGGTGGACAATTCGGTGATAGCGGTCCTTATTGCTGTCATTGGCCGGGTTTCCCAAACGAATTTGAGCTCATGCGCAGCCTAGAAGCTGCGTAAGAGCCTCCACGCACCTGCGCAGTAGCAACCCCGCCACGCACTGTCTTCGTTAGTAGCAGCTGTGTGTGCCCAACGTGCCATCTAAACTGGCTTCAGGAGGCACCATCGTCGTAGGTTCTCATTACGTGTGTGCTAAAACTACATTCGTGAGACAGCATGCACGTGAACACCTCCTGGACGAAGTCTACGTAAAGCCTACGTAAACTACGTAGTGCTGTCCTACGCTACACAGCAGTTTAAACACCCTTTGCGAAAGTGAAATGGATCATAAAAATACCAGAGCCAACTGTCAGATGTCCTGAAGCAGTCCACTCCAATACAACTTTTGAATAATATATTTATGAATTAAATTACAGCGGTGAGGTGACATCTGCAAGGTAAATAAAACACTAAAGTGTCCCCATTATGCAAGTAAATTAAATATACTTAAAATACCAAAAGTAAAGGAATGCAGAATGTCCCATTTCCCAAATTTAATATGTATTAAAATCTTTTGAAAATAGCAAATCTACAAGCTTGTGAGGCGTTGTGAGCTTGTAGATCTGCTATTTTCAAAAGTTTTTTTAACCGTTCATAAACATGGCGAGCGCAAGAGCTGTCACTTTGTGAGAGGAACTGGGGACTTTAATCATAACGTTTAACTATAAAACTTCGAAATTAAGGAAACATGTTTAGCTCAGCATCATTTATATACCTTTAGTTAACTTGGCATATGCTTAATATTTTTATCAGACGATCGGATCATCCGTGAGAGTACAATTTGTAAACTTCGGGTTCATGCATAGAGCGTTAGTGAACTCTCTGGGTACAGTCACACATGTCCGTAAAGCGTCCGTCAAGTTGCCGTACGGACGCCAGAAGTACCATCCACTCCCATGTAAAAAAAAAAAAAACGAACGGTACTTCCGGTTTTAAACTTAACATGGGAGTGGATGGGACTTCCGGCGTCCGTACGGCAACTTGACGGACGCTTTACGGACATGTGTGGCTGTACCCACTAACGCTCTGAACCAGGGCTAGAAGCAGCGGAGCCGCCCTGTGTGTGTGTGTGTGTGTGTGTGTGTGTGTGTATATGTATATATATATATATATATATATATATATATATATATATATATATATATATATATATATATATATACATATACATATACATATACATATATACATATATACATATATATATATATATAAATTAAATGTGTGTGTGTGTGTGTGTGTGTGTGTGTGTGTGTGTGTGTGTGTGTGTGTGTGTGTGTGTGTGTGTGTGGGTGTGTGTGTGTGTGTGTGTGTGTGTGTGTGTGTGTGTGTGTGTGTGTGTGTGGTCGGTCGGTCGGTCTTTTCATAGATCTATTTCGCTACGATGGGTGTTACTAGCGCACCAGGGCGCTCGTAACAAACTGCTGCGTATGACAGCACTCAGGGCTACGCCTCTCCCAGAAGTAGGAGGAGAGTAGAATACGCCATTCTGTCTCCCGAATGTAGTTTTAGCAGACACGTAACGCCGTGGACGTGGGAACCGATAGCACGTTGGGCACAACCAGCTGCTACTAATGAGGGTAGAGCGTAGATTTCGCCGAGTCCCAGCTGTGTAGGAGGCTCTTACGCAAGCTGCGGAGGCAACGCATGACCTGAAATCTACGTGCCTGCTAGGGTACTGCGCAGACTGTGTGGACACACGTAAGACCCGTGGTAGAACCTGCGCAGATGCTCAACGCAGCATCTCTACGAATCTCTTTGGGAAACGCGGCCATTGCTTGTCATCTGCATAACTTTTTGTCCTCTCAATGCTGGAGTTAACTTGCACCTGAAGTGTTCATGGAATTACTCATTGTGTGTGTTATTTCAGGAAACAAGATTAAGTTCCTACTGATTAAGTGAGAGAAATGCCAGCAGCATTGTCAAATTGAATGAACGAATTCCATTCAGTATTGTGACCTCAGTGTCAGGGGACACATGATCTCATGGCCACACAACAATGTAAGCCGGAGTTCAGTACACTTTTCTCAGTCATTGGAAGAAAACTGGATTTTGCTCAAATTCATCTTCCGAGTTGCCTTTCATCCTATCAAGTGTAGCCTAGTGGATACTGTATCTGATACTGTAAATATGTTTTAATAATCAGATAAGTCTGCCATAATTTTTGAAATATCATTATTAGTCTAATTCTCATTGAATATCAACATCCGAGATATTTTTTGTACAATTTGGTCCCAAGAGTGCCTTCCTAGAAATGTAGTGGAGTCAAACGTACAATAATTCTATTTGAAATGTAGCAGCGTTAAAGTCATCAGCTTGGAAAAAAAACTAAATCAAATACTCCAAAAATGTACTGTACTTAAGTACAGTACTCAAGTAAATGTACTTAGTAACTGTCAAGGACCGCTTAGCTGAGAGACAGATGAAGCAGGGACCCCCACTGCATATTGTATACAATTGTGTTGCAGATTAAACGTTTTCATAGATATCTTCAAAGACTTGTTAAGACATCAGTGTTGTGTAAATGTATGTTTTTCTATTCATCCATGGATAAATGAGCTTGTAGATCTAACCTTTTTTCAACTTTAATGAGTCATTATAGTGGCCAAAGCTGTCATTCATGATTCATCTTTTACAGTTTACAGTTTAGGCATTTAGCAGACGCTCTTAATCCAGAGCGATTTACAGTAAGCAAGGACACAAGATAATATATCATAATACATCAAATACAAACAAAAACAGTAATCTAATAATAAAGTAATACATAAGTAAACCAATAATCTAATAATAGCTAATACATACGTAAATCAAGAACCTAACATCAGCCTACATTGAAACTACACACATTATAGGATGGCATCTGTCTACATAACATGCCATCTAGGTTACATTTTAGCCTTTGCATAATCCTGCAAGGCAGTCAAGGCTGGGGCAAGTACTACGGGCTGAGGTAGAGTCTGAAGAGACAGAAACATTCTTCAAACTAAAACACTCATAGAGGTTGCAGCCACAGTGCCCACATTTATTCTGAAAGACAAGTCAGTGTAAATGGAGTAAAGTTAATGAGATTATAATAATGTTAATAATGATTACCTGATGGTCTCAAAGTCGTTTATATGAATTGAAACATTTGTTCATTTTGCCAGATAAGTTGCGATCGTGTAGATCGGCTATTAGTATTAAATACATTACAGAAGCTTTTTTTATTTGATTTAAAAAAAAGCCAGATTGGACTCCAAGGTTCCTACTTTCAAAATGGGAGGAAAATAAGTAAAACAAAAAAAAGGGGTGGAAGGGGGAAGGAAATGATCATTGTTCATCATGTTAAAATATATATTTTTATAAGCGATTAAATTGATTAGTTTGATTAATTTTTTCACCCCTTTTGACACATTGAGGAGTAAGACTTTAGTGGTGGTTCTGAAACCTTTCGGGCCGCGACCCCCCAAAATAATCATATTTGAACTTGGGACCCCCCAAAATAATCATATTTGAACTTGGGACCCCCCAAAATAATCATATTTGAACTTGGGACCCCCCAAAATAATCATATTTGAACTGGGGACAAGCACTTGGATTGTAGGAGTTGAGGCATAACATTTTGTTTGACAAATATTGTGAAAATAGCAGATCTACAACCAGGCGTTGTGAACATGATCGGCTGTTTTCACAATTTTTGCCTCTTTCTCAGGTAATATTTGGCCAATGTTTTACTATTTTCTAATTTCTATAGTATAGTTATTTGATTACTTTTGACGCAGTAATGTCTCATTTATTTTTTTCCGTTAAAGGCATTCAAAAGGTTGTAAAAGTATTTAAATTGTCACTTTAGAAATGTGCAGATGCCCTGTATACACTAAACATACTGTATATGTTGGTTTGTTTACTGTTGAGTGAGAAAAAAATTAAAATTGGGGGGGGGGGGAATCATTTCAGTTTGAGAACCACTGCATTACACTACATTAAGTATAAACAATTGAGAACCACTGCATTACACTACATTAAGTATAAACAATCTACACACACTGATAGAGGGCTCTGTAGTAATATCAACATGATAACAGGACATACTGTATAATGATTGTCTGCAGCAGGCTTATTAAAGAAATGTAATGAGCGGAACACAATGGATTGATTGAACATGATACTGTACACATCATTCTTACATGCTTTATCTAGAAGAGAAAATCTATAATCAAATGTAGAAAACAAAGTTTTCAACTGAATATCATCATCAGTATTCTTAACATGTCTACCATGTCTTACACAGCTCTGCTGTATCTCCATTGATCCAAACCCTTATTCCTGGATAGAGAGGTTGTGTGAACGTGGTTTGAACTGTGTGTAGGAGGGTCATTGTGTCAGAAACACTGTAGAAGGACAGAGTACCTGCCTTGTGGTCCAGGTACACCCCCACTCTGTAGGAGAGAGGCCCTGACACTTTAGTGTCAACACTGTTGTGTTGGAAACTGTAGTTTTTACCATAGCACTGTAAACGCCAGGATTTAGCATTGTTTCCAAAGATGGTTTGTCTGCTGACGTCTTTATAACAGACTGCTATATCAACCCCTCCACCACTCCACTCTACTTCCCACAGGGGCGCTGGAAGTGGGGTGCTGAGGGTGCTACAGCACTCCTGGTGGTGGGGATGAGAAAGAAAAAAATTGGGGGGAGAAATGATTTTTTTTTTTTGTAAATCAAACAAATATATATAATTTTTAAAGTCTATATACACACTTATATATTAAAACAATTATGTATTTAACTTTGGGGAATACAATATTTGTTGAAAAAGGTGAAAAAAGGTGAAAAATGTGAAAAATAGATAGTGGGAAAATGTGGAAAAGTCCCCCGCCAAGCCCAGCCCCCCTTGGAATAAATGACTTCCAGCGCCCCTGACTTCCCAGTAGCAACGTTCAGACAGACCCTCTGTACACATCACCTGATAGTAAGTAAATCTCTCTGCATGATGAGGGTAAGGTTGTTGTTGTTGTGTAAAAGTCACCTTCCTCTTCTCCTCTGACACGGAGAGATTTGTGTGTATTGTGTTCATGTCCAGAGACAGAGGAGAGGAAACTGTGAAAACACACGACAAAAGAAAATACAAACCTCATGAACCTTATTGTGTTTAGAGTTAGTCTCTCAGATCAAACTCATTAGAGCTTTAAATAACATATCAGAATGAAACTTCAACGTTCAGAACCTGCATCAACATGGACTCACATTGTAAAAAGTCCTTTCTGGTCTGAGGCTCCACTGGATGTAAAACATCAACTGGAGACACAAGAAAACAGTAAAGGTCATCATGACATTGTAAAGGATTTCTATGTCCACACAAAGGGTCAAATCCAATAGACTTTACTGCAGACTTCGGGCAAGTAAAACATACAGCGTGAGCTTACAGGAGGTCACAACATACGACTGACGTAAAAGACAACAACAGGCCTGCTTTACGGCAGTGTCGTAACGTAGCTCTCTTAAAGGCACAGTCACATATATAGCATATATGACAGACATTATACTGAAGAATGGATTAAACTGAAGTTCCAAGGGTCTTGTCAAAAAGTTCAAGCTATTATAGCCTCATTGCTATTATATAGTGTTTGTTCAGTAACAGCTGTCTCCCCATCTCTCATTTTACATTTATAATACATTTTCAGGTGGGTTACACATTTCATCCAATCAGGAGAGAGAACTCCTCAAGATCATTTATTGAGCACAAAAATATAATAATAATAAACTAGAAAAAGTGCTCCTCGGAGCACAGGTCTCCGCCAGGTCAGGTAGGTTATTGTGGGGCAGCAATGTTCGGAATTAGCCAATCAGGATGGAATATGAAAAATTGGACGGAACCATCTTGATCACTTGACTATATGTGTACCGATTTGCATGATGTTTGAATTTGTAGGAGTAATATAAAAAAGAAAAGTGTTGCAAAATTGGCCTCCTGGTGGCGCTATAATAGGGCAATGTTAAAAGGGTGGCATTTGTTCTTCAATGTAGTGCGAATGTGCGTGCAAAGTGTCACCACAATCGGACGCTGCATTCATGATTTGTGGCATTTTGTTCAAAACGGGCCACTCCTGCAAACTTTAGATGTCAATGTTAGCCAATCAGGATGGAATATGAAAATTGTAAAAGATCCATCGTGATCACATGACTATAGAGATCAAGTGTACCGATGTGCGTGAAATTTGGATACATTCTGAAGGCTTAATATAAAAAAATGTGTTTTACATAAGTCGGCCTCCTGGTGGCGCTATGAAAGGCAAATGTGAAAAATGCAGGTCAGTTGTTTTTCCTTGGCCTCTAGGGAGATGCGTGCAAAGTTTCATGCAGATCGGTGCAGTTATAGTTAAAAACACAAATCGTCCATTTATAGCGCCACCATGAGGCTGATTTGAACATTTTCAAGTGGCATTTCTTCCTCGGCCTAGTGGGAATGTGCGTGTGAAATCTCACGGAAATCGCAAGCTGCGTTCATGATTTGAGGCATTTTGTTGAAAACGGAGCAATCCTGCAAACTTTGGAAGCCAACCTTAGCCAATCAGGATGAAATATGGAAAATTGGACAGATCTGTGTTGATCACATGACTATAGAGATACTGTGTACTGATTTGCGTGATGTTTGGATAATATCTGTAGGAGTACTGTCAAGAAATGTGTTTTGCAAAAAGCAGCCTCCTGGTGGCGCTATAAAGGCTAATTTGAAAAATTTGGGGCAGAGGTTCTGCTCTGGCATCCAGGGAGTGTGTGTGCACAGTTTCGCTGCGATCAAGCCAACGGTGCCGGAGATTAGCTGTACACAAAATGACAGAATGACGGACACACGGACACACGGACGGACGGACGGACGGACGGACGGACACACGGACGGACGGACAGGGGGCAAAACATACTCTCTCGCCATGCCTTTCGGCCTGGCGGAGACAAAAATGGTAAATGGTGCATTGCAACTGTAGCAGGTGACATGAAACACAGGTTTGATCACACTAATTTATTGCACCTTCCCAGACGTACTTCCACCTGTACAAACTGTTTCAACACTTGAAATGTACTGTACAGTCAGTAGGGGCCGGTTAAAACACAATAAAGACATTTAAATCTAACCCTAATCTTTCCTTTGAGGAATATTCTTGCTTAGATTCTTCAATGTTTCTGTCCAATCTGACAGACAGCCAACCTGTGTACCATCAGTCTGCTCCAGTTCAAATATCTCCAGTTGCCTTCTGACTTCATCAATCCATGTTTACTATGATGGCTGGTTAGAAAAACAAGAAACACATTTAAATCTCACCTCTCTTTGATATCTCTGGCCAAGTTGTCTTCAGGATGTTGTCTAGTTGGTCTCTCAGACCAGACACCACATCAATCACATATGTGAAGGACCTCACAGGACAGATGACCACACTGGGTGAGACTGGAGATCCACTGGAACTGGAGAGAGACTGGAAACTCTGGAGAGAGACAAGTAAACCAGTATAGACAGAGATAGATTAGAATATTTATCACAATTGGTGGAGTTGAGCTGATGTCCTTGTTGTTCAACCAGCACACACTACGAACACAAATTGTACAGGGCAGATATTGAATAATGTTATACCTTCAAAATATTTTACAAAACAGTGGAAGAAGCCAATCTACAAGCTCAGAAGCTGATCTTGTAGATCTTCTATTTTTTGAAAATGTTTACAATCATGACAATTGTAGAAAAGAATTGTGATTATCTCAAATAATTGTGATTAGGAGATTATGTAATAATTGTGACAGGCCTAATTCTGACATTGTTATTGTGGTCTGTACAACTACTGTATACTATAACTATATTAGTATTAGTAACTACCAGCATTAATAATGTCATGTCATGTAATATACTATGATGTAATGGAATGTAATATAATATGACATGATGGAATGAGATGAAATATGAAGCTGATTTCTCCTAAATGAGTCAAAACCAAACAGTAAAATGCCATGTGTGGAACCTGAATGAAAGTGATGATGTCATCAGTGTTGGACAGCTCCTCCAGGTCAGCATGTCTCCTCTCCAGCTGCTCCATGTGGTCCTCCAGCTGCCTCAGGAGAGCCTCAGTCTGAGCCACTGCAGTCTGCTGCTGATCTCTGATCAGTTCTTTAAGCTCACTGCGTCTTCTCTCAATGGAGACCATCATCTCACTGAAGATCCTGTCACTGGCCTCCACTGCTGCTTCTGCAGAGCTCTGACACACACACACACACACACACACACACACACACACACACACACACACACACACACACACACACACACACACACACACACACACACACACACTTTTTGTGTTATCTTTGACATGAAAAGGTTTTGAGCAACACTGATATAGCAATATACGTTTTACAGAAATACATTTTCTGCTATTTTCTAAAATTCGTGAGAGAATGGGAAAAAGATCTTATACGTGGGTTGCTGGCATAAAATATTTTCAAATGGGGGTCTGCAGCCAAATACATATTAATTGGTTTAAGAACCACTGCTTTAGTGCTTCTGATGACACAAGGCTCTGTCTCATCCATATTATACGTACAGTAGCATCACCATCTTTCCTCTTTCCACAGTAAACACAAGAACAATAACTATTATCATAATATCAGCTCACGTTCAGGGCCTCCATGATCTGTCTCAGGTCTTTCAGCTCCTTCTTTTTCTCCTGGATCTTCTGCTGGACTTTCTCCTGAATTGTCATCAGCTGTTTCTGCAGGAAACAGGAAGAGACAGTTTGGCTTGTGAACAAAGCACATTTTCAAGTCGGTATACCTATCCAATCCAATCCAATCCTGATTGGATATTCTATCCAATCAGGATACAGGACAAAAACAAGTGAGATTTGAGACAGTTTAGTTTGGATCCACATCTTAAACCAACTGTGTAACTTCTCCAAAATACAGAGGCAAGATTAATGGACATATGATTCAACAGTTATCAATGTTTTTCATTGGGTCCAAAATGACAGTACTTCCTCCTTTAATACTTTTTTGTTGTACAACACCCTGGTTTGTGCTTTTAATGTCTCTGACATTGTCATTTAGTTCTGCTTCTATCTTTAAAACATGATCTCTCTCATGATTTGTCTTCAAGTGATGGTGGTCCTACCTGTTTCTCTGCCTTCTCTGCAGCAGCTGACACCGTGTCATGGCCCTTATGTTCATCCATGAGGCACTGATAGCAGATACACTGGTGGTCTGTGCGACAGAACACCTCCATCAGCTTGTCATGACTGGAACACATCTTCTCCTGCAGTTTGTTGGTGGCTGGGACCAGCTTGTGCTTCTTCAACACAGGAACATTGTAGTGAGGCTGGAGGTGAGTCTCACAGCAAGAGGCCAGACACACCAGACAAGACATGAGAGCTTTGTGACGTCTGGCTCCGGTGCAGAAATCACAGGCCACGTCTGCTGGACCGGCGTACAGCAGAGCAACAGAGACAGAAGACTGCTGACCTCCTGTACTGCTCAGCTTCATCACAACCTGGAAGTAAAGAGAAGAGGAGGGGAGGTCACTCACTGATGACAAATACAACACAGTCATTGTGAGGTTCATGGTGATGAACACAGTGAGAAATTACAGGTATTAGTTCATCTAGTAAGATCATTATAACATTATCTGAACACTGTGGTTCTGAACTTTGTATTCCATAAAGTTGATTGCTTTACAGTATGTTGTAAAACATTTACAATATAAGCGTTTAGCAGACACTCTAAAACCCTGACCCTAGAACCCTGTATCTGCTATTATGTTTGCCTACAGTGAATGACATGGCAACAATAGAGAAGCTAGAGTTTATTGGTTAACCAGTGACTAACAGAGTCAAATATCAGAGTAAATGACCATAGTCAACAAAATGACAGCATATTGTAAGTACTGCAAAGAAACTAAGATACCCAAACCTAGTATCTGTTTGAACCAGTGGTTCTCAAACCTTTTCATGTCAAAGACCCCCAAATTAATATGTATTCGACCACGGACCCCCATTTGAAAATATTTTGTGCTAGAGACCCCCATATAAGATTTATGTAGTTAAAATGTTTCAACATTTTTGCATATTGCAATGCATTGTGAGCTTGTAGATCTGCAATGTTCAAGTAGCTGGTGTATAGGGTTACAGTGGTTAAACAGACTGTGATGCTCTTTTATCACATTTTGTTGGGGACCCCCTGGAACCCCCTCATGGACCCCTGGGGGGCCCCAGACCCCACTTTGAGAACCACTGGTCATAAAATGCTGTATAAATAGCATTCTTAGTATTTGTGGATAAACATACATAACATAATGTGTTAGGCTCTTGTCATCTCCCGCCTGGACTACTGCAACTCCCTCCTTGCTGGTGCTCCGGCATCTGCTATCAGACCTCTGGAGCTTGTTCAGAAAGCTGCGGCTCGTCTGGTGTTCAACCGCCCCAAGTTCTCCCACACAACCATCCTTCTCCGTTCTCTACACTGGCTCCCCGTAGCGGCTCGCATCCAGTTCAAAACCCTGGTGCTAGCCTATAGGGCAGTGAAAGGAACAGCTCCTTCTTACCTCCGGGCTATGGTCGATGCCTACACCCCTGCCCGACCACTTCGGTCTGCCACCTCTGGGCGACTGATTGCCTCGTCACTCAAGGGTCCTTCTGGCCGATCCACACGGTCACGACTCTTTTCTGTTCTGGCCCCACAGTGGTGGAATGAACTTCCCACTGATGTTAGGACAGCAGAGTCACTGCCCATATTTCGCCGCAGGCTGAAAACCCACCTCTTCAGGAAACACTACCCTTCCTCTCTGCCTGGCCTACTTGTTGTTAACTAGTTGTACGAACGCTTGTTTTCTATTGTTGTACTGTTTATTGGATCTTGTTTAGTCGATACACTTATTTGTTTTAGCTCATGCTCATTTGATTTAGCTATTTTGTCTCATCTGTTTAAGGAAATAGGTAGCTGATATATTGCACTTTTACCTTAGCGCTAGGTATACTCTTGGTTGCTTGTTTTTGCAGAAAATGCACTAAAGACTTCTGGTGATTAGTAGTTTTCGTTCCCTACCTATGTTGAATACACTTATTGTAAGTCGCTTTGGATAAAAGCGTCTGCTAAATGACTGTAATGTAATGTGTAGTAAGTAACCAACATATAGTATAACTACCATCTATGAACATAGGCCACAAAGAGTTTTCTGTATCAGAACATGTAGTTTAATGTGTGGTTGTAACTTGTAAGGTCATCTCACCTCAGCCAGCAAGGTGTTCTTCCTCAGAACAGGTCTGGGACTGAAGCTCTCTCTGCACTGGGGACAGCTGTAGACTCCAGTCTCCTCATACTGGTCCCAGTAACCCTCAATACAGCTTCTACAGTAACTGTGTCCACACTGTAGAGTCACTGGTTCCTTTAGAAGGTCCAGACAGACAGGACAGCAGAACTGGTCCTGGTCCAGCTCACATGTCTGTTGTTGTTGCTTATTCTGTTCTGCCATTTGACTGACAACCACACTCACACTGAGAGAAAACACACAACACTTTAATGTGTCATAACGCATTATAACCAAATAATGTGTGTGTGTGTGTGTGTGTGTGTGTGTGTGTGTGTGTGTGTGTGGGGGTGTGTGTGTGTGTGTGTGTGTGTGTGTGTGTGTGTGTGTGTGTGTGTGTGTGTGTGTGTGTGTGTGTGTGTGTGTGTGTGTGTGTGTGTGTGTGTGTGTTTGCGTGCACGTGTGCGTGCATGCATGCGTGTGGTGCACTCTGCTCATCCAGGTATTTATGCATTTGTGTGTGTGTGTGTGTGTGTGTGTGTTCCCAAGCACCGGTCTAGTAATAATAACAAAATAATAATATTATGATTATTATTATTATTATTATGATAATTATCATCATGATCATCAATGTAGCCTCTAATTCTAATAAGCCTGACTTTCACTTTCACTTTTTCCTCAAGCTGCAATGCATGTACCAAACCATCCACCTTGCCCAAAAGCATGAAGCACGACGATTTAATAATCTCTAACATCTCCTAACTGGCTTTACCTGTTGGCTTTACCAAGCTGATACCAGATAGCCCTGTATGTCTGCCAGAGTAAACACACACAGACAAGTTTAAATGTCAACCAACAATGGACCATTTGGCCGCAAGTGCCAGAAAAAAAAACAATAATGGCATTATGGCCTGATTTAATAATCCTGTCTCCAATCTTGGAATAAGAGATCACACAGCTGTAACACTATTTGGTTATTATACTGTAACACATATCTACTGTACATACACACAAACATAAACACATGTGTTGTGTTGCGCGTGAGCACGCACGCACGCACGCACGCACGCACGCTATCATCAAAGGTGAATATTCCATTCTGGTGTTGTTTCATTTGAGCACTGCCTTTCTCATGCCATTCTAACTCAGGCTTAGCAGATGGGTTATGTTTTGCACCCTGTCCGTCCGTCCGTGTGTCTTTGTGTCCGTCCATCTGTGAGTAGCTAATCTCCGTCCCTGTTGGCCCGATCGACGTGAAACTGTGCACACGCCTGTTATAGCGCCACCAGGAGGCCGATTTTTGCAAAACACATTTCTTGATATTACTCCTACAGATTTTGTCCAAACATCACGCAAATCGGTACATATTATCTCTATAGTTATATGATGAACACGGATCTGTCCAAATTTTCATATTACATCCTGATTGGCTAAGATTGGCATCTAAAGTTTGCAGGAGTGGTTTGCTTTGAACAAAATGCCTTAAATCATGAACGCATTGATTCCACCTCTCTAATGACTGAATTCCGAACATTGCTGGCCCACAATAACCTAACTGGTCTGGCGGAGACCTGTGCTCAGCGGAGCACTTTTTATAGTTTGCATCTGATTTTTAAATCTCTGTGTCCTCACTGTATTGTCTGATTCACCGCCTTTTGCGATTATTTTAATGTTGTTTTATGCTTCTGCTTTATTGTTACATTAGTTGTGACATTGTAATGTGATTCAAATGTTTGTCCTTGAAAAAGAGAGCTTGCAGAAGAGAAAGAAAGAAAGGATATCAGCATCTTATCTGATATGCACCACTTCATAGGTCACTGATCAAACACATTGCATTATGTTATAAATATGGACTCAAGGTTGACTGTTTCACTACGTCTCGTAAACAAAACAAGTGGCGCATGCTTCAGTGATCAGTGACCTAGAGTGGTGCATATCAGATAAGATGCTGATATGAAGAATTTATAGGCTACGTATCTAAGTTGATACGGCATTGACGTGGATTGTTTTATGCAAGCCATCTTTTTATTGGAAGGCCAGATCTAAGTTATTGAATCAACATATTGTCAGGCTGAAGATTGCAATCAACATTGATGTCAGACATAGAAAATAACATTGAAAGTGCTCGCTATGATCAACATGGAAAGAACATCGTTCAATCAAACCTGACAATGAATCAACCTTGATTCAACTATGATATGATCAACATTGAAAGAATGTAGAATTCCATCAACATTGATTCAACTATATGTATACATTGCATTATACATTAAAAGGACCATTTCAGCACTTTTTCAACCTTCCTCTGTATGTTTTTTAATATGCCTCATTAATAATGAAAAATAATTACTTTTAATCAAAATTATATTATTTGGTGTAGTTCCACCGGGAGCATGCTAAAAGTTGTCTACTTGTAGGAGTGTTTCCCAACCTTTTTGGTGCCAAGGCAAAAGTAACTAGTGACATTACTGCCATATGCCTGAATGATGTCACTAATAGAAAGGTTTGGAGCAACCCCTGCAGAACTTTAAAACACCAAATAGAGTAAAGTGATTATTTTTGGCTTAAATTAGACATATTAAACAATACAGAGGATGAAATGGTCCATTAAGTATGCTTTACTGCAGTGGTTCTCAACCTTTTTATACAAAGACCTCACATTACAGGAAAAACATTTGGGTACCCCAAACTTCATTAGGCTATAATTATGCCATTATAGGTGAATATTCGAAAATATGTTGAGAGCTTGTAGATCGGCTATTTCCAAAACATTTTTTTTCAAGAAACCAAGGTTGAGATCAACTTCTTTACGGCATGCTCTGTGAACAAAGAAACAGACAATTTATTAATTTATCAAAGATTTTAAAAAAAAGAAATCTTCACATATTTGCACATTTTAGCATTTTCTCTTTGTTTTACTTTTAAGGTTTCAGGTGGAGGAAGCGCCATTTAGACCTGTTGTAACCTATACGTTGTAATACCTCTCAATCCAGGAGCCACCTCTGTGTCTCATTAGTTGTTGCTATACATATACAGTAGCAACATCATTTTTTATACATTTTTGGAGTAAGAATTTGAACGTTTTCAGAAAACTTAGGTTAGGTTTTAGAGGTCGTTTTTAGAATCGGCCTCAGGTCTAAATGGGTTAAACAGAATTATCTGGCTATCTATTTGCCCTGAAACTCAGAGGACACATAAACCTGGCAAATACGAACAGGGTTGTCATACTCGGTACAAATAAAGTAATCATTCAGAACCATATATTAGGACACTAGTTCAACCAACAAGGATTTAACTTCATTGAAATTAGCACAGTGTAAGCACAGTGTAAGTTAACGTCAGTCAGCGCTGTCAGCGCCATCTTCATAATAGATAAATACAAATTCAGAACAGAAAAAAATGATATATTTAAAAAAAAATCACACCCAGTGTGAAGTGGGCGGTGTGGTCATCACAGTGGTCATCATAGTGATGGAAGCTCACTTCCATTGATTTTTTTGGAAGTGCATAATCCTATTTATAGGTTATTAATGTCACCATGTGTCTCGCTAGCCAATCACAGGGCTGAATAGAGTCAGCCAATAGAGTCAGCCGATCACAGTACAGCTAGGGGTGTACTAATGAGCCAATCACAAGCTAATGAGGTGTCCCAACCCCACTTATAGGGGCGGCTACACCGCCCAAAAATCATATATTTTTCCCCCCCTTTTCCCCCCTCGGGTTTTTCGTTCTAACATGACGGTAATAGTCGGGTTCGGGCCGAGCCTTAATTTTCAGGCCAGTTGAGAACTCTAATCTATACATGTCAGAATCACATAGAGTGTTCGTTTAGGAGCTACTAGATCATGTTGATTGTCCTAGACCACAACATCATTATGGATTCTATGAAATGTAGTGGTATTCCCCTTTAAGAACCATATCTGTGGTCATTGGCCGAGACTATGTTTTAATCCCTGTCCGTCCGTGTGCCCGTTTGTCTGCGAGCAGCTTATCTCCGGCACTGTTGGCCCCTGGATGCCAGAACAGAACCTCTACCCCGAATTTTTCAGATCGTCCTGTTATATCACCACCATGAGGCTGATATTTGCTAATTTTTTTTTTTTTAATATTACTTCTACAGATTTTGTCCAAACATCACACAAATTGGTTCACAGTATCTCTATAGTCAGTATCTCTGTGATCAACACCGATCTGTCTGATTTTCCATATTCCATCCTCATTGGCTAAGATTGGAGTGGTCCGTTTTCAACAAAATGCCTCAAATCATGAATTCAGCGTGCTATTTCCATGCACATTTTGCATGCACATTCCCAATTGGGTGAGGAAGAAATGCCACCCTTTTCACATCGGCCTGTTATAGTGCCACCAGCAGGTTGATTTGTGCAAAACACATTTTTGAAACAAAATGCCTCAAATCATGAATGCAGCGTCCGATTGCCGTGAAAGTCCTAAGAAGAAATGGCACCTTTTCACATCGGCCTATTATAGCACCACCAGGAGGCCACAATAACCTACTTGACCTGGTGCTCTGAGGAGCACTTTTTCTAGTTAACACTGATCTTCTGTGGTAACATCTTCAGAGGGACACTATCATCAACATTATAAACACTTGGAAAGAGTGTGTCAGTGAAAGTGTGTGTGAAGGTGTGTAGGTGTGTGTTAGTATCAGGATCAGATAAGGACAGCTTTCCTCTGTCCCAGTCCAGTTGGACTCTGATCCTCCAGGGTTTCTGCTTCACTGAGAGAATAGGGATATCCTCTGGTTTGGAGATTGCTGTGTATTCACCATCATGGGACATTAGTGCCCAGTATTGACCCCCGCCGTCTCCCTTCCTCTGGCAAGAATCTGCCGTCACACCTATTGACCAGCGTCTGTTTTCTCCAACCTCAACATCCCAGCTGTGAGTCCCTGAGTTAAAGCCCTCAGAACCAATGACAGTGAACCAGTAGTCAAACCTCTCTGGGTTGTCAGGAAGCTTCTGTTCCACTCCACATCTCACACTGGTCAGATCACCAGACAGGAACAGTCCGGGTCGAGCAGTGTTGGGGTCCAGAATCACAGGAGTGTAAGAGACAATATCCTTCATCTTGTCCCATACTCTGAAGGTCAGATTGCCCAGGTGTTTGACTTCATCTATCAGTGCTGCAGAGTCCATCTGTGGGTCCTGCAGTGTGAGCTGAACTCTTTCCACTTTGGCCTTGCAGTTCTGCAGAGATGGGATGTGTTCGGCTCTCAGCTCCGCCTCTATGGCGCTGATTGTGCTTGAAAGAGTTGATATATCTCTGTTCAGACCCTCAATCTTCTCCTTCATCAACTGACTCTTCTGCTGCTCTTCTTCCCTCAGTGCAGTGATCCTGGCCTCCTCTTCCTGTTGAAGAAACTGATGAAACGTCTTAAACTGTTCCTTAATCTGCCTCGCTGTGTTCTGGGTCTGGATCTTAATGTGTTTTGCTGCTTGGTCACAGTTTGTTTTAACTCTATTAAAGATCTTCAGTTTCCCCTGCAAGAACTTCACTGATTCAGGGACTTCCCCCTGATCTATTTTCCTGTGTTTCTCCTCTAAAAAGGTCTCACACAGGTTCTTCAGCACCAGAACACAGGGTGGATCATCCATTGAAGCTATTTTACTACAAACTGGACACCTCTTTATTGCCTTCCTTTCAAGCCATTCCTGCTCCTTCCTTTCCAGCCATTCCTGCAGACAGGCTTTACAGAAGCTGTGGCTACATGACAGGAGAACAGGTTCTTTATATATGTCATGACACATAGGACAGGAGAAATCCTCTTCGGTAAAAGACAAATACAAAGCCATTTAGTCTCTAATGAAGCTACAAGCCACTCAAGACAGGAAAGTCAGTCGTGGTAACACTGCCTCGTCCTGGATATCGCAAGAGAAGTCAGAATGCGGTGGTAACAAAAAAGTCTATATTGCACTGCCTCCTCAGGAATGCTCGCTCGAGTTTCCTTCCACCTGGGTCTTCTTGCATACAAGTTATAACTGTTTCGCTTTCTGTGTTAATATGGAGGCGATGATGTCGAAGTGATGTAAATTCAGTTGCGCTGGCATCTGCATATCACCTCTGACATCATCAATGTGATATAATATTGACATCCAAATATGTATCAGTGATTTGGTGGAGCGGCGGGATTGAAATGACTGAAATCAGTCTTGGCGTCTTTCTCCCTCTTTCACTAACCACAACTGTATGCGAGTCTCTCTCTCTCTCTCTCTCTCTCTCTCTCTCTCTCTCTCTCTCTCTCTCTCTCTCTCTCTCTCTCTCTCTCTCTCTCTCTCTATGCAGTGGTTCTCAAAGTGGGAACCCCCAGGGGTCCTTGGGGGGAGGGGGGGGGATTCCAGGGGGTCCCGAGCGAAATGTGTTGCATCACAATCATTCGAACCACTTAATCTATACGTTGGCTCACAGCGCGTCACTTCGTGCTGCACTGCGAGCTTGTGCATGCATCTGCTATTTTTGAAAATTTCGAAAAAATATTTAATCATTTTGCTTCCTTTTTGCCGGACCCAGGGGGTCTGGCTTACATGAGGCTTTGTACCTGTTTCGTCCATACATGGGCATGGTCACTTTGTCCTTAGGCCCCAGCCATAAAAGTCTGTCCCCCTTTCGTCCATACAAGGGCATGTTTTCCCCATTCATGGGCAAAAAACTGGTTTTGGTCACTTTGTCCTTAGGCCCCTATGGAATGCCAAAGCTGCCGTATCTAGATATAAATACATAAATAAATAAATGAATTTATAAAGAAATAAATGCTAAAATAAATAAATAATTGTGCAAAGAAATATACAATTAAATATTGAAATGTATTCATTTATGTGACCATTTATGTATTTATTTATATATTTATGTATTTGAGATAAGGGTTAGGGAGAGATAACCCCTCTCTCCCTAACCTAACATCTTCTTATCTCTCCAGGCACGAGAGATAAGAGGGAATTCCCTCTTGGCCAGTGGAGATATTAGGCTTTTGATCTTCAGGTTGAGGCTCTGCTACACATGCGATGAATTAACAGTCAAAGTCAAACGACTTGAACAAACTTTTCAGGACCCTCCCACCCTGACGAGCACTTGGAATTGTAGGCATTACATTGAGTTTGACTCGGTTACACCGATAAATATTGTGAAAATAGCATATCTACTAGCTCAGTGCGAGGCGTCGCGAGCTTGTAGATCGGCTATTTTCACTATGTGCCTCTTATATATTTGGCCAATTTGCTATTAAAAGGTCTTAGAAATGTGTAACCTGTGTGTACCCTATGTTGTATGTAAAGGTCTTTAGAAATGTGCAGATACCCTGTACAAATTTATACTGAATGTTGGTTTGTTTACTGTTGAGTGAGAAAACAATGTTGCACATTAAGCTAATCATCTGGGGACCCCCCAGTTTGGGAACCACTGGTTTGCAGGAAAGTGGCAACTAAAATGTAGACATACTGTTACAAGTCCTGTGTTCAACATTTCGAGTAAAAGTTTTGACATCAACATATACTTTAAAGTACCAAAATAAAAGTACTCTTATGAATGGCCCATTTCAATTAAAGATTGTATAAAGTAACAATCAGTACAGTATTTGTCTTTGGAATTGTGTGGATTAGAAGTGTAAAATGTCAACACTAACACTATTTCCACAACTGGTTACATGAAAATGTACAAATGTTACAGTGGCACAATTTATTATCCAGCGAGCTTTTAATAAAAGTAATGTTTCACCAAAGTGTCTTATTCAAGTATATGCAAGGGTATGCAAAGTGTCCTCTTCAGGGTATGCAATGAAAATGGAAGATCTACAAGTTTTTTCTACTCTGATTCTCACACACACACACACACACACACACATATATATATGCATGAAGTAAGAGAGTGTGAATGTGGTCAATTCATTATAAAATAAAGGCCACTGTCTGGAATTACTTAGTAGGCAAGTGATCCTGCACTGTAAAATCCTCAGTTTATTTATAATTCAGTTGCATCTACACACTTTTTTAAATCCCAAATACAATCTGAAACAATGACGGCATGATATATTAACCACTTAAACCCTATGTACTTTGTTGACCACAGAGGTCTATAATAGGCCCCAAATCCAGAGGCTTCATTTGTCACTACTCTCACAGGTAGAAGCAGTGAAATGCAAGTGTGGTAAGAGCAGCAACATTGTATTGTCTTTGCATATGGCTCTAACAGCTGCCGGGAAATAAACTCTTCTTGAGCCCCAGGAATTGAGGCACCTGTAGATGGTGACAAACAGTCCGTTTATTTACCCGTCTATTCTATTTCCCCCCCCCCCCATATACACAAAATATCTCCATAGAAAATAGCCAATATAGCCAATCTAAAAGCTTGCAACACGTTCTGAGCTTGTAGGCCCAGAATAAGGACGCCAGGGTTCACATGGCTAAAAGCCGTCCACACCAAGAATGATGAACTGTTAAGATGACTATACAGTAACTATAATGATGTGAGCATCCACACTTATGAACGATAACGTTCTACAAACATGTTGAGCATGAGTGAGGTGTTGAAAGTCAGATCTGCTATTTTTCACTGAATTGCCCACGCCTTTACAAGAGCTCCATACTGGTAATTGCTTAGTAAGCAGGCTACGGTCCACATAGAGTTAATGCTTCCCATCGAGGACACTGGAATCTCAGACTGGAAGAGTTTGTTCAGTTTAATTCTTCCAATTAGCCTTTCAACGTGGACTCGAAGGTGCGCAATCTCCTGGGTTTTCTTAACCTGTTCTGCTGGCATCTGGCTCTGTTTTGAGAGGAAGGGTGGGCGATATAGTTTACCAGGGATACAGTCCTGTATCAAGAATCCCTTGTCTGCCATTACAGCCATATCCTCTGTCAGCAGGCGTTGGAGGCCTGACTGCTTAAAGAGCTCTTTGTCACTGATGGAGCCAGCATACAGTTCTGATATGAAGGTGACAGCTCCATGAGGTGCCATTCCGAGCAGACCCTTCAGGGTGGTATGAGACTTGTAGTTGGAGTACAGTTCACTTTGCAGAGGCAGACTTTCTGGCTGTTGGCATCTCAGCTCTGTGCAGTCAACAACTACCTGCCAAATCAAGTAACATCAAATTATTTTTCACACATAGTCCTACTGCAACGTTGAGTAATAACCAGGCACAAAGGGGTTCCACTGCGCCTCAAGCCAAATTTTGGCTGGTTCGGTGCATCTCAGGAGCGGGACTGGTATATGTAGAAGGAAGGCACTGTAGCAAACTCTGACAATTAAAGCCTTTTTATTCACAGGGTGCAGGCAAACAGAGTGACAACGTTTCGATGTCAATACATCTTTGTCAGGTCATAGAGCATGAACACAAAGCAAGCAGCAGTGGTGTAGCAGCCTGTATTGACATTGAAACGTTGTCAGTGTTTGCCTGCACCATGTGAATAAAAAGGCTTTAATTGTCAGTGCCTTCCTTCTACACAGTTAAGTAATAACCAGTCACACTTCTCAGGTTTTAATAATGTAATAACACTAACTGGAGAGGAGAGATACTTTAAACATTGACTTTCTGTCAGAGACGCTAAGTCGCAATTCCTAAGACTTGGAGTCAGATATTCTCCTCTAGTTTCATACCCATTTGAAAGTTCTGGCATAAAATGTGTGTTTACTGTTTAGTATTATTTAGTACTTAGGATATGAAACTAGAGGACAATATCTGACTCCAAGTCACAGGAATAAATTATTGGGTGAGTACACATGCAGCGCGATGTTTTATGCCGCAAAGATCAGTCTGCTACCCGGGCGGGCATAGGAGCGATCTATGGCTGTGTATTTGGAATACATTAAATGTATGTAATATCACAGCCATTCTAGGGTTGTTGCACTAAGGCTAAGCTGATTCACAACAGTACATTACACCTACAACATTTAACTCAACTATTATATTTATTTTAGAACACTTAATGAATAATTCAGAGGAATGTATAGCCTACCAATCTGCAAAGAGTTATGATAAATGTAAACAATAATTAGAAATGCAGTGAGCCCAACGTGACTTGTATTCAGTGACAGTAGTTATCTCCTGCAGTCAATAGACTCTTCTATGCAGTGACCAAGCAAAGACACCACAATTGGCAAAACATTATTTTGGTGTAGTGCTTTGGTGTGTAGCAACTGCGAGTCAGTTTATGTAACAAATAATACAGTAGTGTATGTGAGTGATAATGTTTACCTGTGTGTCTGCGTATTGGCTCTCCCTGAATTCCCTCGGCAACGCAGCCTGAACTTGCTCTTTAGATATCCAGATGGTCAGTGAGCCAAGTAGAAAGTACAGGTAATGGGTCCAGGTCGTGATGATCCGGCTAACTGTCGATGGGTGGATCCCAAAGCGATCTGCCAGGTCAACTTCTGTGGACCCCAGGGCCATGTACATGAGGTAAAGGAACAGCTCATCCAGCAGAGGAAGAGCATGTCTCTGTAAGACATTGTACAAAACATTTTAGACAGTTATTATCTCAAGCATTCAATTTACACATCTTTCTAATAGTCAGAAGTGGGAAAAACTTCTCCTAATGTTACCAACTGAGAATGGACTTGTTTCAGACATTTACACAGCCATCTCATCTCTTACTGATGTGAATACACAACGATTAAAAAGTAAATGGGAGAGAGAATTGAGGTCGGAGTTGACACATGAGTGGTGGGTGCTATAATCATTTAAACTACCTCATGTGCACATCTTAGTCTAATTCAACAGCTCATCTTAGTAAAGCCAAGTTGGCTGAAATGGATCCTGAAGCCGATTCAAAGTGTGATCGCTGTGCCCAAACACACCACCACACCTCAGTCCAGAGGCCAACACTGATATTTTCACAAATTGGTACCACCTGAGGTGGCCGTAAAATCTTTGTATTTTTGTATTCCTACATGTCTCTAGTTTATATTTTGGTATGATACATCTTCCAATTCAGTAGCTTAATGACAGTAATCACTCTAAACAAGCCATATGAAACCGTGATGTGTGTGAATCATTTATATGACTTCTAGACAATACTTTTTGGAATCCAATGGTCTTATAAACAGTTGACCCTAAGGTAATTTTACCAGTAGAATCCATTTCTGCTGAGGAAAGTTTGGTATTGTGCATATTTAATAAGATAATTGCATAATTGAACACATTTGTGAAAATAATCACATGATAAATACAATTACAGTTAGATATTTCAAAAAGTGTAAAACATATGTGAGAAAAAATAGTGGAGATACGTCTGTGACCTACTGGCAATTTGGTGCGGATCGGCCGAACGGTTTGCGAGATTAGCTCGGACAAACTGCTACAAGCTGTAGTTGTAATAGCTGTGAGGGAATATGTCAACACTCATAAAGATTGTGCATTTTGACATGGTGTTAGGTGTGGGTGTAAGGTTTTCAAATGCCCTGCATACAACTTGGGCTGGCCCACTAGTGGCCGGTATGCAGAAACTCCAATATTAGATGGCTCAGTATATGGTTGAACACCCCATAAATTCATACAAATTATGAATTATGTTACTATTGAGCATGCTAAAAAAGCATACAAAAAAAAACTAGGAAAATGTAACTTCCAGAAAGGCAGAAAGTCTCATTTTCAACATGGCGTCCATGATGGCTGCCAGGAGCTTAAAATGGCTATGTTTCAAATACTATTCAATCTATAAAGGGAGAAGCATAATAAGCAAGCATAAATCTATTGCTTACTTACGAAATTACTTGAATAAGCCCAATGGGGTTGTCCAGTAATCCAGTAAGCCATAGCCCATTATAGGCACTTATTGTGTTATTAACAGGTGCTGTTATACAGTCACTATTCATCGTCATACTCATACTCTGACTCCTCTGGAAGATTTTTTTTTATGTGGAATTGAGACATTCCTCAAGTTGACACAGACAGTAGTACATGGTTGTCCATATCTTCTACCAGATCAGCGGAGTGTCTTGTAGGCAGTGGAGAAGTTACAATGAATGAACTCCAAAATGAATGCTTCTGGAGCAGCATGCATTATTGACATACAGTAAATTGGACAAATGGATCATCCTGCAGCTTGCACCCCTAGTTCATGGCATCCTCACACCCTCCTTTTCCCCATCAAAACCATGTACAGTATATGATAGACCAGTGTCAGCTATGACCACCCACTAGACCGAAGGAAAGTCAACTTTTACAAGCTTATGTTAAATGGGAAATGTCAATATTCAATGCTCTCTAAAGCAGTTAGGATAGGTCAAATGCAGAGGACAAATTTTCACAACACCATGTTGCTGTACTTTTAACTACATCTGATCTTGATTACATCATTTTGTGGTATAGTGAAGCTACAGTAAAAACATACCGCACTGATCAAAATACTAAACCAGTAAACACAACTTACTGAGTAAGTACATAATAATAATAATAATGAATTGCATTTATATGGCTTTTCTAAGTACTCAAACTTACTCAAAGCGCTTTACAATGGTTCATTCATTCATACAGGGGATACATGGAAGAGTTATTTCCTCATTTCTCTGCTGGGCTCTCCGTGCTCGAGTGACCCGGATGATGTTGGCAGTGGATGGTTCTATGAGTTGCCAAAAAGTCATCAGGTGCTCATAGCTAGCAAATCTAAGGAACATTAAGACACATGCATACAAGTAAGGTTTCATATAATGGCATTTACAACATCATAACTTAGTAATGTTATTCATGTGAAATTGGTATGCTTTGTGCAAGTTATACTAACCTTGTGAAGACTCTAATCTGTGAATCTGAGCCTTCAAATCTACGTAGCCCAAACCGAGATTTAACTGTCAAGTCCTCCACTTGCTTCGTCAGTTGACGGATTTTATCTTGCATTTCATCCCTCTCACTCAAGGCCAGGTCAACTATGGCAGGTTCAGGGGCTGTGCAGTAGTCGTGGTCACACACTTCCACTGCATGTGCAGCTGCTCCATCCCCGTCATTGTCAGTCTGATCTGCTGATTGATTGAATACTTTATTGGGCAGAAATACAAACAGCAGGAGTACAGTCATACACTTGGTCTAACTAAAAGGACAACCCCAAAAGGTCCTGAGGACTTGTTTCCATTGAGGTCCTGTGTATTCAATTCATAGAGATATTTAAAGACATACAATAAAACAATACTATATCCTAGACATCCTCAGCATTAGTAGCAATACAACGTAGCAAAACAATATATGTATGTAAACTGTGGGTGCGTGGCGCTGTTCCGACGCCTCGCAGCTCCGACAGCCCGCGAGTCCGACAGCCGTCCCTGGGAGGCCTCGACCCGGCCCAGGGAGCCTCAAAGCTGGGTACTCGCTCCAGTCCGGGGGACCCACGCCTCCGGGGGACACCCGGCTCTCCAGGCGGTCCCGTGGACCCACTCTTAAGCACCCCTCGGCGGGCGTTAAGTGAAGTTGGCAGGCCGCGGCCAAAGCACCGCGTGGACCTGGTGGTACAAACGGCGACGAGCGCCCATGGGACTATTATGGACTTAGCGCGTTGGACCCGGCTCACCGGCCGGTCCCGCGGACCTACTCTTAAGCACCCCTCGATGGGCGATAAGTCGGGGGGTCCCGCGGCCTATGGACCGCAGGCACCTGGTGGTACAAGCGCTGCCGCAAGAGTTTTCATGCCCATTAGCAGGGTCTTATTTCCTCGCTGAGGACTGTCTTCTTCACTCTACGGCTTGAGCCGATGTCATTTCTCTTGGCTAAAGGTTTCGCTGGGTAGAGGACAGTGGGAATCTCGTTCGATTAACTCGGGCGATCCCCGCGGCGTGCGGATCTCCTCGCCGAGCCCCGTGATGGGGCTCGAGGCGAGGCCGGCCGCGGTAGCCCTCGAGCGGTCCGTGGCAAGACAATGGGAATCTCGTTCGAATTAACCCGGGCGCAGCCACTGCCGAGATACGGGACAACCGGGCCGCAGGGCAGCACGACCAGCATAGATACGTAGCTGCTCGCAGGTTCATGTCAGGCTCCCCCACCGCCGACACCATCAAGGTAACTTGACTTATAAAGTACTGTCCCGGCGTGGACACTTGGCAGTGCCTGCACGCCCAACTCACACAAGTCTGCTGCGCCCTTTAAGACAAGCATATGCTACTGGCAGGATCAACCAGGTAGGCCTCCTGTTCCGCCGCGGACGTCGCGCCCAGCTGAGGCGCGCGCCGTGGGGTTGCCGGTCCGCGGAGACCGCCCAGGCCCCCCGTGAGGAGGGCGGTGGTGTGGTGTCTCCCGGAGGCGCGCACTGCGTCGGTCACCACTTCTTCCGTTGCCCCTCAGCCGGACGAAAGCATGTTACAGGGGATTGGTGCCCGTGGCCCGTTACGCAGCTGTTTGGTCGGTCGCCGGAGTACGCGACGCAAGCAGGGTTTGAGAAACGGAGTCTCCGGAGCGCGCCTTTGCGCCCCCGCGGCGTGCGGATCTCCTCGCCGGCAGCGGGGGCCCTCAGGCGGTCCGTGGCAAGGCAACTAGGGCAGACGGTGCGTCTCGGTCTCGCTCGACTTTCTGGCAAGAGGCCTCCGATTTCATGGTTCTCTCCCCCCTCGCGGGGAGGGGGGAGAGGGACCCACGGCCACCACCACCCGGGCACCCGGGCCCCCCGAGACGGAGCCTCGCCCCGGGCTTCGGGACGGCCGAGCTCCATAGGTACGTTCTGGAACAAGTCGGCGCCTCGCCAGGGAGACTTTTTCACAGGAGGGTGGCAGGGACGAGCCAGGCGCCTCCTGGGCCACTGGGAGGGGACAGGGAGGTACGACGCGGAGATCCAGGACAAGGGACCCCTCGCGGCCCCGACACTGCCCCAAGACCATGCCCCGGTCCGCGTCGCACCCCCGCCCCGGATCCAACGAGCCCTCCGCCGGCCCCGGGGGACCCAGGGACAGGGAGGTACCGGCCGTTTTGGCCCGAAAAGCCGAAAAAGAGCAGATCGACAAGCTCAAAAAAAATCTCAAAAAAGTTGAGATTTTCGGCCGGGGGTCCTCCAGGGGGTCCCTGGGGACCTCTGGAGCCCATGCAGACACTTAGAAACATTTTCGATTTTTTTTTTTCTGGGAGAACCAGGATTTTGGGCGGTCCGTGTCGCCGTCTCGGCCCCAGGCAGGTGCCTCCGTGCTGAGCATAACTACCCGATGGCACGGGTCGGCCTTTCAGGCACCTCCAGGAAAATTCCTTGAGGCAGGAAGGCAGGGGCCCACCTCCTCCAGGGGCTCCTGGACTTAGAAACATTTTCGAATTTTTTTTAAGCCGTTTTTTCGTTTTCTCCCTAGAACAAGAATAGGAGAATTCAACTTGGTTTTTCCGTTTTTTGGATCCTGTGCTTCATGCAGTAACGGGCCTTAAATGGACCATTCGACACACTCTGTGTTGGTTTCCTCCCTAGAACGACAATAGGAGAATTCAAATGGTTTTTCCCCTTTTCAATCCGTGCGCCCATGCAATAAACGGAAGTTGAAGTGGCACTCTGTGTTGGTTTCCTCCTTAGAACGAGAATAGGAGAATTCAAGTGGTTTTTCCCTTTTTCAATCCGTGCGCCCATGCAATAAACGGAATTTAGTAAACGGAGTAGTTTTTTCGTTTTTTCGTTTCTGCGCCCATGCAGGACCCGAATTATACTTTAGTACCCGGACCTTGCATCACCTCCAACGGGGTTTTTTGGATGTGCAGGAGTCCCCTTTTTCGTGTTCTCTCTCTCTCTCTCTCTCTCTCTCTCTCTCTCTCTCTCTCTCTCTCTCTCTCTCTCTCTCTCTATATATATATATATATATATATAGAGAGAGAGAGAGAGAGAGAGAGAGAGAGAGAGAGAGAGAGAGAGAGATAGATAGATAGATAGATATCAAATATTATTTCACTATTTCTTTTTGAAAATAGCCGATCTTACAAGCTCACTGTGAGCTTGTAGATCGGCTATTTTCACCATTTATATTTATCAATTCAGATGGGGGTCTGCGAAGAAATACAATAATTTGGCATGCACATGTTTGAGGACTGTTTAAACAATAACATCAACAAAGTAACTACACTTTAAAATCCCCAAAACCCGCAACACGCAACAACCAATATTTACAGGCAACTTTACAGGAAAAACAAGCCCAAATTCGCTTATAATAAGCGGACATGGCAACACAGATCAGTTGCGCACTACAGCGTTTTCAATCAGTGGTGCGTCACCGTCTAAAGGCAAAATAAAAAGTGAGAATGCAACGACACTTTGACGTTTTCACTAGAGAGAACGCTGTCATCTAAACGTGTACACACGCGTAAATGAAAGTCCTTTAAGTTTAACTGTGTGCGGAGGAAACTAGGGGTTACTTCCGTAACCCCGGTTTTGTAAATTGCGAACGAGTTGTTCACATATGGGAAACAGCGCCCTCTGGCGATGATATAGAAGCTTCACATTCACTCCCTCAGGGCCAAACCCTTTTTGGCCCGATGGGTCTTCCGTCGCTTTCCGGTAATCCCCTCCCGAAGGTATTATAGGAGACCGGAATGCGGAAGTCGTTCTCTTGATACACCAGCTTCCTTCTGCCTACGGTGAAGCAAAAAGAAGGGTGTTTCTGTGAACAACTCGTTCGCAATTTACAAAACCGGGGTTACAGAAGTAACCCCTAGTTTTGCTACATTGCTCTCTCGTTGTTCACATATGGGAGATATAAACCCCCGGAATGTATCTACAATCGAGATACCACAATACCTGCCCCAGTACCGGGCGCCAGGGCCCCGCCCCCCCCAGGGGCGTGGCCCTCGGCACCCAGACGCCATCAGACCCACCGGGTCTGAGGCAAGGATCAGGAAAGTAGGGCCCTGACAACCCATTGTCAGCCCTAAGATCTAAAAAACATGCACAGCCTGTCTATCTTAGTGGAGGGCCCTAACAGACCGAAGTCCGCCTTACTGACCTAAGGCCCGGACGTCGGCCTATGACATACTAAGCACAAGGGCATGAACAGATCCTACATCCGTTCTATGCACCTACCCACTTTCAGGTGGAAGCCACACCCAGGACTGCGAGCGCCGAGGAAGACGCCGCCACGTCCAGGCTAGAAAAACAGCGAAAGTCAAGGAGACTACCAACTCGCTGTCATGTAGACATCCTGAAAGACACGCCTCTGCAGAGGGCCCAGGACGTCAACACCCCTTAGGAGGCACAAGGGCATGAACCGACCTTACGTCTGCTCCATGCATCTACCCCACCGTCAGGTGGAAACCGCGCCCAGGACTGCGTGCGCCATGGAGGGCGCTGCCACGTCCAGGCCAAAGAGAGCAGCGAAAGTCGAGGTAGACGACTAACTTGCTGCCGCGTAGGCGTCCTGAAAAACACACCTCTGCAGAGGGCCCAGGACGTCGACACACCCCTAGTAGAGTGCGCTCTCAGGCCGTCAGGCACTGGGGCTCCGCTACTAGTGTATGCCAGGCGAATAGCATCCAAAATCCACCGGGAAGGCGTTGACTAAGCCACCGCCTTCCCCGTGACCGGGGCCCCAAAGAAACGAACAACCGGCTGGGTCGGTTCTGGGCCACAGTCCTCCGGACATACACCCCCAGGGCCTTCACTGGCCAGAGACAGTGCAGCCTCCGATCCTCCTCCGGGCAACCGGAGGCAGGTGAAAAGCCACCACCTCAGTAGGTTTTAACCACTGCTAGGTAGTCTTGGGGACAAACGCCGGGTTGGGTTTGAAGACAACCCTACCGTCACCCCCAGCGAACCTCATGCACTCTGGAGTCACCTAGAGGGCACGAATATCGCTCACCCGTTCCGCTGTCAACAGCGCAACCAGGAGTACCGTTTTGAACGTGAGGAACTTTGGTTCCTCCGTCTTCAACGGCTCAAAAGGAGGACGAGAGAGTGAGTCGAGCACCAGGACCAAGTCCCAACACGGCGAACAGGGACCTTGAGACAGGATGTGCACGCAGCGCACTTCATGAACTGGCCCACAAGGGGCTGTTTTACGCGGTTTTCCCCTCGAAGCCAACCGTGGCTCACTGAGATAGCCGCCAGGTACCCTTCGATTGTGGAGAAAATGTTTCCCAGATCATACCTATCCTGTAGGAAGATCAGGATGTCTGCGACCGAAACCTGGAGCGGAACCACGCACAGCCGGGGACCGTCCCAGATACCATTCCTCGCACACGCCCTACTTTGTCCCGTAGAGAGACCTATTGGAGTGTGGCCTGAATAGTATCCGCTAGTGGTGGGAAAACAGTCATTACAGCGAACAAACGACTTTGTCCACGTTCACGGCAATGAATAGTTCAATTGACTCGTTCACGTCTAGTGTAAAAACGCCCTCGTGGGAGCGTTTTTGTTTTCTACGTCGCACGACGCATGTACAGCCCAACCTCCCGTCCTATAGCGGGGGAAGGGGATGGGGGCATGCACTATAGTGTGAACGTAACTGTCCCAGAAAAAGAACGAACTCGTTCACATTCACGGCAAGGAACTAGTTATTTTGAGCGAGTCGAACCTGAACGATACCCCACTGGTAGCCACCATTCTTAGGTGGAAAACCAGTCGCAGTCAAGTTTTCCCTCCACGGGCCAGACCCACAATTCTATTTCTGCGGGTCTGGGATGAAAGGTTTCGCCCCTCGCCTGCTGTCGCGGATCCCTGCGTAGCGGGAGGGGCCAAGGTTGCTCGTAGAGGAGGGGAGATCTCCCCGATCTCCAGGAGCCCCATAACGGAGCCACCAGCAACGCCACCAAGCCTTGGAGTCTGATCCGTTCCGGAGTGGGGTGGATCAGTTCCAGCGGAGGGCACGCATAAGGCAGCCCCCCCGGCCATTCGTGCGCCGGGGCGTCCAGGTCCAGCGGAGCCTGCTCTCTCATTGAGAGGAACAGCGAGCAATCTGCGTTCTCCTCCGCGGCAACTAGGTCCAGATCTGGTCCGCGACCCCGGTGCGGAAACCAATCTGAATAAAAGTCTCGCCTCTGGACAGAGGATCGGTACCCCTGTTCAGAAGGCCAAGTACATGAGAGGCGCTGATTGATTCCAAGTGTGCGTAGCACCACAAAATCAAACCTCCGTGCCAGACTGTTCAAGGCAGGAGATCTCGGACCTCCTTGCTTGTTGGTACAGGCCATGGTCGTGGCATTGTCCGTCCTGACCTGAACGTGACGTCCACTGATGTGGGGCTCAAAGTGTTTTACCGCCAAAAAGGACTGCCATCAACTCCAAGCAGTTAATGTATGCTGTCCTCATGCTGCGATTCCACAGACCCCTGGCCGTCCGGCCCCCGAAGGTGGTGACCCACCCTGTGAGGCTGTTATCGGTGGCGATCGTCATTCTTGAGATGATCCTCCCTACAGGGATGCCCTCCGACAGGAAAGAAACTACTTTCCCTTGTTGGAGGGACTGCATGCATGCCGCGGACACTGTCACACGGCAAAAAAACCTGAGGGAGCCCAACCAGAGAGTCCGCATCCAGTGCGATACCTATAAGGTAGCGTGATGGGACTGGGTGAGCACACACTTCGTGCACATCTCGCAGTTCAGTGTGAATCCCCGGGAGGTCAGGTGCGACACCACCCGTCTATGGTGATGACATGCATCGTGAACGCGAGTCCGTACTCAGCAACCAATTGTTCTATGTAGGTTGCGATGCGGACTCCCCTCTGTCTCAGAGGAGCTATCGCTTGAGTGCATTTCATGAACATCCTGGGACTCAAGACATTTCAAACGCGATGACCAGGTACCTGTACACATGACCCTCGAACTCGAAGCGCAGTATTTTCCTGTGCGGAGGGTAGATAGGGATGTGGAGAAGAGCGTCCTTGAGATCTAGTGAGCTCTTAGATTCAAGATAGGACGTAGCCCCCCCCCCCTTTCTTCTTGACCAGGAAGTATCTCGAGTAGAAAACGAGCCGGCTTTCTCCTGGTGACACTGTCCTTACGGCGTTCTTGCGTAAAGGGAGGCAGTCTCCTCTTGCAACGTCACCGCCGCTTGACCACTAGTGTGTAACAACAGTGCTCTGTTGGACATGGGTGGTCTGGTTGAAAAAGCAGTATGTACCGCCAAACAGCTCATTTCAGTGAACAAACGATTTAATTCACGTTCACGGCAATGATTTGTTCAAAAGATTCGTTCAAAGAATCGTTCAAACCGCCAACAGTTCATTTCAGTGAACGAACGATTTAATTCACGTTCACGGCAATGACCAAAGATTCGTTCAAAGATTCGTTCAAAGATTCGTTCAAAGATTCGTTCAAACGATTCGTTCAATGATTCCTTCAAGTTCGGTAGCGCTTCCGGTCCCAGTGGGGCGTAAGGGGCTACTATGTGCATGCAACCATGTGCATCTGATCCCACTAACATGACTGCACAATGCACAGTCGCAGGAGGAGTTAACCAATCCGCCTGTCATGTGTGCGGTGTGCTGGGGGGGCATGAACGAAATCGTGAACGTAACGGTTCCAAAGAGTGAAGAGTGTCCGTTTGTTCATGTCAGGCACTAGTTCTTGTGAAAGAATCGATCATAACCGACACATCACTATACTGTCCACTCGTGTGTGACAACAAAGCTCTGTTGGACATGGGTGGTTTTGTGGAAACTGCGGCCTGTACCCCCGTGCTCTCATATGAAGCACCCAGGGGTCGGCGTTGCATTCTTTGCATCGCTCAATGCGGAGTGACAAAGGATTTGGAGGGGTTGTTATTAATGTCGGGCGTACGCGAGCCGCCATCTTGGCTGTACTCGTTGGCCGGCAACCATGTTTGTTGTTACATCTGTGTGTGTGTGTGCGCGGCCATTTTGAGAGCCGCCATCTTGGCTGTACTCGTTGGCCCGGCAACCGTGCTTGTTGTAACATGTGGGCTCGGGTGCGTCGCCATTTTCGAAGGTGCCACGTGTTTGCCCACGGCCAATTTTTGTTTTGGCACGTGTTTTCCAATGGAGGCAGCCATTTTGGCCACCTCCGCCGACAATACAACCTAAGTCTGGGCCTAAGTCTTACCTTACGGCTCTTTTTTGGTGGACCAAGGAAAATTTTGACGTGACCCGTGTAGCATAGTGACGGTTTAGGCCCGTCACTATGCCTACGTTCCGTCCAACGACCACCAACCGTTGGATGATGATCGTTGGCTCATTTTCATTTCAGATGTAAAACTTACTTGTTGCAATTTGTTTCTTAATACACAAACACTTGTCATAGAAAAAAACATTATGGGCAACAATAACATCGGACACAGATACATGCACGTTCAAGTAACTTGTACTTCTGGAGTGTGTGTGTAGAGGAACGATCCTTCTCCGTTTCCGCTGGCTCCAGTGAAGACTTTGCTGTATTTCGTTGCGATTCCATGTTTTTAATACACAAACCTTGGTCATGACAAAGCAAATCGAGCAAACAACAGCAGGGGGGCACAGATGCATGCACGGTCATGTAAACTTGTACCCTGACATGTGTGTGCGTGTCGCACAAGTGCATGCACATTCACGTTGTTTTGTAACTCGGGGCTCGGGGCGCAACTTTCTGTCGCCGTTAGCTCCGGTGAGGATCTCCTCCTCTTCACACATTGACAACAATAACAGCAGGAGACACAATAGCATGCACACTCAGGAAATCTGCTCTGGCCTGTGTGTGTGTGTGTGTTTTGCAAAATCTTCTTTATAGCATGCATAGTCAGACGATCTGCTCTGGCATGTGTGTGTGCATCTTGCAAAACATTTTTCCTTTAAGGCATGCACAGTCAGACAATCCGCTCTGGCATGTGTGTGTGTGTGTGTGTGTGTGTGTGTGTGTGTATGTGTGTGTGTGTGTGTGTGTGTGTGTGTGTGTGTGTGTGTGTGTGTGTGTGTGTGTGTGTGTGTGTGTGTGTGTTTTTCAATCTTCTTTCTTTCGGTGCTTGGCGAGCGATCCTCCGTCGCGTCTGCCAGCTCTGGTGAAGATCTCCTCTTTATCCGGCCACTTTATCCAGGTGCAAAGCCC
>NC_137612.1:44148513-44190413 GCF_963280865.1 Gymnoscopelus braueri | reverse complement strand
ACGTCGCACACACACCTGTGTGTGGTGGTAACAGGCAGGATAACTCAAAATTAAACACTCAAACTCAAAATGAACTTTTTGGGGGCCTCTCAGGAATGCACCTCCCATGTCTGGGATTCAAGTGGAAGAGAAGATTCCAACTGAGTTTGATGAGAATCTACACAGTGTAATTGAAATCTTGAACTCATAAATTTCAAATGTCTTAGCTAAAATAAAGAAGAACAAAGCACACACACACACACACACACACACACACACACACACACACACACACACACACACACACACACCACACACACACACACACACACACAGACGCAGACGCACACAGACGCACACAGACGCACGCACACACACACACACACACACACACACACACACACACACACACACACACACACAAACCTTTTTTTTTACCTTATAAGTTGGTCTCTGCTCACACAAGGTCCACACTTTACTGCAAGTCAGGTCAAACACAACACTTTGGCGTGTGTGTGTGTGTGTGTGTGTGTGTGTGTGTGTGTGTGTGTTACAGGTGTTATACTAGTATGGCTCCACCTGCTCTATCTGCATCTTATTGCCTACCTGGACTTCTTCATAAACTGATAGGTAAATCATTGCAAATATTTTGGAATGTGAAAAGATGAGAAGGACCTTGCCAAATCAAGTACTGTAGATAGCCTGAGAGTGGCCTAGCTTTAAGTTCCTTTAGTGTAACAGAGCCTGTCCAGTAGCTTACATTGACAATAGCAGCACACAATAGCAGTTTCACCAGATTGGAACAGAGCCTTAATAGTATCACTGGTAACAATATGGTTAGTGTACATAGAGCCTAACAATAGTGTACTTACAACATAGATACTGTACAAATTCAGAAGTGTTTCTTTCTCTTTTTTCATTTACCAGAATGGAGTGTGATGAACAAACATGTCAATATCTGGTCACATCATTGTATCAACCTTGGTAAACATTCAGAAAAAGTAAAGAAACACGATCCATATGTCAAAAAGCCCACAGCAGAAGGCCTTCAAAGCATACTAAATGTTGCTCAACAGACAGATACAGATGAGATACTTTCCTTCAAAAATGATGGTATCTTAGAGCAAACAATACCTGCATCAGGCTCATCAAGAAGACTGAGTAGGGTTAATACAACATTGTTTAACATACGGAAAGATTGTTTCATTTGTGGGAAGGCCATACAAGACAAGAACATCTGACATTAAGACTGGACAGGTACAGTAAGAGTACCAGAGACACGGTCTGTCATGCAGCATCAGAAAGGTTGATTGTACCTGGATGTCTTTGTGTATGATGATCATAAAATCTCTAAACGAAATATAGCAGCTGCCAAACTGAAATAAAACATAAATAATCAGAACAGCAGACCAGTACCTTTGACAAAGCTTTTATTAAGCTCACTGAAGTAATTGACAAAACTGTTTTCTCTAAAGAAATTTAAATGATGACTCTAAAATAAGGGTTATGATGACATACTTAAGAAACTGGTCCATGCTTTGTTTCAATATATCTGCAGCTCTATGTAGTATTTGCCTCTCAGAGAGATCTTGACTTGGCTGTTGTGTCTCACAGTCTTCTGTCTCTTCGGTTTCATTCTTGGCGATGTGCAGCTTCTAATAATAATGATAGTGTCTCTTCAGTGCGGACTTGAAACAGTCCAGTGTTGGCATCTGGCGAATCTCCATGGGGAGAGAGTTCCAGAGGGCAGGGGCTGCCACACTGAAAGCTCTATCATCGAGGGTCCGCTTATTGCTGTAAGGGGTGGTGAGGAGCCCCAAGTCAGAAGACCTCAGGTTCGCAGAGTAATCCTCGAGGAGGTCCTGACAGGTACCGTGGGGCTAGGGCATGGAGAGCTTTATAGGTGAGGAGGAGCAGTTTGTAGGTGATGCGGAATTTAACCGGAAGCCAGTGGAGGTGTTTTGAGGGTGGGGGTGATGTGCTAAATAATTCTTTGTAGTGCTACTGTACGCCTGAATTCTTCTTGTTGAAGTTGCATAATATTTTCAAATTTTCTCAACTTTGGGACATTTCATACATTTTAGGGACTTCTACTCAAGTGAATTTGCTAATATTTTTCCACCCTTGATAAGTGAATTGAAAATAAAACTAATCTGTGTGATACTGTAGATTTCATTATAGGACGGTTTCATGTTTTCCCCATTTGGGACACCAAATACATTTAGTGACATAACTCCATGAGTATTAAAGCTACTTTTACACAATTAATATATATTCAGTAGAACCACACCTTTAAAACAAGATATCATAGGTCCTGCTATGACAATGTCAGAGTCACTACAAAGTAAAGAGAACATTCTATATAGATTAACATTTCCACCTATGTAGGCATGTGTTAAAATTACTGTATCTCCTATTTACATTCAGATATTGACATTCTCTCTTTTTTTTCTCTTTTAGAATGTAGAGGAATGTCCTGACTTCATTTGTGCCAAATTTTAAACCTGTCAGAGCTTCCATTGTGAATCTACATGAGTTTTTATGCCTCAACCCCCAGACGGCCAGGCTTTATTTTTTGTTTGGGGTGTATAACTTTATATATCAATTTCACCACTTTTGCAGTAAAATATTTTTACACAACAATCCATTTCATGTATGCATAGGCTTTAGAGATTAAGAAAAACTATGTTGTGTTTGGTCCTACCTCCGGTAGGGGTATCTCGAAAACCAAAAAACACCTACTATAACCTAGCAACTTTAAAGTCCCTCTGGGTTAAACCTCCATTTCTGTAGTCTTTTTGGCGACACCTCCAATAGTCTGTTCTCTGCAATTCCCATGATTCATTTTGTAAATGGACGTACAGGTATATAACTCCAAAACCAATGGCTGAGGTTGTTTTGGAACGCAACAACTACTTTGTGACCTTGTGAGGGTATTGGCAATATAGAGGAACAGAGGCAGGTTATGGAGAGACAGGCAGAAAGAAAATACAGGAATAACGAGAGAAGAGAGAGAGAGAGAGAGAGAGAGAGAGAGAGAGAGAGAGAGAGAGAGGGGGGAGGTCAAGGAAAGAAAGACAATCAAGGGTAACAAGGAGGGAGTAGAAAGAGGAGTAGGGAGTAATGTAGAACTACAGTAGGGAGAAGAGGCTGAAGGAGAAGGCTAATGAGGGAGGTAGGGGAAAGAGAGTGAGAGAGAAAAACACATCATCAATCATCTGCTAAGCAGGAGCCCCTCACAGCAGGGGGGATGGAGAGTACGAGAGTTAGAGCGAGAGAGAGAGAGAGAGAGAGAGAGAGAGAGAGAGAGAGAGAGAGAGAGAGAGAGAGAGAGAGAGAGAGAGAGAGAGAGAGAGAGAGAGAGAGAGAGAGTTAGAGAGAGACAGACAGAAAGACAGAGAGAGAGACTGAGAGACAGACAGAGAGAGAGAGAGAGAGACACACACACACAGACTGAGAGACAGGCAGAGAGAGAGACAGAGAGACAGGCAGAGAGATATAAAGAAAAAGAGAGAGAGGGAGACAGAGAGGAGAAAAGTAGAATGAAGAGAGAAAGAGCAGGAAAATGCATTTCAACTAGACACGTCGCAATTCTGGGAAATTGCAAAGTGTGGTTGCGCCGACGCCGGTCGCGGCTGCCGGGGCACGAGGAATACGGCGGGAGGAATACCGTCGGAGGCAGCGCGACGTGCCATTCGAATTCGGTGCCGATCGGATCCCGCGCTCGTGACACATGCGGTTTTGATTTTAGGAAATAGGCCCCTCCCACTAAAGAAATAGGCCCCTACCATAAATGTGACGGGGCAATTACGTTGTCACTTCACTCCTGAGATGACTTGTATTTTATTTTGAGAGGATTGATTCCACCAAAAATCATGTTTTTGCATCAAGCGGTTACATTTTGCGCATTTGTGGCGCCCCCTATGGATCAAAGTGGAAATACTTATGGAGATTCGTTGAGTGAACCACCATTGACGTGGGATATTGGGATGGACCGGACGTTCTGTTTGTGATTTTTTGTAAAACAGGCCCCTCCCACTAAATTTGGAAGACAATTATGGACGAACGGTATGGACTATCAAAATTCCCCTTGGAGGTCTTTATTGCATGGGTCCAGAGATCATGTGTACCGATTTTTGTGAGATTTGGACAAAATATGTGGGAAAAGGAGCTAAAAGTGTGTTTTGAAGAAAATTCAAAATGGCGGAGAATCTATCCAGACGCAAATAGGCGTGGCCTATATAGGAAGTTGCGTACCCAAGGAATCTAGGGGGAAAGAGATTTTTATTTTACGACCTACGGTTCAAGAGTTATAGGCCAAAACGTAAAGTGGGTTTTTATAGCGCTACCATGTGGCCGAATGATATAATTATTATTTTAATAATTTCACACTAAATAATTAACCTCCCCTCCAAGTCTTGTAACTCTAGCCCTTACGGTTTCTGAGAAAAAAATACTTGAATTTGAGTTTTTTAATTTTCCCATTAAAGTGGATGGGGAAATTTAATGCACTAATAAATCAATATCAATTAAACTGTACAACGTATCTCTTAGCAAAGTACAAGCCTGTGATTCCCGATGAAGCCGGTCAATTTGACATATGGCACGGAATTGGGGGAAAAAAACTGTGGGAGGAGTAGCGTGGCAAAATAAAGTTTATCTAGAAGAATAAATAAAGTTTATAGAGTACTATAGTCTGGTATTTAGTCTGGTATTTATTTGTTTATTAGTGTGGTTGCCCTGTTAGGGCAACCACACTAATAAACAAATAAATAAAGTAGGTAGAGTACTATAGTCTGGTTGCCCTGTTAGGGCAACCACACTAACTTGAGAGAAGGAGAGAAAAGATGATGGACAAGGAACACATACAGTAGGGGCGGCAGTAGCTCAGGTGGTAGAGTGACCGCTTGGGAAATAGAAGGTTCCTGGTTCGATCCCCATCTCCCCCCGGGTTGGTGCTAAAGTGTCCTTGAGCAAGACACAGAACCCCTAATTGCACCCGATGAGCAGGTTGGTGCCTTGCCCCTTGCATGGTTTCGTGTGCGTGTGTGCCTGTGTGCGTGTGTGCGTGTGTGTGTGTGTGTGTGTGAGAATGGGCTAATGTAAAGCACTTTGGATAAAGCCGCTGTATAAATGCGCCATTTACATAAGAACAAGAGAGTGCAAGGAGACAGAATGGACAGATAGAGGTGGATTAGGATGATGGAGAGACTGAGGGAAGTAGAGGGTTTAATGCAACATTAGGTTTGTGTCTCCCACAATCCTCTCCTCACCATTTCTTCCCACTCTCCTTGAGTCCTCTCTTCTCTCCCCTCTGTCCACATCACCACATATTCTGTCTTCTCCTCCTCCCCCTTCTTCCCTCTGTCCTTTCACTCATCTCCCTCCATTTTTTATCGCACCTTTTCTCCTCTGTGAATTATAACTTACACAGAGAGAGAGAGAGAGAGAGAGAGAGAGAGAGAGAGAGAGAGAGAGAGAGAGAGAGAGAGAGAGAGAGAGAGAGAGAGAGAGAGAGGCATAATTGAGTAGGTGAGATTAGAGTGCAAGAGAGGAAAGGAGAGGGAGCAATAGAGAGAGGCAAAGGGGAGAAAGAAATAACAGAATGTGTTTGTGAGAGACAGAGAAGAGAAACAAATTAGAGAGAGAGGAGAAGGAGGAGGCTCCTTTGTGTTCCTGACTCTGAGCACCGAGAAAAACGACCGAGAAAAGTCAGAGATAAGAAAAATGGTCAGGAAGAGACAGGACTACAGGGAGAGGAGAGGAGAGGAGAGGAGAGGAGAGGAGAGGAGAGGAGGAAGTGAAAAATATGAAGGATGGGGATTCGGGAAGACAAGAAGATATGAGGATATAGTGTCTCAGACAAAGACAGACAGACAGACAGACAGACAGACAGACAAACAGACAGACAGACAGACAGACAGAAAGGGGAAGTGAAGCTGTCATATGGATTCAAGTGCAGATAAAGGCTGAAAATAATAATGCTACATAAACTAACACGTCTTCTTCCTTTCTTTTGTTTTGAGTGTACCCTCTCTTCATTGTGTAATAATTACAGGCTGGATGTGAGGACTGGCTGCTGCCTTTGTGTTTGATGACTGACAGGTTAAGTCCTGCCTTCCGTTCTGTCATGGAGGGTCATTGTCGGGGAACAGTAACACACGTGTCTTGACAAGAAGAAAAGAAAAATGTGTTTATCTCTCTCCTCTCCTCTCCTCTCCTCTCCTCTCAACCCTCTCCTCTCCTCTCCTCTCCTCTCCTCTCCTCTCCTCTCCTCTCCTCTCCTCTTTCCTGTCCTCTTGTGACATTTGTAAGAGGTGTCTGACTCTCTCTCTCTCTCTCTCTCTCTCTCTCTCTCACACACACACACACACACACACACACACACACACACACACACACACACACACACACACACACACACACACACACACACACACACACACACACACACACACACACACACACACACACACACACACACACACGGTCGTATTATGTGTCCGGTTCTACCAGAGCAGCTGTGACCTTTATGAAACACACACAGACACTACAGTGAATCAGGTGAAACACACTGCAGAGGTAGGGGCAGTGGTGGAAGAAGTTATCTATATGTTTTACTATAACGATGTATAAATACTGTTACAAGGAAAAGTCCTGTATACAGTATTGTATTGTACTGTAGTATTGACTAAGTACAGTACTTGAGTAAATATACTTAAAGTATTCCTTCAATTATCATGATATGTGTTTTTGCTAATTATGCTCCAATTAGAATGGGAAGGGTGAGCCTCTACTGGTTCTACTGAGTGAAGACCCACCTTCACTCCCCTTACAGCCTTATGTTATTTGCAGCCGGAAATCCAAGATGGTGGATTTGAATTAGCTGAACTACAGGCAACAAACGGGTCTGTAGAAACTGTCACGATCCCTTTAGTCCATATGTCTTACAGTCTATGGTCTGGAGCTAATCTTGCAAACCGCTATACCGCTCAGCACCAATGTACATTTATTTTGTACATAATATGTTTTATATATATTTTTGAAATATTATGGAAGTCAATGGGGTTCTGATCGCGCTGAAACTGTAACTTTAAAAAAAGAATAACTAAAAGACAATGCAATAGCAATTGCACACTGTGAGGTAGCTTTGCACATAGCGCTGAAATGTTGCACACAAATCTATCCTGACAGATTCGCTAACATGCAGCTGAAGCTCATTTGGTACAAGTCTAGCTCTTCCACATTGTATTACTGTATGTGTTTCCATCAGAAACCATGGACATCTGTGACTGCTTTGGATGTGCGTCCAATTTGTTTTGTATGTGACTATATTTCTATATCAAGGCTTATGAATGCGCCTCGCCAGAAAACATAATGCCTTAACCTTTCAGTGTATATGTCACAGGGAAAATGGCATTCCAGGGAAATTGACAGGGGAGCGCTTGTTTTATAGGCACGGGGCGGTGCTGCGAGGCGGGGCTTTGATGCGAGGACGACGACCACAACAACAACATACTAACCAGGAAGCTACACTAGGGGAACGCTGAAAATAAAATGGATAATATGAGAGAAATACTCAAGTAAAGTACGAATACCTCAAAATTGTACTTGAGTAAATCTACTTTGTTACTTTGCACCACTAGTACAAGCCTCAGTGGCGCACTTCGATAATCATTGGACTCCCCACCCACTACCACTGGGAGCCGGGGTTTGACTCCAGCTTGGGACATTACTTTTTCAAACAACCGCGGACTACTTTTTTTTCGCTGATAAAGTATAGTTTTGGACCATGACGGAAGGCGCTCCGACTTAGCAGACCTTGAGGCCGAGGAGTCGCGCCCCGAGCGCCTCCAGGCGCGAGTGCCCGCGACGACCGGGGCGATGGTCTGCTAGTCGACTTAAGCGCCGTACCGAGTTATGTACCGATAGGCACAGAATCGTAAATGATGTTGTGTGGGGACTGCGTTTGCCCCAAGTGCCACTCACTGCACTAACATAGCCCGCCAGGGCCCGCCCCTGGAGTGTGTGTGTGTGTGTGTGTGTGTGTGTGTGTGTGTGTGTGTGTGTGTGTGTGTGTGTATGTGTGTGTACACAGCGCGCGTGTGCGCATTGCGTGTGTGCGTGCTGGTTTGTGCATGCGTGCGTGTGTGGTGTGGGGCTCATGTCTGGCTTGCATTGCCCTCTAGCGTTGATTCTACAGAATTGCATGAGGGGCATGAAAACAAGCGTACCCCTTTCAATTTCCCTGGAATGCCATTTTCCCTGTAACATATATAATGCTGTAGGAGAGACAGACAGCAGGAAAGCTGAGTGGGAGACAGTGTAGGAGAGACGGACAGTATGAAAGCTGAGAGGGAGACAGTGTAGGAGAGACAAACTTTAGGAAAGCTGAGAGGGAGACAGTGTATAGGAGAGACAGACAGTAGGAAAACTGAAGTGGGGACAGTGTAGGAGAGACAGACAGTATGAAAGCTGAAAGGAAGACAGTGTAGGAGAGACAGATAGTAGGAGAACTGAAGTAGAGACAGTGTAGGAAAGACAGACAGTAGGAAAGCTGGTGGGCGACAGTGTGAAATAAAGGCATAGTTCCTAGAGCAGCTGGAATGTATTTCAGAGATGAGCATCTTAGCTGCCTTTTTTGACATGAATCTTGCTCTTCAGACTGTATACAATACAAAAATATATCGTTGCTGTCCGCCAGAAACCTTGTATCTCCATATTTCAACTGTTTATGTTTCGTCCTAAATTAATGCCATACTTCATCAAACAACTACACTGTCACAAAAAAGTTGCAAAAAATAGAAGATCTACAAGCTCACAACGCATCGCATCACAGAGCTCGTAGAACTGCTATTTAGTTTTTTTTATGTTTTTTGCACGTGAAAGTGGTTAAGTGTGTATGGGTTTTATAAATATTGAACCAATGAAAAGTATTAACAAGAGCTTGTGACAAATAATAACTACATTGGATTGATTGGGACACAGGTTCTTTTGTTTAACCTTTCCTGAAAAGTAATGATTTTGGACATACAGGTTTCCACCCGACAACGACAATATATGAAAAACACATATGGAGCTGAATTTGGGCCACCATGTACTGTACCCTTGCAGTGAATTAAAACTATCTGACACTGCGCATCATAATATACAATACACAGGGTCCTGACAATGTATCATAATATACAATACACAGGGTCCTGACAATGTATCATAATATGCAATACACAGGGTCCTGACAATGTACAGTATCATAATATACAATACACAGGGTCCTGCTTGTTAACACAAGATTAACCTGCATGGTTGTTTTATAATAACCACAGCAGGTTAAACAATTAACCCTTTACACAGCATAGAAATAATGTCCTCAAGACTTTACATTTTTTCAGACGTTCCGTTGTGGTTGGAACCTATGACTCCAATTTCTCATTTACACACACACACGCGCGCACGCACGCACGCACGCACGCACGCACGCACGCACGCACGCACGCACGCATAAACAACTGGCTCTCCTACACTGTCTCTCTTTCAGCTTTCCTACTGTCTGTATCTCCTATACACTGTATTTTTGATTGACTGATTGATTGATTGATTGATTGATTGATTGATTGATTGATTGAATACTTTATTAACAAGATTGCTAACAGTAAAAGTAATACAGTGAAAAGTGCTAAAAGGACAACAACAAAAAAATCCAGGGGCTTGTTTCCATTGTGGTCCATTGTACTCAATTCATCAGTAAGATATACAATACATATACTTACAGTATAAGCTCGAGTAGCAGGAACAGGTATATTTACAGGAAAAGGAGGGCAGTGGGCAGAGGATGCTACTACCGTTCAAATGTATTTTAAGGTCAGCCATTCTTTTAAGTCAGTTTTGAGTTTGGGTCAATATCTTGAATAGCTTTTGTTTAGGCATTCCACGTTTTGGTGGCAGTATAGTAGATTGTGTTTTTCCCCATGTTTGAGCCGAATCTCTCTCTCTCTCTCTCTCTCTCTCTCTCTCTCTCTCTCTCTCTCTCTCTCTCTCTCTCTCTCTCTCTCTGCTTTCCTAATGTCTGTCTCTCTGTCTCCTTCTGGCAGCTTTCCCACTATCTATAAATACAGTCTTATTCATGCATCTCGCTCCTTTCTCAGGAAAAGAGAGTGAGAGAGAAAAGGAAAACATCCTTACGTTTGTATTTTTATTATCATGCAAAAAGTCCTTGTTGGACTTTTCCTGTCTGAGACCACACATCTAGAATGGAGACCTTGGCCAGATCAAAGCAACACACTGCCAGCAGTAATGGAAAACTGTGTATGCCTGCTTGAGAGAGAGACCTGCAGTACAGGTTGATTTATGATCCGTCGCAGGCCGGTGTCGCCCGATTTAAAAACAGGCGATCTATAAGCTACCAACGCGTCGCGTTCACAACGCGTTGTGTGCTTGTAGATTTTTAAATCGGGTGCATGAGACAGAAAACTAGTCCAGTCATCTTAACACCTTGAAAACTACCGAGAGAGGACACATCTGGAGAGACAAATGGAGCGCTTTAACAGAAGTGAAACGAAAGGATCGATTTGGATGCTGGTCCAGCGGTAGCCTACTACTCACACTATTATTATTATGGGACGCAGGACACAGAGCCAGCTCCCCCACACACACACACACACACACACAGTGTGGTGCTCTGAATGGGAAACGGTTTATCTTGGTTCATCGTTTGTTTTGGTGTCCTCCTGGGCAGGATAATTAATATTTGGATAAGCATAAGCAGTCCTCTTATCGCGTTCTTTATGTTTTTCTTTTTCATCTTCTCTCTCTGTGTCTTTCTTTATCTCAATTGCACTAATACTCTCTTTCAATCTCTCTCTCCCTCTCTCACTGTGTCCTTCTCTCCATCTCTGAATCGGTCTCTCTTTCTGTCTCTATTTGTCTCTCTTTCTGTTTCTGTTTCTCTCTTCTTTCTCTCGATCTCAATTCAATTCAGTTCAAAAGGGATTTATACTGGCATGAGAAAACATACGTTTACATTGCCAAAGCAAGTGCTCAATTAAAAGGGAATACAGAATTGTGTGAACAGAGCTGTGACACACACACACACACATACACACACAAAAGCATTTTTTCCAAATGTCTTTAAATGTAGTTGCTTTGTTGCATGTAAAGTAGTTCTATCTATGAGGTCAGCTCGGTGCAGATGGAGCTCTTTCTCTCTCTCTCTCTCTCTCTCTCTCTCTCTCTCTCTCTCTCTCTCTATGCTATCAGTCCTCGAGACAGACTGCTCTCTCTTTCTCTCTATAATTGTTTCTCTCTTCGCCTCTTGTTCTCTTTCTCTGTGGACAAACGTCTCTCTCACTTTCCTCTGTGTGACTGTCTTTTTTCTTGTTGTTGTCTGACAGAATGATAGATCACCTTTCTGCAGCCTATGTGACCACCTCTCTCTCTCGCTCTCTCTCTCTCTCTCTCTCTCTCTCTCTGTCCTTCCACTCCATTGACCAGATCTTGTTCTACAAACACAGATAAAGCATGTCGTTGCTGTCGGGCAGAAACCTCTTATCTCCATATTTTTACTTTTTGTGTTTTATCGTAAATGAATGCCCTACTTTATCATACTACAGCATCTCACAAAAGCATCACAAGTAGCAGATCTACAAGCTCGAAATGTGCCACAAAGCGAAACGGTTACTTACGTAAATGGAAAAAATAACCTGTTCCAATGGATCCAAGTTATTTAGTCGCTTGTTAAAATGTTTCATTGGTTAACTATTTATAAAACCCACAGAGGCACTTAACCACTTTCACTTTCATTTAAAAAAAGATAAAAAAAATAGCAGATCTACAAGCTCACAATGCATCGCACCATGAAATGTTGTGAGCTTGTATAGTGACAAGGAAGGGCATTAATTGACGCAAAGTTGAAATATGGAGATACAAGGTTTCTACCTGACAGCAACGATGTCATGTGTTAGCTCCATTAAGAACCTCTCACTCTGCTATACAGCTCCGAGATGAGGTTCTATGTGGTTCTATGTTACTTAACCGATTCAATCCGGGAACGAAACTCTGTCATTTTAAGATGTCTTTGGCTATTAAAAGAAAAGCAGATGTATGATCTGCTATTATTTTTATTATCTCTGAAAATCTTTGAATATATATATTTTTAAAGCTAACATTTGTAACTCAAATCATTGCTTCTGGAGATCCCTTGAAAAAAATATTTTAAAAATGTTTGCTTTAAAATATATATATTCCAAGATTTGCATACATTTTCACGAAAAATTTCAAAAATAGCAGATTTACAAGCTCGTTATATCTGCTGTTTTTAAATAGCCAAAGTATAAAATAATGGTTATAGTTCAAATCTAAAATGACACAGATGCGTTCCGGATTGAATGGGTTAATCAAATTATATAAGCTAATTCCATTGTGTGATGAACAGCGAACAACAACAACATACAGTAGGCTGTCTCTGTTACGAAAAACACCAAAGACACTCTAAAGCATCTGTATGATCACAATAGCATTGTGAGCATGTGAATGTAAGCATTATGTTTACTATTAGATGTTGAGGAGTAAGAACCTCTCACACAGCACCTTGAAGCACCTCAAGCCCTAGAACAATGGTCAAAAGCGTTCTCTTCAAAAGTATTCAACCTCTTTTATTTATGTTGTGTAGAAATGTTATTGTAGCATTATTAATGCTGCTACAATGTCAGAGGAGCTGAACAAAACAAATATATTTCATTTTATATTCATACCTGTACACAAGACCTTGTAACCTTGCAACCTTGTTTGTCTTATAATCTATGTATAAATTCCACAAATCTGTGAGTTTGTAAAAACAAAAACAAATAAACAAAAAATATAGGAGGGTACATTTTCTTATCAACTTAATGAAACACAACAAACACAATGTCAAGAATCAAGAATATTTTTTGCAGTGAAATGCAATGTTGTAAGGTCCACAAAGTACTGTGCCATAACAACGTGTGTGTGTGTGTGTGTGTGTGTGTGTGTGTGTGTGTGTGTGTGTGTGTGTGTGTGTGTGTGTGTGTGTGTGTGTGTGTGTGTGTGTGTGTGTGTGTGTGTGTGTGCATAATAAGGGCAGGGAGGGGGTAAAAGTAAGACATGAGGCAAATAAATGCAATAAGGCATAGCCATTATTAGTCCTTATGCAAATTGATTCCTCCCCACACACATTTGTGTGTTGTCACTGCTGTTGTATACTGACTATACCTGCCAGTGAGGAGCCCCCACCGGGAGGACATTGAGCCTTTGTCCTATACTCCTCCCGCCTAACACTCCGTGCTGACGAGTGCCGCCCCAGCCCGTAGGAATACGTGCAGTGATATCACCCTCCCCGCCTGGCCTCCCTCCCCTGAACACGGGCCAATTGTGTTCATATGGGCGATTGACAAAGCCGGATGCACCCCGTTGGATTCTAACCCGCGATTGTGGGCAGGCACATTACCACTGCGCCCACCCGAGTGCTGGCATAGCCATTTAGTTGTAGAAAATATGTGTATATGCTATAGCAGAAAATACTTATATACTGTACTATAGCAGCAATAGTAACTGTACCTATTATGTTAATACTAAAGAAGTAGTCACACCAACATGACAAATGTGCAAGATACCTTGTATCAGCAATAATTGGCAAGGTTAATGTGCTTAAATATTATTAGTATAGCACCTTTCAAAACAGTGATCCTGTAACACGACAAGGAAAATAATATATGAATTATGATATCTCAACACAAGACAATATGAACACAACCACAGTGTAAGGTGTAGTTCAGGAGGTTAGCAGGTCAGGTGGTGACAGAACAGATTATTGGAGAGGGATTACGACCAATCTGTCACGGTTTGAATCAGAGGTGTAGGACCCAAGCGCAGGACAAGGCAGAGGACGAGGCAGACACAGGGCGGATCGAGTGCAAGGGGTTTTAATAACCAAAAACAGAGGAACAGGAATAATACACAGGTATACGAGGGTACTAGGAAAACGTCACAAACTGGGAACAAGGCTAGGACAAAACAGTGGTGAGAAGGGTGAGCCTCTACTGGTTCTACTGAGTGAAGACCCACCTTCACTCCCCTTACAGCCTTATGTTATTTGCAGCCGGAAATCCAAGATGGTGGATTTGAATTAGCTGAACTACAGGCAACAAACGGGTCTGTAGAAACTGTCACGTCCCTTTAGTCCATATGTCTTACAGTCTATGGTCTGGAGCTAATCTTGCAAACCGCTATACCGCTCAGCACCAATGTACATTTATTTTGTACATAATATGTTTTATATATATTTTTGAAATATTATGGAAGTCAATGGGGTTCTGATCGCGCTGAAACTGTAACTTTAAAAAAAGAATAACTAAAAGACAATGCAATAGCAATTGCACACTGTGAGGTAGCTTTGCACATAGCGCTGAAATGTTGCACACAAATCTATCCTGACAGATTCGCTAACATGCAGCTGAAGCTCATTTGGTACAAGTCTAGCTCTTCCACATTGTATTACTGTATGTGTTTCCATCAGAAACCATGGACATCTGTGACTGCTTTGGATGTGCGTCCAATTTGTTTTGTATGTGACTATATTTCTATATCAAGGCTTATGAATGCGCCTCGCCAGAAAACATAATGCCTTAACCTTTCAGTGTATATAATGCTGTAGGAGAGACAGACAGCAGGAAAGCTGAGTGGGAGACAGTGTAGGAGAGACGGACAGTATGAAAGCTGAGAGGGAGACAGTGTAGGAGAGACAAACTTTAGGAAAGCTGAGAGGGAGACAGTGTATAGGAGAGACAGACAGTAGGAAAACTGAAGTGGGGACAGTGTAGGAGAGACAGACAGTATGAAAGCTGAAAGGAAGACAGTGTAGGAGAGACAGATAGTAGGAGAACTGAAGTAGAGACAGTGTAGGAAAGACAGACAGTAGGAAAGCTGGTGGGAGACAGTGTGAAATAAAGGCATAGTTCCTAGAGCAGCTGGAATGTATTTCAGAGATGAGCATCTTAGCTGCCTTTTTTGACATGAATCTTGCTCTTCAGACTGTATACAATACAAAAATATATCGTTGCTGTCCGCCAGAAACCTTGTATCTCCATATTTCAACTGTTTATGTTTCGTCCTAAATTAATGCCATACTTCATCAAACAACTACACTGTCACAAAAAAGTTGCAAAAAATAGAAGATCTACAAGCTCACAACGCATCGCATCACAGAGCTCGTAGAACTGCTATTTAGTTTTTTTTATGTTTTTTGCACGTGAAAGTGGTTAAGTGTGTATGGGTTTTATAAATATTGAACCAATGAAAAGTATTAACAAGAGCTTGTGACAAATAATAACTACATTGGATTGATTGGGACACAGGTTCTTTTGTTTAACCTTTCCTGAAAAGTAATGATTTTGGACATACAGGTTTCCACCCGACAACGACAATATATGAAAAACACATATGGAGCTGAATTTGGGCCACCATGTACTGTACCCTTGCAGTGAATTAAAACTATCTGACACTGCATCATAATATACAATACACAGGGTCCTGACAATGTATCATAATATACAATACACAGGGTCCTGACAATGTATCATAATATGCAATACACAGGGTCCTGACAATGTACAGTATCATAATATACAATACACAGGGTCCTGCTTGTTAACACAAGATTAACCTGCATGGTTGTTTTATAATAACCACAGCAGGTTAAACAATTAACCCTTTACACAGCATAGAAATAATGTCCTCAAGACTTTACATTTTTTCAGACGTTCCGTTGTGGTTGGAACCTATGACTCCAATTTCTCATTTACACACACACACGCGCGCACGCACGCACGCACGCACGCACGCACGCACGCACGCACGCACGCACGCACGCACGCACGCACGCACGCACGCATAAACAACTGGCTCTCCTACACTGTCTCTCTTTCAGCTTTCCTACTGTCTGTATCTCCTATACACTGTATTTTTGATTGACTGATTGATTGATTGATTGATTGATTGATTGAATACTTTATTAACAAGATTGCTAACAGTAAAAGTAATACAGTGAAAAGTGCTAAAAGGACAACAACAAAAAAATCACGAAAAATTACAAAAATAGCAGATTTACAAGCTCGTTATATCTGCTGTTTTTAAATAGCCAAAGTATAAAATAATGGTTATAGTTCAAATCTAAAATGACACAGATGCGTTCCGGATTGAATGGGTTAATCAAATTATATAAGCTAATTCCATTGTGTGATGAACAGCGAACAACAACAACATACAGTAGGCTGTCTCTGTTACGAAAAACACCAAAGACACTCTAAAGCATCTGTATGATCACAATAGCATTGTGAGCATGTGAATGTAAGCATTATGTTTACTATTAGATGTTGAGGAGTAAGAACCTCTCACACAGCACCTTGAAGCACCTCAAGCCCTAGAACAATGGTCAAAAGCGTTCTCTTCAAAAGTATTCAACCTCTTTTATTTATGTTGTGTAGAAATGTTATTGTAGCATTATTAATGCTGCTACAATGTCAGAGGAGCTGAACAAAACAAATATATTTCATTTTGTATTCATACCTGTACACAAGACCTTGTAACCTTGCAACCTTGTTTGTCTTATAATCTATGTATAAATTCCACAAATCTGTGAGTTTGTAAAAACAAAAACAAATAAACAAAAAATATAGGAGGGTACATTTTCTTATCAACTTAATGAAACACAACAAACACAATGTCAAGAATCAAGAATATTTTTTGCAGTGAAATGCAATGTTGTAAGGTCCACAAAGTACTGTGCCATAACAACGTGTGTGTGTGTGTGTGTGTGTGTGTGTGTGTGTGTGTGTGTGTGTGTGTGTGTGTGTGTGTGTGTGTGTGTGTGTGTGTGTGTGTGTGCATAATAAGGGCAGGGAGGGGGTAAAAGTAAGACATGAGGCAAATAAATGCAATAAGGCATAGCCATTATTAGTCCTTATGCAAATTGATTCCTCCCCACACACATTTGTGTGTTGTCACTGCTGTTGTATACTGACTATACCTGCCAGTGAGGAGCCCCCACCGGGAGGACATTGAGCCTTTGTCCTATACTCCTCCCGCCTAACACTCCGTGCTGACGAGTGCCGCCCCAGCCCGTAGGAATACGTGCAGTGATATCACCCTCCCCGCCTGGCCTCCCTCCCCTGAACACGGGCCAATTGTGTTCATATGGGCGATTGACAAAGCCGGATGCACCCCGTTGGATTCTAACCCGCGATTGTGGGCAGGCACATTACCACTGCGCCCACCCGAGTGCTGGCATAGCCATTTAGTTGTAGAAAATATGTGTATATGCTATAGCAGAAAATACTTATATACTGTACTATAGCAGCAATAGTAACTGTACCTATTATGTTAATACTAAAGAAGTAGTCACACCAACATGACAAATGTGCAAGATACCTTGTATCAGCAATAATTGGCAAGGTTAATGTGCTTAAATATTATTAGTATAGCACCTTTCAAAACAGTGATCCTGTAACACGACAAGGAAAATAATATATGAATTATGATATCTCAACACAAGACAATATGAACACAACCACAGTGTAAGGTGTAGTTCAGGAGGTTAGCAGGTCAGGTGGTGACAGAACAGATTATTGGAGAGGGATTACGACCAATCTGTCACGGTTTGAATCAGAGGTGTAGGACCCAAGCGCAGGACAAGGCAGAGGACGAGGCAGACACAGGGCGGATCGAGTGCAAGGGGTTTTAATAACCAAAAACAGAGGAACAGGAATAATACACAGGTATACGAGGGTACTAGGAAAACGTCACAAACTGGGAACAAGGCTAGGACAAAACAGTGACTTACTGTTACGAACGAACAAGGGACTGAACAAACAGGGGAGTATAAATAGACACACGGTTAACTGGACACAGGTGAAACTAACTGACAATCAACACAGGGATAGGCTAGGACACAGGTGCAAGACAGAGTTAATCAGAGGACTGGTGAGACAAGACAGGAAACAGAAAACAAGGCAGACAGGAAACAATACTACAAAACAAGAGTACGGAAAACCAGGGCAAGGGCAACAGAGTTATAATACAAGACCAATGCAGAACATAAAGAACAACGGCCTAAACAGGCCTAAAGAACAGCCCTTAGGAGTCCAAACCCATAAAAGGGCATTCAAGGTCCAAATAATAAGGGCACAGTCCACGGCCCGAGGAGCGGACTGTGACAAAATCAATGAGCAGCCTTAATCAGCAGGTTATTGGCAGACGTTGACGTTGTCAACAACAAACGTGTTAATAAAGTAATCAATCAATAAATCAATCAATCAATCAATCAATCAATCAATCAATCAATCAATCAATCAAAAGCTCAGGTCCGTTGAACTAAGAATATGGTTAATGTGACCACCAAGCAATGATGGACATCGGACAATGTCTGTTCAATGGCCGTTATTAAAGGTGCTGTAAGTTATTTTTTTATTTTAATAATAATGAAGTCATAATAATAGCTCTATAAGCTGCTGGTAATCGTTGCTATAGAGTGCTTGTTCAATAACAGGGGTCTAAATAGAAAATGCATTTTCAGTTTGGGATAACAATTTTATCCAATCAGGAGAGAGAACTCATACAGGATACAGGATAAATATGTGACAGTAAGTGATGGCACAAAGAAACTAGCAATCAAAATCAGGGGTTGATTTGGTCTACATACTACATGTTTGATTACATTGTTTTATTTACATATAATCAAACTCAGTCTGACCAGAAGCAGGGATAAAGCATGTCGCCACCGCCCATACAAAACAATGAATGACCAGAGTTGGGATATCAAAAGCAGAAGCATTGATTTAGCCCTCCCCCTAGCCCCTTTCGGGACCCTGTTTACCTTTTTTGTATTTGGGAAGGCGGTATCCAGGGTCCCTTGTTGGTTAGAACACGCTCTCTCGTACCGGCGGCTACCACTGTCTGGTCTCGGGCGTACAGCTCGTCGCTTAGAAGTTGCAGAGATTTCTCAAAGGTACCAACAAGAGCAATACTAACACGCGAGAAAGCGGCATCAAAAAGCGGGGATCGGCGATGCCGTTTAACATTTTTAATAATTTAGTAAACCTTAAGCTCCTTTCTCACACTCTGCTCCTGCAGCTCCACTTCCCATGTCCCGCCTCCCCGCGTTGTGATTGTCATGCAAGCGTGTAGGAGCTCGCCAATCAGAGGCAGTAACGTAGGACGCGCAGCTTGTCAGTCACCGCGGGGAGGCGGAACATGGGCAGTGGAGCAGAGTGTGAGAAAGGAGCTTAAGGTTTACTAAATTATTAAAAATGTTAAACGGCATCGCCGATCCCCGCTTTTTGATGCCGCTTTCTCGCGTGTTAGTATTGCTCTTGTTGGTACCTTTGAGAAATCTCTGCAACTTCTAAGCGACGAGCTGTACGCCCGAGACCAGACAGTGGTAGCCGCCGGTACGAGAGAGCGTGTTCTAACCAACAAGGGACCCTGGATACCGCCTTCCCAAATACAAAAAAGGTAAACAGGGTCCTGAAAGGGGCTACCCTCCCCCAAGCAAATCCAGCCCTGCAAGCAACCTCAGCAGCTATACCAGCAACATCACAAAACACCAGTGGTTGAAAGTAACTACTGTAAGTACATGTACTCAAGCACTACTTAAGTAAAATTTTGAGGTACTTTTAATACTGAATTATTTCCATTTTTTACTCCACTACATCTCAGAGACAAATATTGTAATTTTACTCCAATACAATTATTTGAAAACTTTAGTACTTAGAAGTTTTAAAATATGATTACAAAACATACATTAACCACTTCAGCCCTATTCAAACTTTGGCTATTTGAAAATAGCCGATCTACAATCTCACAGTGCGTATTTTCAAAAGATTTTATATACCTTGTGAAATGGGACATCCTGCATAATGAGTACTTTTGCTTTTGGTACTTTAAGTAGCCTATATTTTTATGCCAATACTTTTGTACATTTGCACGACTGAATTTTGAATTGTGTTTCTACATTGCAGTATTGATACCTTTAAGTACTTTTTTTTAAGTAAAACATTTCAGTACTTTTTCCACCACTGCAAAACGCAAATTTACATGTGTGTGCTATACAAGAAAAAGCTACTCCTAACAGGAGGCCAATATCATTTTTGCTTGTGAATTATTCAGTGAGATTGAAACACATTTATATGGTGCCGTTTGCTAACAAGAGCTGATCCTCACACCATCGTAAGATAAATATAACTTAACCACTTTCAACCAGGCGTCAATATTTTGGGCATGTCATAGTGGGTGTAAAATTTTTATGTAAAAAAGTGGAAATACTGGAAATAAACAACCTCTTTAACCACTAAGGCCCTATATAATTTATTGTATTATGAATAGCAGCAAAAAATAGCTGCTCTAGAAGCTGTGAGATTGGTTATCACAGCATAATGACCAATGGCTTTTTTTAAATTTTTTATCGATTACACACACCCCAGGGAGACTTGAATTCATGGAGATTTTTTAGTTTTTGTCACATTCTTAAGCCAATAATGACCCAGTGGCGGCTCCGGTAGGAGACTCAAAGTGTCAACTTTGAGTCTCCTACCGGAGACATTAGCATCTTTCCACCGGTCATCAAATGATTGGCTCAGGAATGTGACAAAAACAAAAACATTTTTAACTCAAATTTTTGCTCCTGGAGGTCCCTGGCACACAATAGTTTTTTGATGGGGGGTCCGCCGCCAAATACATATCGATTTGGGGGTCCTTGACATGAAAAAGTTTGAGAACCAACCGACGTGTCTCTGACAACATGACGACAGAGTTAGTTATATCTGTATTTTTTATTATTTAACACCACATTATATGCAGGGAAAAGTTTCCCTTTAAATTTTTGAATAGGTGGTGAAAGAAGGCTCAACAGGCCACAACAGTCTCGAAAGATTGAGCTTCATGTCTGAAAATGCACATAAGCATTTTAATAATGCATACGCATTTTACATTTGAGAAATGTTCTCTGATGTACTGTACATAATCAACAGACAGTGACTTACTGTGGCTTGAAGAATAACCTAAATATTCCTTTTTTGCCTGGTCCTATAAACAGCCCACAGCGAGGAGGTGATTAATGGTGTTGCTACGCTACTCGGGGCTACTGTAGGTTATAAAAAGATATAATGAGCAACTTCCTTCTTTTGTAAAGGAGGTGGGGAAATTAGGCTGTGTAAAAAAATGTGTCTCCATTTTTATCATTCATCTCTCTCCCTCTCCCCCTCCCTCCCTCCCTCCCTCCCTCTCTCTCCCCCCTCCCTCTCTCTCTCTCTCTCTCTCTCTCTCTCTCTCTCTCTCTCTCTCTCTCTCTCTCTCTCTCTCTCTCTCTCTCTCTGGAGGAGGAGGAGATGTAGCTCATCATTCCCCAGGGGTTTTCATTAAGGCTTTGTGACAAATCCAGCGAGGATTTGTGTGTGTGTGTGTGTGTGTGTGTGTGTGTGTGTGTGTGTGTGTGTGTGTGTGTGTGTGTGTGTGTGTGTGTGTGTGTGTGTGTGTGTGTGTGTGTGTGTGTGTGTGTGTGTGTGTGTGTGTGTGTGTGTGTGTGTGTGTGTGTGTGTGAGTGAGGATAGAGCCGTATAGCCATCGTGTGACAGAGCAGAATGCCATAAAACCAACTGTCGCATGATATGATGTCAGGGTTGGATTTGCTTGGCTCTTGTATGCAAATGTTTTTTCCTAAGTACATTAGCCTGTTAATGTGGCCTACTGTACTTCAAAACCTCAAAAACAATCTACAGTATCATATTCAGTGGCAAATGGGGGGGGGGGGGGGGGGGCAAGTTGGTATGGTGACTTTATACATTGTCAGATACTTGAATGTGTCCTTATATTATCATCACTTTCCCCAAATCCAGCTCAAGTGGAGTTAGGAGGTTTAATCAGAAGCGCTTTTTAATGTATTTAATTGGTTATATATTGAAATCTGTAAAACCCACACACAGACGTGAAGGGTTTTCAATAGCACTGATTTATTACAACAAAAAAATAGGTTGAAAAATTTAGATTTTTTTCCTGCCCGACAGCAACGATATATGAGATATATATCTCATAAAATATGAGATATACTATATGAGAGAGAGAGATGTTTTTGTTTTTTGTAACCTTTATTTACCGTTGGGAGGTTCTCTTTTTGAGGAATGCCCTGCTACTCACACAGACACACACACAATAAAACCTAGGAACTGCCCAGTACAGCCACAGTCTTATTGTTAGCCACTGAGCAGCTCGGGGGTTCAGTGCCTTGCTCAAGGGAACTTCAGCAGTGTTGGAGGAGGGGTAAGTGTTCGCCATTCACCTCCCCCACCCAGATTTATTTCTGCCAGCCTGGAGAATCAAACCAGGAACCTTTCTGTTACAAACTCGCTCCTCTAACCTTTAGGCCACCGCTGCACCCAAATGACGATATAAATGACGCTTTTTTCCAGCCACCACATTGATCAAAACACAAAGCATTCTTACGTTGTGATTGGCAGGACACCACAGTCTGATAAATCACGACGTGAGCCCTGTCCTGAGACGATTCCTCCTGCGGGCAGATCTGACCTGGTTTTTACCTTAAATTGATAAATGAGGCCCTGAGAGAGAGGGATAGAGAGAAGGGGGGGTGGAAAGTAAGTAAGTACATTTACTCAAGTACTCTACCACAATGTTTAGTTACTTTTACTTTACTTGAGTATTTCCCATTTTCTACCCTTTTACTTATTCCACTACACCTCAGAAGCAAAATACTTTTTACTGCACTATATGATTGATTGGTTGATTGATTGATTGATTGATATTTTTATTAGACACAAGATGCCCAGCCCACTCGGTCTTACAAGACACTCACATAATTCATATACATACACCAAGATGTCCACAAATAAAATACATAAATATATGGTATTAATTGCCAACGCTGTGAGTTACGGATACATTGTTCTCTAACGCAACTGTCATGACTTCTCTAAAAAATATATCCTAAAACAAAAACGTCCTTACTGAACAGCCAACTAAACATTCAGACATCTACAAATATTTAAAACTGTAGTTTCAAGTTACTTTGCAGATTTACTGTACAACAAAGTAAGCCATATTTTATAGTTAACATCCTTGGCCTGAGCTGTGTGTAAACAACATTTTGTTTTCTATTTGTTTTCTATACAAGCTTACAAGCTACTTTCACACTAAACTAGGCTTAAATATTATCAGGACATGCCTCCTGGTGGAGTTTTGTGCTCCACGGAGCGCACCTTTCGAGTTTAGCTAGCTTAGTTTAGTTTGTCTGTCCAGCTTTCTGTCAGTCGGTCTCTCCTCCTTCCATTGTCCGTAGAGGTTTGTCACATGCCTGCCTGCCTGCCTGTCTGCCGGCCTGCCTGTCTGCCTGTCTGTCTGTCTGCCTGTCTAGCAGTCTCAGTCAGTCGCTCCATCTCTGTCAGTGTGTGAGTCGTCATTAGGGAGCAGCTATTTTTACATTTTGTTCTCCTTTCCAATAATGTCTCTACTGGGAGACAGACTCTGCTACATCACACAACCCTGTTCATGCGTGTGTGTGTGTGTGTGTGTGTGTGTGTGTGTGTGTGTGTGTGTGTGTGTGTGTGTGTGTGTGTGTGTGCACACACACACACACTCACATCACAGATGTGAGTGTTCCATCTTAGCGGTGTCTGTCTGCCGCATCACAACGTTGAGTGTCACTGCCAGTGAACTCTAGTAAACTCTGGATTGAGAATGAAACAATTGAACAACATCCATTATGGCTGAAGCTACTTGCGGCCATATGGTTATGACTGAAATAGACAGAGTAGATGTACAGAATAATGGTTATGAGCAGGGCCATCATTTCCGAAAGAAAAAAAATGAAGAAAAACAATTCAGGCTGGCAAAACAGCCCTATTTCAAAAACTGACAATTTGTAAGCTCACAACAACGCATTCTCACCCCAAGTTCTTGGGACGAACATCCCAAGAAGTCAAACGTTGACTGGAAGGGGGGGCAAATACGTCACATGTTGACTAGGGGGACGATGATTTACGAATCTGTCCCTATCGGGACACAACTTGAACGGCACTGAGTCGGCTCAAACGGACTTCGCAACGCTCGCAACGTAATGTTAGTTCCATTGATCCAAGTCGTAACACAAATAAACATGCTCTAAAAGGCACGCAGCACACCCATCCGACCGCTTAACACGGCAGCCCAATAAAGTGGTCAGCTGGGTGGGCCTTGAGCACTTTCAAGATGTTGTAGTGGGCCCTGATCCATGAGGTTGAGAATGACTGGGTTATAGGCTTTGTTTTTGTTCCTACAGTACTTTGATACATAAACACACAGTCGTCCCACGCACCCAAAAAACAGAAAGCACAATTCTATTTTGTTCTGTTTACTTCTGTAAGCTGACGGTGGTCATTATCCACTGTATTAACTGCATAAGTGCTGTCTTACACAGACCCAGACCCCAGACTCAGGGAGAAAAGGAAACTTGTGTGACAGATAGAGTGGTCGAGTGTTGTCTATTGCAACTTTTAATGTTTATTCACATTCACATTTGCTCCTTTGGCAATGAAGGGAGAGAGAGAGAGAGAGAGAGAGAGAGAGAGAGAGAGAGAGAGAGAGAGAGAGAGAGAGAGGATCAGACACAGATGCACACACACACACACTCTAATCTATGTTTGCACTCATATACACTCACAAGTGCAGTATTGACTTGTGCAAACACTCACCCACACTCATCATCTTGTGTGTGTGTGTATTCACCTATAGCTATGCAGTACACTGACACAGTCATGTCAAACACACACACACACACACACACACACACACACACAGTGACGTGGCAGATAATGAAGGGTCTCTGCCGTGTAACAACAGGACAGGACACAATTTACAATTCTCTTCCCACGTCTTCGTCTCCATAGCAACAGCATCCGTGGCCATCGCAGCTGTATCTGTGTCACTCAGCATGGCTGGTGACAGAGTGTCCATCTCCCACGGCGACAGACGGGTGACAGAAAGAGATGCGGAGATAGAAAGACACTGCACACACACACACACACACACACACACACACACACACACACACACACACACACACACACACACACACACACACACACACACACACACTACGCACACACACACACACACACACACACACACACACACACACACACACACACACACACACACACACACACACACACACACACACACACACACACTTTGGATTACTATACTTGTGAACAGTGTTGCATTGGTGATTTTGTAAGTGGAGGGACGCTATTTTAATGACGTCACGCGCACGTGACATGCACGTCACGTGCACGCACGCTCCCGCGGATGAGCATAAATGTTCCCTCGCGTGCGCACAGAACAGCCCCGACCAGCATTATGAAATATATAGTAGGAAATGTTTTATAGGAAATTAATGAATGAATGAATGTTTTAGTTTAGTTTTTTGCAAATATTGCCTTGAAATAGAGAAGCTGAAAAAGGTGGCAGGATATAGGATATATAAAGAAAGGATGTCAACAGATATGGTGGAAAAACAAACAAGGTTTTACATATAATTGTAGTATTAGTTACATTTGCATTGTTAATTTAGTTTGTATTTACTTTTCTAGTTTAATTTAATTCAATTAAATATATAATAAATTGTTTTACACACACAAACACAAAAGTAAACTTAATATGAGCAGACAACTTGTGTTTACTTGAACTACTTTATTTTGAGAAAAAAGCTTCAGAGATTGAATAACATTACACAACATCACCTACATTTTTTCAATGTAATTTGTTTCACATCAGTAGTTTCAAAACAGTCAAGCAAGCCCCCACCAATTGGTACAGGGCTTGTATTTTGGTTTTGCTCTTTTCATACAATACAATGAAAATCGTATGTTCTGTTGACCTGGAGAGATGGGGAGACTCCTGTTACTGAAGAACCACTCTATAGCAGGGGTAACCAACCAGTCGATTACGATCTACTGGTAGATCATCAAAGCCTTCTAAGTCGATCGCGGGGTGGGCCCGGTGGCAGACGGGCAGCCATCAACAATTCACAGAATTTGTGTAGTGAAGACTAGAGTAGTGCGTCCAAGGCAGTGTTGCCAAGTCTGCTTATTATAAGCTACTTTGGGCTTGTTTTTCTGTAAAGTCGCTTGAATATATTAGGGGTCCTTGACATGAAAATGTTTGTGAACCACTGCTCTAAAACAACATTCGACAATAAAGTTTGACTGAACTGCCCTAGTCGCTTATTTTGGACTTCTTTTCATAGACCTGGTTGCTTGTTTCTCTCACAAAATCTGGCAACGCTGGTCCAATGGAAGCCATGCGTTGTTGTTTTCCTGTACATTCCGCGCACACATAATTCAACTCGCGGGTCGCGCTCAAGAAATAACGAGCGCAGTCTCGTGACATGCAAGCCTTTTCAGTGTTGGAGAACGCTGGATTTAAATCTTCAAACAGTGTTCTCCAACGTTACAAAGTGTCATCGCAGCAGATCGCATTTGAGCACAAGCAGTGGTGGAAGAAGTACTCAGATATTTTACTTAAGTAAAAGTAGCAATACCACAATGTAGAAATACTTTTTAGGTCTGTGTTCAAAATGTTACTTGAGTAAAAGTACAAAAGTATTGGCATCAAAATATACTTAAAGTACCAAAAGTAAAAGTACAAATATGTTTGAAAATAGCAGATCTACAAGCTCACAACGAGTTGCGATGCATGTTGTGAGCTTAGATCAGCTATTTTCAGATAGTTATTAAATAGGGCTAAAGTGGTTAATGTATGATTTATAATATAATACATTTTAATTTATATCTGCAAAGTAACTAGTAACTAAAGTTTTGAAATAATCGTAGTGGAGTAAAAATATTGAATATTGGATATACTCCAGTAAAGTAAAAAATACCTTAAAAGTCTACAGTACTTGAGTAAATGTACTTACAGTAGTTACTTTACACCACTGAGCACAAGTGTGTTGCCTGTGATGTATGAGAAATTAAGGCAAGAGTTACTAAAGGGCTGAGCCACGTAGAATTGATGGACTGCCTTAACTAGAATGGTCCTCCTCAGAGCTCAGATCTCCGCCAATCTCCACCAGGCCAGGTTGTCTACCCAAGGCCCGCAAACTTTGGAAGTCAGTCATAGCCACTTGGAATGGGACAAATCATAACTTTTCAAAGAATGTTAACTAATCGTCTTAAAGAAGAATCTGAAAATGTCAATGAGCACTTGCACTGACTCTGCATATGGAGGTTTGATACTTCATGCAGACGTTAGGTGGCTCAGTCGGGGCAACGTGCTGCAGCGTTTTCTGGATTTACTGCCAGAGATCATCATTTCTGAAGTCGAGGGACGAGGAGTATGAGTAGATCATTGATGTCTGACGATGCTTGGTTATTGGACTTAGGTTTTCTTACGGACCTGACAGCAAAACTAAACAACATTAACCGAGAATTGCAAGGGAAGGACAGAGGCATTGGTCAAATTATCAGTGCAGTCAACGCATTCAAAATGAAGCTCGATTGGTGGAGCTCTCAGATAAAACGTGCAAGGCTGACACACTTCCCAAATCCTGAGAAGGTGTCACAAAACCTCACAGACAAATGCTTTTCATCCCTAACAATTCTGTGCCCAATTGAACAAACTGAATTCAGAATTTGGCCGTAGATTTGTTGAGGTACAAGGCATGAGTTAAGTAGCTGCTTTTGTATCAAACCCTTTCCTCAGTATTGACATTGAACAGCTGTCAGTTAAAATGCAGGATGTGTTTGCATTAACTACAGGTGTTGAAATGGAGATTTTTGAACTACTAACTGACTACCAACTGGAGGGCAGAGCTAGAAACCTGGACTTTTGGTCACTTGTGAAGAATCAACTGATTGTGTCTTGTGCACTTAAGCTGCATGCCTACTTGAAAATAATAAAATCCAAGTTTAGAACTCGTATGACTGACTCACATCTTAATGACTGCCTCAGACTGGCATTCACTAAGTATCAACCAGATTTCAAAAGGCTTGCAGATAATGTGCAGTCACAGAAGTCTCATTAAAGGTGGGCTGATCCTGAGAGTATTTCATCTGTCACCATATCTGTGCAAATATATGGTCATTTTTGTCATTTGAACAGAATATCTGTAAATGTGAAAATTCTGAGAAATTAAATATTGTGCATTGAAGAGAAGAAATATGTAAAAGCAATTTATTTCATGTCCTTTGTGTTTTGTTTTATTTAAAAATAACTCAACAAAGAAGTTTATTTGTATTTTTGTCCTAATATTTATATTTCTAGTACGTTTTTCTTAATATTTAGGCATTGATTATATAACTATCATCTTTATTCTTATTTAAACTACTAGTCTTTGTGTGGATGTATGAACTAATTGAGCCTGTCAGAAATTGCAATCGTGACAAGTGTTTTTTTTAAAACATATTTTAGTGGTAGATCATGGCTTACAATTGGAAATAAAATGTGCTCTTGGGCTTGAAAAGGTTGGTTACCACTGCTCTATAGCAATGATTATTACTATCAGAATATAGCTCTATTTTACACTTATTTGAACAGCAAAATATCACTCACACCTTTGACAGTACATAACAAATTAACATAGTCACATGTACAAGCAGATGTGGTATTGAATGAAACTACTCAGCAGGTCACACACACACACACACACACACACACACACACACACACACACACTCACACACACACACACACACACACACACACACACACAGGCCGTTGACAACAGTTCTCCAAGCACCTCAGTCCTGTGCCAGCATCTCCAGCTGTCCCCAAGTGTGGCCCATTTTCTTGGCATCTGTCTCCAAGTCTCGCCGGCGGCGCCAGGTGCTTCGTGGCTGTCCTCTCTTTCTTTTCCCTCGGGGGTTCCACTTGAGGGACTGTCTTGTGATGTTTTTGGCTGGTTTACTCCGTTGGAGATGGATAGGCCATACTCTCCATAAACCGTTTACGGAGAGTATGTGTCTATCCATCTCCAACGGCGTTGTAGGATCTCTTCCTCTGCTGGTTTTTGCTTGGTGCTTTGCCACAGTTCTTTGTTGCTGAAGGCCAACGGATCTGGAGGATCCGTCGCAGCCAGGTGTTGATGAATGACTGGATTTTGTTTGTGGCGTTTTACAGTGGTCCTCCGTGTCTCAGCACCAGATTCAGCTTGCCTCGTCCCAAATAGCCGACAAAAAGATAAACTCCCGAAAGTCCCGAAAGGGGAGTCACAACGAGACACGTTTAGAGCGTGTATCTGATCCGTGACACACCTTCGTAAGACGGGGGTATTTGATCTGGCTTTAACATTACAGTGAGTGCACACAGGCTGCTTTTATCACACCGACCTGAGCCTGCAGCGGAACACCAACAGGAGATGACATCTCCTCTAGCAGCTCCTCTGTCATTGCACTTCTTGCCTTCATTCTATTTCTTGAAAAAGTGTCTCCATATGCTATAGCTATAGTAGCTACTAGCTAATGCAACACCGACAAGCACTGTAAACATGTGCTGCTGCTGCCTGAGCCGCTCTCTCTCTCTCTCTCTCTCTCTCTCTCTCTCTCTCTCTCTCTCTCCCTTGCTCACACACAATGCGCAGGTGAGGTGATTGGTGAATGACAGTATACCAAAACTTTGATTAAGCTAGTTTTAGATTTTGGCTATAGCCCCGAACGCCCACATCTAAATCGCCACCGCTTGTGTGGAGACATTTGGCCCTCAGAAGCATCGTAATACAAGAACACACACACACACACACACACACACACACACACACACACACACACACACACACACACACACACACACACACACATGCCCATGCCATAACCCAGTACTGCAGCAGCAGTGCTTGAGTTCTAACCCAGTTCTGTCTGAGTTGAGTCCCATATGACCAGGACTGAAATAGTTCTGTTCTAGGTCGCAGCCGCCATGTCTGTCTGTCTGGCTGGCTGTCTGTGTCTCTGTCTCTCTGTATTTGGTTTCCATTAACTTGATTGAACCTGTGTGAACAGAAAGCAGTGACAGGAGTGGGTGGACAGAATGAGAACGAGAGGAAGACAGAAAGAGAGGAAGACTGAAAGAGTGTGAAACAAATGTTACCTTCATGTTGTGGATCTAAACCGTGATGTGAAGACAACTTTACATCACATTGCTGTGCAGGCACGTGCACACAGACATGAGAGGGGGCTCGAGCCCCAGGCATTTTACCCGTCGGTAAAAAAGTGCCCTCTCCAGACTGAAAAAAAAGAAGACATTTACTGTCTGCCCCTATAGCGGCCTAACGGTAAGGCCGACGGAAATTGCAGTGGATGTGTTGGATGCAGCTCAAAGGGAAATTTCCTCAGGTATCTAGTTGGTCGCCGTACGACCTTCCTAGCCTGTGTTATTAAAGAAAAACGGGCGACAATGGCCAAAACTCAATCGAAAATCGGCGATCGAAAACCGTCAAAAGTGGCCGTTTTCAAGATGTTTTGGCCATTATCTCTCTGGAACGGAAGGTCCAATCTGCTCAGTTCAATGCTTGTTGGGTGCGTGACTTTGAGGACATTAAGCACACAATGATTTCTTTTCGGATTTTGGGGGTTTCGGGTCTAAAAAAAAATTAATCCAATTAGTGCCCTTTTGAAATTCCAGCCCCTGCCTCTCCGAATCCCTCTGCACGTCCCTGTTGCTGTGTGATAGTTGTATGCTACACTGTAAAGGAGCATTCACTTAACTGTGTGTGTGTGTGTGTGTGTGTGTGTGTGTGTGTGTGTGTGTGTGTGTGTGTGTGTGTGTGTGTGTGTGTGTGTGTGTGTGTGTGTGTGTGTGTGTGTGTGTGTGTGTGTGTCAGTGTAGTTTCATTCAATACCACATCTGCTTGTACATGTGACTATGTTAATTTGTTATGTTACGTACTGTCAAAGGTGTGAGTGATATTTTGCTGTTCAAATAAGTGTAAAAGCTATATTCTGAGAGTAATAATCATTGCTATAGAGTGTTTATTCAGTAACAGGGGTCTCCCCGTCTCTCCAGGTCTTTGGTAAACAGAAAATGCATTTTCAGGTCGGGATACAATTTTCATCCAATCAGGAGAGATACAGGATACAGGATAAACAATAGATGTACTTCACATCACATACCGTCACGGTCGAGCAGAACCCTTGTATTTTACCCTTTTTTATGTTTTTCACTATTTAATTATGCAGTATGTTGTATATTATACTGCAGTACGTCATATGAAAGTATCTCTGTGTGTGTGTGTGTGTGTGTGTGTGTGTGTGTGTGTGTGTGTGTGTGTGTGTGTGTGTGTGTGTGTGTGTGTGTGTGTGTGTGTGTGTGTGTGTGTGTGTGTGTGTGTGTGTGTGTGTGTGTGTGCTCAGAGTCAAATAAAAATGTTCAGTACAAAATATGACTTTAATAAATCTCTCTCTCTCTACCTCTCTCTCTCTCTCGTTCGCTGTCCCAGTATCTACTTATTCACTCCCTGCTCCCCAGTCTCTCTCTCTCTCTCTCTCTCTCTCTCTCTCTCTCTCTCTCTCTCTCTCTCTCTCTCTCTCTCTCTCTCTCTCTCTCTCTCTCTCTCTCTCGCTCGCTCTCTCTCTCTGGTGTACGCTGAGGCATTGTGGGGTACAGAAGTTGTTCAAAGTGAAATATCATTTTAATTAATCTCTCTTTCTCTCTCTCTCTCTCTCTCTCTCTCTCTCTCTCTCTCTCTCTCTCTCTCTCTCTCTCTCTGTCTCTCTCTCTCTCATAGTGGACCCAGAGGGCAGGAAGCTGCGTCCAGGTGGTATACAGAGGAGTACAGAGACCGGCCTGGCGGTGGACATGCCCAGCAGGACGGTACGTCAGGCCAGTCATGAGTCCATTGAGGACAGTGTGAACAGCTACGGCTCAGAGGGGAAGTAAGTACCTCTTCTACTCTACTGTTAACGTTGTAGACTTTGTCTTACAAAGTAGTGAGGGCAATTGTGGCAAATACCAAAATAAGGAAGCCAGGGTTACATTTTGATATCAAAAATGTATCTTTAATCCCTGTGGTTGTGCTGGTCAGCTCCACCAGGGGTCTAGATACATATGGGTCTGTCACTCAAATGGGTCCATTTGGTTACATTCATACACTCTCACAGTTAAGTTAACACTGTGGATTCCACAGTGTAGATTAGGGTCCCAGACATTAACTGGGGCTCTGTGGCTTAATTCACATCAAACTGAGGATCCTTGAAATAAAAACAAAGTTTGAGAAAGACTGGTCTATGAATATAAACCAGGGCGTTGGATGAAAACGTGTTCATGGGAATATCTTTGAGACGTTGCATATAGGTCAGACAGGTCCACCGAGGCTCACATCCCAGTTGGAGTGAGTAAGCCTGTCTGTCTGTTCGTCTCGCCAGCTAACGTATGAATTATTCAGTATCATTATCAGGTCATTTTCAGAATGTAATCATCAGCTCCCTATTAAGGACACGAGGAACATTTGTGTCTATGGGAACGAGTTAGAAAAAAGTGGTGAAGGAAGTATTCAGACTTTTTACTTAAAGGTAGGGTAAGTGATTTACTTTGGTTAAAGTAAGTGTTAAATAGCTCTATATTCTGATAGTACTCATTGATATGAGCTCATTGAGTGTTTGTTCAGTAAAAGGAGTCTCCCATGTCTCTCCAGCTCTTTTTTAAACAGAAAATACATTTTCAGTGCTCTCTCTCCTTGGCTTAAATGTTGTCACCTACCTGAAAATGTACTATATTCTGTTTACTAAAGAGCTGGAGAGACCCCTGTGACCAAACAAACGATCTGCAGCAATGATTACTATCAGAATATAGTACTTTAACCTTTTTAACAAAAAGAAAAATATATATATATATCACTTAAAAGGCACCTTTAAAGGCAATGGCATAGTATGTAACCTTGTGTTTACATAACAAAACAGTAAAAACTGTATACCGAAAATGTCTGTCTATACCAGCAGTCATCGGCCACTGGAGTAGTGTGGTGGTGTTTGCCTGCAGAAACACACTGTCGTATTGCTGTATTTTGGTGTTTTCACAGTTTGTTTTCGTAGACAGGGACGTTGTTGGGCTGATGGTACAGTAGCCTATAGAGGGAAATGACGGGTAGAAAATGTGTTATTGTTTTGATATGTAAACACTGGGCGGAGTTACATACTATACTTTCAAGTAAAAGTAGCAGTACCACAATGTAGAAAAGTACAAAGTGTATTAAATATTTTACTTTAGTAAAAGTACAAACGTACTGGCATCAAAATAACCTTGTGTTTACATAAACACAAGGTAGGCGGGACTGTATACTGTACAACTTCAAAATGCATCACGATGCGACACATTGTGAGCTTGTAGATCAGCTGTTTTGGAATAGCCAAAGTATAAAATAGGGCTTAAGTGGTTTGTGTTAAAATATGTTTTATAATAATCCAAATCTGCAAAGTAACTAGTAACTAAATATATCGGTACAATATTTGCATCTGAGATGTTGTGGAGTAGAAGTATTAAAATATGGAAATACTCAAGTAAAGTAAATGTGCCTAAAAATGGTACTTTACGACTTCACCCATTTTCAACCTATCTTCATATAATTGGTCCTCACTAATACTCATGAAAATATGGTAAAACATTTTTTTACTTGGTCTGTGTCTCAGTGGAGGGCTGTGGACCACCTACCAGTGACATCATCATTAGGCAGAGGGTGTTTTTCAAACAAGATGTCACATGTTTTATTTTTATTTTTATTAATGCGAGAACAATGGCTTCCATTTCGGCATTATAACTTTGCAGGAATAGAAAGCCTGCCGTTTCTATCAGCTTGGATTCACCATCGATGATGTCACTGGTAGGCAGGATTCTGAACTGTTCACTGCCCTCCTCTGAGACACAGACTCGGTAGACAAAAATGGTAGCATATTATCATGAGCTTTATTGAGGACCAATTATATGAAGATAGGTTGAAAATGGGTGACGTCGTCCTTTAAGTTGACTTGAGTACTTATGTACTTAGTTACCACTGCATGATTTCATGTACCGTTAGTGTGTGTATGTTTGTTTGTGTGAATGTGTGTGAATGGGAGAATGTATGAATGGGTATAAATGTGTGTGAATGGGTGATTCTATTTTATTTTATTTAGCACAATTATAAAAAAGAATACAAAATGCATTAGTGCAAAAATGGAAAAGGAGGAGGCAAGAAACCCAAAAGGCTTACAAGGCCTCTACCCATTATGTCTAAGTGCATTAATATAGGACATGATTGCAAAAATGATTATATATGATTACAAAAAACATGATTACGCTGCAAATGACTAGTTTGCCAACATAGTTGACATGCATGAGCATCTTTCAAATTACTCTTGTATGAATTAAGTGAGATTAGTTGTAAGCCAAAAGAATACTTGAATGTATGAATGGGTATAAATGTGTGTGAATGTGTATGAATGGTTTAATGGGACATACAGTATGTTGTGAAGTGCTTAGGATAAAAGGTGCTATAGAAATCCAGACCATTATCCATGTTCATCTATTCAAACGTATTCATCAGCTTGTCCGAGGCAATTCATGTGTGTACCTTTATTGCATCACATTCTATATAACCACACACAACATTTTTCTGCACATTCCACTGCGTGCCTGCGTTCGTTCGTGCGTGTATGTGTGCGTGTGCGTGTGCGTGTGTGTGTGTGTGTGTGTGTGTGTGTGTGTGTGTGTGTGTGTGTATGCTTGTATGCAAACTGTATGTGCATATGTGAGTGTCAGACAGAATGTGTGTGTGTGTGTGTGTGTGTGTGTGTGTGTGTGTGTGTGTGTGTGTGTGTGTGTGTGTGTGTGTGTGTGTGTGTGTGTGTGTGTGTGTGTGTGTGTGCGCGTGTGTGCGTGTGCGTGTGCGTGTGTGTGCGTGTGTAAATCAGAGTGCAGTGCTTATGTTGGGGTGATGAATAAGAGCTTTAGCTAACAGCATCCAATCACACTTATGAGCCTATTGATTCACAGGTCCCCAGGGGTGTGTGTTTGTGTGTGTGTGCGTGTGTGTGTGTGTGTGTGTGTGTGTGTGTGTGTGTGTGTGTGTGTGTGTGTGTGTGTGTGTGTGTGTGTGTGTGTGTGTGTGTGTGTGTGTGTGTGTGTGTGTGGGGGGGGGAGGGGGGGGGGATTTGGCTAGATGACGCAAACAAACAAACAAACAAACATACACACACTCAAAGAAATCGAGTCATGTGGCCAGCCTGTGACATCATTCATCGTTGACGTCACTTGTCTAAGATATATCTATATCTATGACAGGACCCCCAGTTCGTTATTATGTATTAGGACACTGACCCTTATTTGATACCATGATTTATCTCTGGGACACCAATCTACACTGTCAAATCCTCAGTGTTCATTTAACTGAGTTGAATGAACAGTTCTCAAGATATGGGAAGGACTGATACGTTCACATACACTCTCACATACACAGAGATTTGTGGAACTTCTAGATAGACACTGAGATACATAAGATATCTGTGCGTGCGCGTGCGTGCGTGCGCGTGTGTGCTTGTATGCATACGTGCGTGCCGTGCATGTGAGTGTTTGTGTCAGACAGAACGTGTACTGTATGTGTGCGTGTTTGTGTGCGTGTGCGTGCACGTGTGTGTGCGCGCGTGTGTGTTTGCATGTGGAAGAGAGAGAGAGGCCTGTGTATGCATTGATGAATTGCCTATAAAGCTAGGAGGAGTACATATGATTTAGATCTGCAGTCAAGAGATGTGATGATTGGAGAGACTGTTGTGTACACATCCATCACAACTCAACTCACACTGCTGCTGCTGCTCCTCTGTTAGGCAGCTCTACTCGGTCACTGCCTGCACCTGCTTTCCATGATTAGGTGGCTATAAGTTATAGTCTGACCAGGACCTGACTTTGCACTTTAATATGCTTTTAATAAAAAGGTGCCAAAATACTTTAGCTATGGAGAGATGTGAAGACACAGAGAGACAACGAAAGCTTAAAGGTAGAGAAGAGAAGAGACAGTTATGATAAAGAGAGAGTGGGGGAAAGACAGCTTGATTTTAATTATCGAGGTAATAAAAGACAACTAATAAAATAATTAAAATTACATGCGAAAGAAACAGGCAGTAGAGCCATTGCTAAGCCTTTTTCACAATGTGCGTGGCGTGTGTGTGTGTGTGTGTGTGTGTGTGTGTGTGTGTGTGTGTGTGTGTGTGTGTGTGTGTGCGTGCGTGCGTGCGTGCGTGCGTGCGTGCGTGCGTGCGTGCGTGCGTGCGTGAACATTTCCTCTCCACAGAGTTGTACCGTATATTCCAACAAACCTTAAATCACTGACCCCGCTACACTGTGGCACAGTCGATGTGAATGGGTTCATGCTCTCTCCTCTGCCTCCTGTAGTCCACGATCAGCTCCTTGGTCTTGGTGTTGACGTTGAGAGAAAGATTGTTCTCCTGACACCAGAGTGTCAGTGATCTGAACCTCGTCCCTGTAGGCGGTCTCGTTGTCGATAATGACTGTTGTTGTAATGCAGGTGTGTCACACACCTGCATGGCCACGCACAGCTCCAATGTCACCGTGTGTACCGTGTGTGTACACGGAGTAGAGGAGAGGACTCAGCCCGCATCCCTGAGGGGCTCCTGTGTTAAGGATCAGAGGCTCTGACATGTTGCTCATTCTCACCACTTGGCGGCAGTTCATCAGCAAGTCCAGTATCCAGTTGAACATGGTCGGGTGTAGCCTGGAAACCAGACTAGTCTGTCAAATGCTGAGCTGCAGCCCACAAACAGCTGTGAATATTCTTTTAATGGTATTGTGTTTTGTTGAGTTTTCATTACACAATATTTTTTTCTGTCTTTTTTTTTATCTCTCCCCTGACAAATACCCCCATATTCAATTCAATTCAATTCAATCTTTATTTCAGACTCAGGGTCCATATAGCAAAACATGACAATCACACAGTAAAAGCAATAAAATAATAAAAAGAAATAAAAAAACACATAAAAACAGTCCAACTACAGCTTTTCAAAGTCCGTAGAGGCTGTTACGCCAATGTCTCCATATCGTGGAAGAGTACCGAGTAGAACTTTTGACAGGGTTAATTAAAATCTTAATAACATGATTGTCAGACTTTTCAAGACGACATATGAATTTGTACATTAAATTTCTTAACAGGGCTTGACAGGTAGGTACCCCCAGGTTTACAAACAGCTGGCTGGCACTGTGCCATCTTGGTACCCTCACCAGCAACATATCATGCACATTATTAAAAAACACAATAAAACTAATCTACGAAAAAAGCAATAACCCCAAACAATCAAATCTGCTTTTAAACAAATTTGAAATAAACTGAATTAGAAAAATAAGCATAAGGTAATTGTATCATTAAATTGTATTTCGTTTTTTTAGGTTTTTGTTTCCTAGCGCTATATACATTTCAGGTATTATTATTATCTGATCCTTTGTACCTTAGACAGACATCTTTTTCATAGTTTATGTATGCCAGGCCCCGAGTTATCCAGAGTTTTAGGGTTATACCCTCAGTGCCAGAACGAGAAATCCCGAGTTTAAAAAATAAAATAATAAAATATATATATATATATATATATATATATTTTTTTTTTTCTTTTTCTTTTTTTTGGGAAAATAATGTTCAGAACCCAAGATATCATTATCTGAAGATTTGCAGCTCCATCCACTCTTTGTTTAACCTATAACTGAAAAAGGCTGTATCTCGCTTCCTAAGCACTTTTTTTTTCTTTGAAAAAAAAAAGGAAAAAGTTCGCAAAGTTCACAATATTTTTTTTATTTCATTGGCACTGAAAGAGCTAGTATGTATATAATGCCCCCTCTCTCTCTCTCTCTCTCTCTCTCTCTCTCTCTCTCTCTCTCTCTCTCTCTCTCTCTCTCTCTCTCTCTCAGTCTGACCAGTTTGAACTACAGTGGGATGTGTTTAGCATCAGACACGCAGTTCAGTGACTTCCTGGACGGCATGGGCCCCGCCCAGTTTGTTGGACGCCAGACCTTAGCCACCACATCCATGGGTGAGAGGACACATGAAATATATTGTACTGTCATATAATGCAACATATACCAACACTGGCCAAAACAAAATGGGCTGGGGAAAACATATGTGGTTCTCTATAGTGTATATTAACCACTTAATGACATCTTAGTAGAGGTTTGGGTTGTGTAGCCTTGTCATCTAGTAGGCTACATTTGGCGAGATGTATTGCTCCGTTGTGCTGTTGATTAGAAATGAATAATCCAGAAGTAGTCTCCCCCTTGACTTACAAACAGCTCTCAAAGTCCCTTTTTAGCACATAAACAAACGCAAACAAAGCTGATTCTGCCAAAATATAACATCTCAAAACCTGGTACGGAATTCGTTTTTAATAAAAATGTCACCTTCCTGTTGATTTTACTGAAGATCTGCATCTGGATCCACGGGTCCAGGCCGGATCTTCTTCCTAATACAAATAGCTCAAATCCAAATTAAGTTGACATTTTACTTTTTATTTAAGCCCTATTTTATACTTTATCGTATGACAGTGTAGTGTAAAATTAGGAACAAAAAAAGCCAATATACAAGCTGACAACGTTGAAACGTTGACACCATAAACCTTGATTTTTTTGAATTTTTGAGTCTCCTGCAGAAGTTGAAATTACATCTTCAATACTTGAAATACTATTGTATTTCTGTGGTCTGGACAAACGGTTCATTTATTTTAATGAGAGATGAAAGGTGAGCTGCTCTAATGAAACAGTCACACATCACAGAGGTCTGGACACTGCAGGAAAGACGAGACATGAAAGACGATCTGAACCAATCAATCTGTTCCTCTACACGTTTGTCCTTTCAAGTGTGGGAAAAAAACTAATACCAAGATGGCACAGGTTTAGAACTGGTTTGGTTCAAAACTACATCCATGTTGAACACCAGAATGTTATTGGGTACGTTTGAAGGAGGCAAATATGACTCATATGAACACATAACTCAATGACAGACAGACAGACAGACAGACAGACAGACAGACAGACAGACAGACAGACAGACAGACAGACAGACAGAACGACAGACAGACAGACAGACAGACAGACAGACAGACCAGCTGGGATATGCTCATTACACCCTGCCACCAGTTTGCATGCTTATATAACCTTAGATAACCTTCTCAGTTTTTTCACTGTTTGTCTCTCCTACACTGTCTCCATCTTAGCTTACTGTCTGTCTCTGCTACACTGTCTCCCTCTTAGTTTACTGTCTGTCTCTCCTACACTGTCTCCCTCTTAGCTTACTGTCTATCTCTGCTACACTGTCTACCTGTGTGCTGTCCCACTGCCTGTCTTTCCTACACTGTCTCCCTCTCAAGCTTTCTCTGCTACACTGTCTCCCTCTTAGCTTACTGTCTGTCTCTGCTACACTGTCTCCCTCTTAGCTTACTGTCTGTCTCTCCACTGTCTCCCTCTTAGCTTACTGTCTGTCTCTCCACTGTCTCCCTCTTAGCTTACTGTCTGTCTCTCCACTGTCTCCCTCTTAGCTTACTGTCTGTCTCTGCTACATCGTCCCCCTCTTAGCTTACTGTCTGTCTCTGCTACACTGTCTCCCTCTTAGCTTACTGTCTGTCTCTGCTACACTGTCTCCCTCTTAGCTTACTGTCTGTCTCTCCACTGTCTCCCTCTTAGCTTACTGTCTGTCTCTCCTACACTGTCCCCCTCTTAGCCTGTCTCTCCTACACTGTCCCCCTCTCAGCTTACTGTCTGTCTTTCCACTGTCTGTCTCTTAGCTTACTGTCTGTCTCTCCTACACTGTCTCCCTCTCAGCTTTCCTATACTGCCTGTGTCAGTGTCACACACACTGTCTGCCTCTTAGCTTTCCTACTGTCTGTCTCAAAAGCAAAATACTTAAATGAATGAATGAATAACAAAATATAAATATATACATAAATAAAAACACTCTCCCCTCTTGTTAAATCAACACTTTTTTATCATCCATCCATCCATCCAGGTGACGTAGAGATCGGCCTGATGGAGAGAAACGGAGGTCTGCAGGTGGAGGTTGTTCAGGCCAGAGGACTGACAATGAAGCCTGGTTCCAAAGGACCACCAGGTAAAACCGCCCCTCTCTCTCTCTCTCTGTCTGTCTGTCTGTCTGTCTGTCTGTCTGTCTGTCTGTCTGTCTGTCTGTCTGTCTGTCTGTCTGTCTGTCTGTCTGTCTGTCTGTCTGTCTGTCTGTCTGTCTGTCTGTCTGTCCATCCATCCATACACCTCTCTCTGTATAAATCTACAAATCTGACTACCTACTTTTTTATTTGTTTCCTACCAACTAGCCCACCTGTCCATCTCTGTCATAGACAGCATTTTTTTTTATTTTTTATCAGGGTCCCTATTTTCGGCAAAATGTTCACCTATTATGACATGGCCAGAAGACAATGGGCGCCGTGGGGCAAATGTAGGACTGTGTGAGCTGCGGTGGGGCAGCAGGTCACACACACACACACACACACACACACACACACACACACACACACACACACACACACACACACACACACACACACACAGACAGGCCGGTCACATTATCACACCTCTGATCTGATCTGATCTGATCTGATCTGATCTGATCTGATCTGATCTGATCTGATCTGATCTGATCCAACCTCAACTGTTAAATCATGTCTGAAGGGCAGTAATGGATCCTAATTGTATAAGAACATAACAGCATCAGCAATACAATGAAAAGGACCGAGAGAGAGAGAGAGAGAGAGAGAGAGAGAGAGAGAGAGAGAGAGAGAGAGAGAGAGAGAGAGAGAGAGAGAGAGAGAGAGAGAGAGAGAGAGAGAGAGAGAGAGAGAGACAGACAGACAGACAGACAGACAGACAGACAGACAGACAGACAGACAGACAGACAGACAGACAGACAGACAGACAGACAGACAGACAGACAGACAGACAGACAGACAGACAGACAGACAGACAGACAGAGAAGAGGAGCGACAAAGTCATTGACGGATATAAGCCGTAGAAAGAGATATAAAGACCTGGCTCCAGATTTCGGGATTGCTATGTTTAATCTTGTCATCTAAATCGTGTTTGCGCACGCACGCATGTGTGTGTGTGTGTGTCTGTGTGTGTGTGTGCGTGTGCGTGTGCGTGTGTGTGTGTGTGTGTGTGTGTGTGTGTGTGTGTGTGTGTGTGTGTGTGTGTGTGTGTGTGTGTGTGTGTGTGTCCTCTACTGTGATATTCAGTAGAGCTCGTGCTCCAATTGCTGTTGCAGTGAGTCTGGAACCGAGAGTCAGTGAGAACTTTGTCATATTGAAATGTTCACCTCAAGGTCTATTATTAAGGGAAACCCTCGGCTGATTTTGTAGTTTTTCAGTTCAGGTTAAAAGCTGGGGTGGCACCTGTCAGCAGGGAGTGTTGGGCGGGAGGAGTAGGACGAAGGTTACACGGTGGAGGCTCCTCACTGGCAGGTGAGCCAGTAGGACACAACAGCAGTGACAGCACAGACTGTGCGGGGAGGAATCAATTGGCAAAAGGACTAAATTGGGGAGAAAAGGGGGTAAAAAGCAAAAAACTACAGCAGGGTAAAACATGGCAGGCACAAGAACAAAGATCTGTAAGCAAACCTGGTGTTAGTTAAACAGACTTTCATTTTTTCCATCTACACCAAATATCTTCACCAAAAATAGCCAATCTACAAGATAGATAGACACACAGCTAAGAGGAAGGCAGGGATGTAGAAAGACAGCTAGCTGAGAGGGAGACAGGTAGGTAGACAGCTGAGAGAGAAAGGCAGGGATTTAGATACACAGCTGAGAGGGAGACAGGTAGGTAGATAGACAGCTGAGAGGGAGACAGGTAGGTAGATAGACAGCTGAGAGGAAGGCAGGGATGTAGATACACAGCTGAGAGGG
>NC_137612.1:44131013-44143513 GCF_963280865.1 Gymnoscopelus braueri | reverse complement strand
GAAATGGAAGCCTCTCCCTCCTTCTGGAGGCGTCAAGATGTTTTGAGTTCCAGGATGGAATTCAGTTCTATGCCTCCTGTGTTTTAGTCTGAACATTCTGGGAGCCTCTGTCTGTGAAATGATGCCGATGCAGATAGGGTCAAGGCAGTGATTATAGTGGTTATGTAGCTGGTGGGACACACAAAAAAGCCAATACAAAATGGTTGGCTTAATGATTGACAAGAAAAGGCCAAACATCTAAAATTCCCTGTCTGGTAAACGGAATGTTCCCCCAGCAGATGTTCTAGAAGTAGAATCTTAAGAATCTTTTTTTTTGGGGGGGGGGTGTTATTTTTGTTTATTTTCTAAGCTTTGTCTGACAGCTCTCTCTAATAACAGTTTCTACTGTGCCAATTTCTACCAGCAAGTGTCTTCTCCTTCCTTCCTCTTGGGTTATTTTCAGCTTTCTCCATTGCTGGGTAAAATGAGGGAGGTTTTGTTTCAGGCAGCAGGAAGCCATGTGCTGATAGCATGTGACAGTGGTATTTAGGCTCCACAGAAACCCCCCCCCATCCCCTTCAAATTACAGCCCCCAAACTCAGGCTGCCAAGATGTGGTGATTAGTCACACTATGACTCTGTGAGATGGGAGGGATAGAGGAAGGGAATGAAGGAAGGATTACATTTATTTTGCAACATCTGAACAGAGGGTCTGAGCGTTCTGACGTCAGAATTTGTTTGTTTTGTTTATTTTGTTCTTTTTTTTAAAGGGACACACAAATAGGATGAACTGAAAAGGGAACACAACATGCACACTGTAGAGACATAAATGTGTAGTTTATTTAAACCGCAAAACATAACATGTCTTTCATTTGGCACTTTACGATTCTAAAATGTCTTTTTTTAAATAATTATATCTATATATAAATATATATTTAATTGTTGTTAGCGTGTGTTTTTTTTGAGTGAGCCAAAGTTGATCTGTTATGTGGCTATCTTAGCTGGTTAAAATGCAGAGCGAGAGAAGGTACATCCTTGATAGTTGCTGTTAACATTGTAGCATTAGCAGGTAGCAGCATCCGCATGACTGAATACAATTAATAATGAATTAGCCTACATCATGATAAGTCAATTAGCATGAGCTTTTAGCTACACAAAGAGATGTGAACTGAGATAGTTGGCTTGAAACCCAACGTCAAACGAGAAATAAATATGTAGCCGTTTTAAGTTAATTGTGTTTCCTTTTTGGGCCATTTGCATTACCGGAGAAGATGAGGACAGACATGAAAATTTGTATTATTACCTTAATGGTCAGAATTACTATTGATCAAGGGACAACATTTCAGACATAAAATTATTCAAATTTGTAACAACAAAAAAACAAACATGACCACAGTCCAAAATAAACCATTCCAAGAGAGAATTTTCGTGACCCGTTTGGTCTGTGTTGCCAGTAGCAGTATGTTGCAGGGATATCCTAACTGTAAAACAGCAATAACTAAGACCCTGCATTTACATGTTACATTATAGTGATTTAGTCAATGCTGTTGAGTAGAGAGACTCACATGTGAGTGAGCAAGTACTCAGTACACATTCAAATACACATTTTTACAGGTTAAAGTGCTATAGTCATGTACTGTACCTCTGCTAGACAAGTTATAGCAGAGGTTCAAGTACACCTACTCCTTAAATACCTCTCTACTTGTCAAGTACCAGAGGTTCAAGTACTAGTTAGTAGTGGTTCTCAAACCTTTTCATGTCATGGACCCCCAAATTACTATGTATTTGGCCGCGGACCCCCCATCTGAAAATGTTTTGTGCCAGGGACCCCCATACAAGATTTGGGTGTTAAAATGTAAATGTAAATAATAATTAAATACTAATGTTCCACATTTCTTTCCCAGATTGTTTTGAAAATAGCAGATCTACAGTACAACACCATTATACGGTTAAAGTGTTAAAACTGATTTTGATGTATTAACTCCTTAAGGGGACCCCCTGGAACCCCCTCAATGACCCCTGGGGGTCCCCGGCCAGATCCCACTTAGGGAACCACTGTAGTAGAGGTTCAACTACTTTTCCTGTACTAGTCAAGTACTAGTAGAGGTTGCCAGTCTTGCTCAGGGACATTGACCTGACCAGACACGTGGACTGTTGCTGATTCATCAAAATTTGTGACCCCTCAAATCCGGGGATTTGTTGCAATTTAAATGTGCCTAATCTGCGGGAGTGAGAATCCTCTCCCCATTTTCGATAATAATAATAACCATCACCATCACGTATGTGACCCTGTAACAACATCTTAAATACCAACCAAATATGTATCGACTCTACCGTAGCCTTTTTTACCATTTTGCAACAGCTGTAAAGCAGGTGTGATGAAAGTGCAAAAAACAGACTTTGATTGGTCACAGATTTTGGTGTAACACCAGGATGGAACAGTCTTTCTACCCACCAGGCCAACATGCCATCCACTCATCACTGTTTGTGTCACTCAGTACAATACACACAGTTCAAAGGGTCTCTCTCTCTCTCTCTCTCTCTCTCTCTCTCTCTCTCTCTCTCTCTCTCTCTCTCTCTCTCTCTCTCTCTCTCTATATATATATATATATATATATATATATATATATATATATATATATATATATATATATACATGCCTACCAATGACATCATCAATTCTAAACTAATTAAAATCACAGCCATTCTCTTCCTGGAAAGTTAGCATGCCTGCTGAAATAGAAGCCATTGTTCTTGTATTAATAAAAAATAAAAAATAAAAACAACTTTGAAATCTTGTTTGAAATTACCAAAGCTGCCTACCGATGATGTCACTACTGGTTGGCAGAGTGAGAAGACCAAACATGATATAATGAACATTTGTGAGGAATAATTAGGCTATATGAAGACAGGTTGAAAATAGGTGAAGTGGTCCTTTAATGAAAACATCCTGATGCACTTTTTACTTTGCAGAATATTGTGCAATGAATCACCATACATGTGTACTGTAGGAAGTATTTTCAATGTGATTTCTTCCATTGCTTAAAAACATGATCTGTGTTTGTCAGGCATTTCTTGTTACAGTAATACTGAATCCATTTCAATGGATCCTTTGCAATACCAAAATAGGAGCAGGCAATCTAAAAAAAAATTCATACCCATATTTTGTCAATTGATTCTACAGCCATAGTTTGTAGCGCTGCATGGATTCCTGTTTACTCATTTTTATAATATATTTTAAAAAGAAATATTCATTGAGAATTGCTGTCCAAAACTAGGTACACAAATATGTTAAAATTAACAATGCCTTTTTTTTAGATGGTTGTGTTCTTCATTTAAGCTGTGTCATGATAATTATTTTTGGATGTCAACTAGACAAGCAGTAGGCCATAGTCTGTGTGGTGAAATTGAAAATAGACTGTAATATGTTCCCTGTAATATTGTTGATATCATAAGATTTTAATTTGATTTCAGTCATCTGCGACCATTTGCTCTTATATTGCTTATGGGGTTTTCAAACATTTTCAAGTCAAGGGCCCCCAAATAGTTTTTTGAACACGGACCCCCATCTGAAAAGATGTTGTGCTAGGGACCCCCTTACTAGAAGATTTGTGTTGTTAAAATCTTCAAAATGATTCACAAATGTGTCACTATTGTTAAAGATTTTTCTAAATGTTTGAAAATGCGTCAAGACGCCTTGTGAGCTTGTAGATCGGCTATTTATGAAAGCTGAAATATAAAATAGGGTTAAAATCGTTAAAGTCGTTTTAATGCTACTTTAACTCATTTTGCTGGGGACGCCCTCTTCAAGGACCCCTGGGGGTCCCCGGACCTGGGCTGAATTGACTTGAGTCTTGCATTAATTCTTCATTACAGTTTGTAAGCAAGAAAGACACTGTTCTCTTGAATTTAAATTCTAATGAATCTTTGTTTCAAAAGGGAATTTATCAAGTCGGTTTGATTGTTGTGAATAAAGTCAAATAACATAAATATCTATTTTAAGAATTACCCAAATAATGTCTTTTTGTCTATATTAATTTGTGCCAAAATGTGTTACGTGTGTATTTCTGATAGATGAGTTACTTTATGCTGAGACAGATTTCAAGTTCAAACTTCAAAGTTAGTCATGTTCATCAAAAGTAAAGGGAACTCCATCCTGAAATGGAAGAATCATTTGATTTCTTGTCTTGCCCTCTGAGAGGAAAGACTTTGTACAATAAAATGTATGATCGTCTCGATGATATCGTTTTCTAAACCTGTAGGGATCACAGAAGGCTTCTAGCTTGCATCTAGTCTGCAGTTGTACAACAAAAATATTCAGGGTTAGATTTGATGAGGGGATGGGTGCAAATCCATGCCTCTGAGAAACGTGTGTGAGCTTAGATCTTATATTTTCTATGTGCAACACCGTCGTGGGACAGGGCATGAATTTGGCTTAAAAGTGACTTCTGTGATGACACATGTACACATTCTGCTGAATTAACTTTGGTGGAAATACAACAAATATTGGTGGACCAATGTGAATAGAAATTTAAAGGTAATACGTTCAGATTGCATTCATTCCAAATGAGATAGAATGTACTGTATGTGGGAGGGATCAACATTAATTTATATATTTTTTTGGTGTGCATACTTACTGACTACTATACTATTGATTGTATAACCTTGCCCATAAAATATTTTGTCTGAAGTTGAGTAATGTATCCATCTTTCAAAAACAAGAGTGCTAAAGAAAGAGCTATTCATATCATATGACACACCAGCACCAAAACAATTACATAGATAAAGGGATTTAATACATACATAATTCCACTTTCTATTAGCTGTTGTCACTTGTCACCACTGGGATATTAAGTATTTATTGCAATCGATTGTAAAGTAGAGGCCTTAAACACAATCAGTATTTTTGTCAGGGCTAAGGGGTAAATTACTGTGTTCACACTGGCAGCTACAAAGCTACCTAGGCTACCATTCATTTTCAATGGACGTTTGTAGCTGCTCCAAAATCTATAAAGCTACAATCCAAGTTTAGCTGGCTTCAACTTCTACAAAGCTACAAAATGACCAAGTGTTGTTTAACCATTTTCACTCACCTTCTCTCTTCACACAATTCCTGCTTGTAATGAGGGGGAACAAATGATTTCTGTTAGCCAATTCCTTGTTATTTTTTAACCCAAGGCTTTATATTTTACTGTATCTTTCTCTCACTCGTCTGATGCATGCCTGACGTCACAAACGTGTTGATAATACTTCAACAGTGACTTGGCGACAGATATGCTGTGTTGCTTTTTATCTTTTGCAGCTGACAGTGTGAACACATAAATAATCATCTCATGAAATAAACAAAATAATAAGGAAAACAACAACAGAAAAATCCATTTCACCTCATCATGTACCTTCAGTTTCTTCTGAGGGAATGAATGTGTCGATTACATGTCTTCTCCCACGTATTTCATTTGTATTGGCTCAATTGATACTAACGATTGATTGATTGATTGATTGATTGATTGATTGATTGATTGATTGATTGATTGATTGATTGATTGATTGATTGATTGATTGATTGATTCAGGAAAAAAGCTAAATATTCCACTCTTTGACTGCATTCCAAGTCTGTTTCTTGAATGACAACGTATTCTGTTCTGAAGTTCTGCTGCAAATGGACGCTTCTGTTCTGTTTTTGACATTTGAATGCTTGTCCTGCAACTTTGTGATTTTATTGATTAAGTGGAGTAAGAAATAAAGATCATTTGAAACGTTGGCAGAGAGACCCGTCTGTGAGGTTGACGATCGATTTAATCGATTACTTAAGTAGAGTACCTTCTTCCACCACTGTGTACATTAAGTTGAGCTTTGCCACCTTTTTAAAGAGAGCCTGTCCTACTCCTCTCTCTCGTCCTCTCCACCCCCCCCCCCCCCCTCTCTCTCTCTCTCCCCCCATGCCCTCCTATAACCTCTTCCTGGGTGTGGCAGGCTTGCCCAGTAAGCAGCTGATCAGCTTGAATTCAGGTCACAGCAGGTTTGGATGTTAAGCATCACAGTCTGCTAGAAACAACCTCTCTCTCATTCATGATTCCACACCCATACAGTCTCACACAGCAGTGCTTCTGAAAAGTAGGCTACAAATTACAAAGTATATTTCCTTTTCAATATTAATGCATTGCTGTACTGAAAGATTTTCCAGAAAAAAAGAAAATCCAAATTAGTGAAAATAGTTGTTCCAATGTGCACCAAAGATGGCACAAACTCTGTTCAGGGGTCTGCCATGACAATTGTCCCACCAGGGACCATGTGCGGCCCCCGGGGCAGGAGGGGGGCGGGGGGGGGTGGGGGGGGGGGGTGCTTAGACACACTGTTCCTCCAAACCAAACGTGCCACAAACACTGTTCAGGGATCGTTCATGAGAATAGTCACATGTGGGGCCACATCAGGGGCCCCACATGTGACTATACAGAGGCAAATCGTTGCTCCAATCCTCACCAATCTTGGCACAAACACTGTTCAGTGGTCTTCCAAGAGAATAGTCACACCAAAAATCCAAAATTTGCACACATATGGGGCACTACAGCAGTGTTACAACCGGGTTTAACACTCCACATACTGTAGCCATAATTCAGTGACCATTGCTCTGATCAGCGCAATAAAGGGCTGGATTTGAAGGCCTTCAAATCTAGTATAATAGGTCTTAAGTGGTACTTCATTGAATTCATAATGTGACCTGGAGAGTGGGGTACAGTGGAGATGGACATGCTTAAACATCTAACGAAAACAGAGAGAGAACGCTATAAAGTGTTAAAGGGATTGTAGGCAACATTAAGCCTACATTTTAAGAATATGTATATACATATATTTTGCATTTTTCCCCTCTATCAGCCACTATATAATGATGCTGGGGTGTTTTCCTGCATTGAAACAGTCCTCTTTCTGAAATCCGTATTTTCCCTACTATTTATGTTTGTCCGGGACGTAAATGCATGGACGCGCATGTGCGCGTCCGTGCCCGTGTGAACTGTTCGGGTGAAACCGAATGGCACCGAGTGCAGCCGACAAAAATGGAACGAGCCGCCATTGTTTTCTCTGTGGGCAGTTTCAACTTTTTACTTTCGATTTTAAAACGCTCTCAAACTTCTTTTTTGAGGCACGGAATTTACTTTTAACATATTGTTTGGATAGAATTTAGTTGTTTAACTTTAGTTGTTTAACTTCATATATGTGGTCAATTTATATCATATAGTGATGTGGAATTGTTGATTAAGCAATTATTAGAAGTATAGAAGTATTATCAATGATTGATATGAAATTGATTTTCTGTTTTGTATAGCTTGGAAATATTATATATATATATATTTAGATTTATATAGCAAAGGAATATTTTCTTTTTCAATGTTTGAGTATAAATAATTGATTTTCTGTTTTAATAGATTATTCAATGCAAGAAGGGTAGGCACTATAAGCTATTAGCTTCAGCTTACGCCTTTTCGGTCAAGCAGTTTTGTTCTGCTTTGTTTTTGGTTTTTAAATTGTTTTTTCTTTAATTGTATGAAATGCCATATGGGTGTATGGTTGTATTGACCGAAATAAACTTTAACTAACTAACTAACTAACTAAATTTATCATGAAAGAGCATATTAAAAAATATAAATTCAGAGAACCGGCAGGGGCGGGCAGTGACACCATTGTATCCGAATAAAGCAACCTATTTTCGGCATGGCCCGTTTAGAAGTCCCCCCTGCGTCACTCCCTGGTGGTCGGGGAAACGAACTGCTGATGAGGAGGGGGGGGGGGGGGGAGTGGAGGTGCGGTGTTTGACAATAGTTTTTTTTCTTTTTTTTTACCTCTGAACTCGCCTACAATCCCTTTAAGTTAAATTTGTAACTGTCAGTGGATGGATGGATGGACACACACACACACACACACACACACACACACACACACACACACACACACACACACACACACACACACACACACACACACACACACACTGACACACGGACAGGGTCTCAAACATAGTCTCGGCCGGAGAAAAAGGTATCAAATGGCGTCCTTGGTCTAATGTTGATTGATTGATTGATTGATTGATAGCTTTATTGAAAATGAATTCAAAAGGATAAAAGCACAAAAAAAAAGCCTGAAGGCTTGTTTCCATTGTGGTCCTTTTGGGGGAAGAGAGGCATGGAGCAACAAAACAATAAAAGACTAAACCAAAAAAGAAAACAAGAGATAAAAAGAAAATGGAAGTTGGCAGAAAAGAAAGAAAACATATTTTTTCTCTGTACTTGAAATGAGAAAGTTTTGTTAACTGAACTAATCTATTATGGAACCGCAATATACAGTCCATTTGGACCACTGGTGGTCCTCGGACCAGACGCTAAGAACTGAGTCTGTGGCTGTGCAATGACACCCTCTGATGTCCACATAAGAAAAATCATTGATTGGAAAGTCAGGAATGTCAGGAATTCCACCCAAGGCTGGTATTTAAGTGTGACCAATTACCTCATTGTCAGACCCTGTTGAAGACCTAGTGTGGAAACCGCAGACCGTCACGTTCTCACAGTGCCCCAGGGCCAGGCTGACCATGTAAAAGCCTGTGGTGGGGCGTCTTTCACGCATGCCGTGGCCCTTCCAGAAGTTCTCCACCGCCTGCAGAAACTCTGGGTTGGCGAAGAGCATGGTGATGTTGGAGGAAGGGTCTGCCAGGGCTTGGAAGGCCCAGAGAGATGGATCGAGGCTTGTAAACGAGAAAGCCGGCATGTAGAGGAACCTAGAGCCGTAAACCCAGGGGTGCAATGCTCACTGGACGGCCTTGCACGCCGTGCCGGAACCTATTTGACCAGGAGCACACGCAGGCAAACGCATAGATTTTAAACTACTTTAAATTCGCACCTCAACAAAGTTTTCAAAGGCTCCCGACTCACACCTAGCGAATTAACATAGGAATAAGCCTAGATGCATATCAATTGTCCATTGTGTGACTTGCAGTGTAGGTGTTAAGCGACGTGCGCGTCACATCATTGAAATAGAGTGCAATAACATACCAAATGAGCATTGCATGCCTGCGTAAACCTTAATACTCCACAAATCACTTTCTTGAAAACAGACGATGGTTCAGTGCCCGCTCTATGATGCTGGGGTTGGCTGTGACCAGGTGTGTTCTGCTTCCCACGTCCTCAACGTATTGTTTGGAAAGTGAGAGAGTCGTGTGATTAAGTCGGCCTGGTTAATTTCTACCAGGCCGACATCCCTTACCTGGACTCTTCAAGGGCAACGACAGAGTGTTGTCCCGCACGAAGCCCGAGTAGGTCTCGTTGTTAACGGTGTGCAAGGAGTCGTTGTTGTAATTGTACCGAATGACTTTGCCGATGGGAGAGTTTGCCTTGGTCACTGCAAACGTCTGCGGCGGGTCACGGCATTCTGCCAGCAGCGTCCTGTATAAATCAATGCCATTCTGATCCCACTGCCACACTGCACCCGGCCTCAACATGTCATCCTAAATCTCTCTGGGAACTGTAATAGCCTATTCATCTGGCACACAATATTTGTATCGCTTCTCCCCACCACCGCCGCGGGCCCCACCAGTGCTCTAAGGCTGCTCAACACCGCAGGCACAATCTCTTTAACCTCGTCTTTGAAAAGAAAAGCCAGCAGAACGGCCAACAAGCACACCACCAAACAAGCATAGACTACCATTAAGCACAGAACCGTTCGCTCCAACAGCTTGTCCCAGCGGCCTTGCACCATGTATGTTTACGTTTTTACGTGTGTCTTAGAAATTCAACTGTTGGGGATATACCGTACCTTAACACTGTTCTAGACAATCACTGTTTACATGCTAGTCACTACTTAGGGCTCACACTCAGAAGGCCTGTACCTGCCATTCACAGAAAGGGTCCCGAATACGGAATTCCACACGACTCCAGACTGGCCTCCATGTGCTCTGATAATGGGTGCTGCAACCAGTGGTGGAAGAAGTAAGTAAAATTAGCAATACCACAATGGAGAAATACTCTATATAAACAACTAAAAGTGTGTGTGTGTGTGTGTGTGTGTGTGTGTGTGTGTGTGTGTGTGTGTGTGTGTGTGTGTGTGTGTGTGTGTGTGTGTGTGTGTGTGTGTGTGTGTGTGTGTGTGTGTGTGTGTGTGTGTGTGTGTGTGTGTGTGTGTGTGTGTGTGTGTGTGTGTGTTTCAAAAACTTCCTATCTACAATACAAGCTGACAACGTGTGGCGACTGGCGATGCGACCCATTGGTGTGCCTTGGCCACAGAAAGTTTGAAAATGCCTCTGGAAGCTGTCTGTCAGAGACATTTCTCCCCTCCAGTGTCTTAACATTTAGGAGCTGTTGACATTTGTTGACATTTAGGAGCTGGATTAGCGAGTGTTTGTGGATGCGGTGTGTGCATATATTGTGATTAACCACTTGAAGCCCCAGCATCCGTATTCTTGGGAAAACCTTTGCAGAAAACAGCCGATCAGCAAGCTCAATGGTGCGAACTTGCGAAGATATTCATTGTAGAGCGAAAACAGAAAAGATACTTTAAAGTTAGTGTAAAGCCCTGAGGGACTCCGGCCAACCATATAGTGTTTAAATGATTAATGGTGTGGCCCCAGTGAATATAGCCACATCTTTTGTTACCCAGCTCGCCTTGTTCAACGCAACATCTTTGTTAAAGTCAGGAAATACAACTATTAACAGTGAGGTTTAAACAAGAAGGCCGCAGCACAAACAATTATTCCGCCCCCAGCATGTGAGGAATGTATGAAGCTATATTTGACAGCAGCTATATTTTGTCAAGGCCTCGGGCGTGTTCGGGGAATAGACGCATCATTCTGTTGTGGAGCTTGTTAGACAAAACACATTACCATGAAGCCTGTAAGGAGAAGGGTGCAGATTGCCAAAATACAGCAGCATGTAAACAAATTATACACTCAATCAAACTGGTGTAATAACTTAATACATCTACTCAAGTACTGTAAAATGTTGCTGCACTTGTATGCAGTGTTGGGGAGCATTAAACTAAATTACATGTTTGAACTATGTAGTTGTTTAACTACATTTAGCTGTAGCTTGCTGGTAGTACATTACATTCATATTAGTGTGCGTGTCAACTCCTTTTTTGGTATTTTTTTGTTGTTTAACTACTCAAGCTATAAACTACAATTTTGGGCAATAACATAAAATTAATATTCATTTAATTTTACCATTACTCTGTTCTTGTACTAGAACCCCCTTTGAAAGACAGGACTGTCCCTTTTTCTTCCATCCTTTAGGCATGCCATGACATGACAAGCCCATATGCTGCCTGTGATTGGCTTGCCCTGGTAAGAACTTGAATGCTTCGCAAGGTGGGTGGGTCTTGCTGCAAAGAAGGCAGTCTGTGTGACTCTAACACACTAATGTCACCACGGACAACCCTCCCGCCACTCGTTTCCAGAGGGAAGCAAGTGTGTCGCGCTCGCCAGTGGTGTGTTCTAGATTTTTTTGGAGGGTATACTATAACAATTCCCCTCCAAGCACACACGCGCGTATAATAAATTAATGTAAAAAAATTGCGCGCGTTTCTGCCCCGCACAAACTTGGCCAGGCCCACTCAGGCCCAGTTTCACAGTAACACTGAGTACACTTATAATATGCTTTGTACTGATTTTATACTGTTTCTAATGTTAATCACCCTGTAACTCAACCATTTCGGAGCTGCTTTTAGCCTTGGATGCATTTTTTTACAAATATTATGTGTATTACCATTGAAGCGCAAGGATTGTTATAAATAAATTCTGGTTAGGCTAGCCGTGTTAACAGCGAGCCTTCCTGTATCTATTGCAGAATAGTATTAACTTGGCATTGAAGACACAAACTGTATTGAAGATTGACCTACCTACGTTCAATGAAGTGAATGGCAGGTCGTTGAAATGTGTGAATTCCTTCACCAGTAGCCATTAATTATCACCTCAAGAACAATAGCCATGCACATGATAAGCCATCACCTCAGAGTTAGACTAGTCAGACGGTCAGACCACATTCTTGCTGTTTGTATTGCTGCGCTCCTCCAGCCCACTGAGCCCAGCCACTCCTGGGTGCAGGGTTAGGGTATCATTGCGTATCACCGTATCAGATACGCTGTTTTGAACAGTTTTTGGATGTAGACGGTGGCGACGAAAAAAATCAACAGGGCATACTGCGTATACAGCGTACCACGGTAGAACACATCACTGGCGCTCGCGCACGAACAAACGCACGCTGATTCTTTCATGTGCTCTAGTCTGTTCTATTTACTTCCTAACAATTCTGTTTCCTACTCTTGCAGTCATGTGGGTCTGTTGTCCAAACAGAGACTGAGTACAGCCATGCATTATGCAGAGCATTGCAGCTATGGCAGATGTTTATCAGAGCCTTTGAAGAGGATGTGATTGGTATGTCACAGATGACGTTAACACAGTACCTGAATGTCATGTCACGTGCTACACCTGCTTTCACAGAGAGGGCGGAGGTCGGTCATAAGGCCAGTTTTGGAGGTAAAAATCTA
>NC_137612.1:44123513-44126013 GCF_963280865.1 Gymnoscopelus braueri | reverse complement strand
AGGAAAGTAGAAGACTCTGACATTTGTGTCTACTTGATCCTGTCTACAACTCCCACGGTCAACAACCCAAATAGGCTACTGTACACCGCCTTCGTACCGACCGACAGAACACCGGCCGCTCAGGGTCAACATGAGCACCAACGGGGTCTCCACCCTGAATGCACCGTCGCATGACCCCCAGGGTCCGCCTCCGGCGCTGGTGCGCGCCGTAAAGAAGATCAAATGTGCGGCCATGGTGGCCGGCCTGGCGAAGAGCTGGCAGGGCTGGGCCCAAGATCGCCAGGACACCCAGGAGACCATCCCCTGCGGGTGGACGCCCGACTCTATACAGGAGGACGACCAGAAGGAGAAGAAGCACGTGCCACGTGTCATCGCGGCGGCGGCCGGCGACGAGACTCAAACCTGCGGGATCAGAACCGTCGGCATCACCAAGACCGCCCAGCCCAAGATCAGTGAGTGCGGGCGAGGAGGAGGAGATCTGGTCAACGCCCTCCGAGACAAGATCACGTCGGCTCCCGAGGAGAGCAAGCAGGCCTTCCTGGGCAACGAGTCGCCGACGCGTCGCCGCCACATGAGGGCGCTACAGAGCGCTGAAGGAGGAGGAGGCGGAGGCCAGGACAGAATGACGACGCTGCAGGAGAGGAAGGGGGCGGGGTCGAGGAGCAGCAGCGTGGATACGGAGGACAGCGGGCTAGGAGAGGAGGCGGGGCTTAGCGACGGCAACGGTGAGCCGAAGGGCGAGGAGCAGCAGTCCATCAAGCAGCCGAGCAAGAAGGCCGCCAACAGACCGAAGGTTTGTTTTTTATGATGTCGACGTTCTGAGGCTTAAAGATTAGAGTGGTCGTTGTTAAAGTGGGGTCCGGGGACCCCCAGGGGTCCTTAAGGGGGTTCCAGGGGGCCTCCAGCTAAATTAGTTAATATAAAATATCAAAGTCAGAGCAGATCAGACAAGCATTGCGACACCTTGAGAGCTTGTAGATCTGTGGAATATTGTGGAATATTTTTGAAACATACAAATCTTATATGGGGGTCCCATCATAACATTTTCAGGTGGGGTCCACGACCAAATACATACTGTATTAATTTGGGGGTCCTCAAAAGTTTGAGAACTACTACAGTATACGATGTTGATGTTGTTCTGAGACTTGTAGGTACTGAACTGACAAAGGAATGATGGTAAATGATGCCTCTCTAGCACCTTTATCCAAAGCACTTTACAATGTACACTGTATTCCCCCATTCACACAACGACGTGGAGGAAACCATGCAAGGCGCTAAACTGCATGCTCATCGGGAGCAGTTAGGGGTTAATAGTGTCTTGCTCAGGGACACTTTGACACAGATACTGGGGCCGGGGTGGAGAACCGAGGACCTTCTGTTTCCCAGACAGCCTCTCTACCCACATGGCACAAATTAATCTTTAAGTTCATTAAATTAAATTAAACCGCCCCGGCCGGTGTCCGTATCTTAGACATGTAATTATAATTGGTGAGACGTTTGAACGCTTGTCAAACATTAGATATCTTGATAGCAGATCTACAAGCTCACAACATGTCTTGACGTGTTGTGAGCTTGTAGATCTGATATTTTTGAAAAAGTTGTTTATTTTACAGTGCTTAAATTGTCAGTGATTATTATTATTAATGTTGGTTAATTTTAACTACATTTACCGGACAACTATTGTGATATATAGCGTTTTGGAAAAGTATCTATTCTAAGTCATGTCTCTGAAACCACAGTGTAACAGGTGCTACAGAAAAACAAAACCTCTCTACCGCTGCTATTTTAAGTGCAGGTCTGTTTGCTTGGCTTACACAGTGCGTGCGCGCGCATGTGTGTCTGTGTGTGTGTGTATTATACCAGTTCACCCAACTCAGCCTGCTTGTCAACTGGTCCCGTGCATTTGTTTATATGTTACTTATTGTTGCTGTCGGGCTGAAACCTCTTATCTCTATATTTGAACTTTTTTTTTCTTTTTCGTAAATGTATGTCCTACTTGATCATACTACATCATATCACAAAAGCATCAAGAGTAGCAGATCTGCTACTTTTGCTATTTTTTTATTTGAATCCTGAAAAGTAACAGTTTTGGACATATGAGGTTTCCACTCGACAGAGACAATATCGTCGCTGTATGGCAGAAACCTTGTATCTCCATATTCCAACTTTTGAAGATGTTTTGGTAAATGTATGCCTTATTTTGTCATACCACGTCATTTACGTGCCACGCAAAAGTTGAGAAAATAGCCGATCTGCAAGGCTTATAACATAAGCCACTATAAGCTATAACTATAAGCTAGCTACTATATTTGAAATAGGGGTTCATTCATAATGTACCTTTTCTATTCCTAGAAATGTACAGTATTGGAGTGAAAGTCATAAGTATCCAAAAACATATTAGTCGAGTAATTATACTTACTGTACACACTACAAGCACGCATGCATGCACGCATGCATCTGTGCACGCTGTCACACCAATTAGTATAGCCTACATTAAAAC
>NC_137612.1:44118513-44121013 GCF_963280865.1 Gymnoscopelus braueri | reverse complement strand
CACACACACACACACACACACCAGCACAGACAGAGCAACTGTTCGGGTTAGAAGTTATCCAGACTACAATACAAATCACTTGAACTGTCTCAATATTAAAGATAAACTTTTCTGTACTGAATGAAAGTGAGAACTGTGTGTGTGTGTGTGTGTGTGTGTGTGTGTGTGTGTGTGTGTGTGTGTGTGTGTGTGTGTGTGTGTGTGTGTGTGTGTGTGTGTGTGCGCGTGCGTGCGTGTGGAGTCTCAGGGTGCAGAGAAAAGGCCAAGCAGGGGATCTTTTACAGACGTTAGAAGGTGTCTATTTAAAGATGCACTTGGTGGGGGGGGGGGGGTTATTAGTTAACTAACACTCCTACCACCTCTAGTCTTAAAGGATAAGGGGCTGTGTCAACAGAAAGTGTTTTTTTTTAAAGTTATTTTTGTTGCGATGCAATTCTATGGTTAAGAAACGCATGACATCCTCTTCCCAGCGTCGAACATCGTGCTTCAGCGCTCTCTCGCACTCTGGGCCTTTCAAGGATAGGCAAAATAGTTCTTCTGGAGAAGAATCCACTCATTGATGAGTGGTTATATTTGGTTTCCCTCCTGCTCTTCTATTGAGACATTTAGATCCTGTTTACAGGTTGGACACAACCTTTTGACGCGATCATATTTCTGGTTTTACACACATTTTTGCCTGAAGGTCAAAATAAAATGTCTCCCCTGAGCAAGCAGCCCGCACTTGCGCAGGAGATCCGAGGTTCAAATCCAGGGTAGAACAGAAAAGTTACACAGTGCAGCTGGGAAAGTGGTTGGCTACTTGTTCACAGTGCGTCACTTCGTGCCGTGCCGCCAGCTTGTACACCTGCTATTTTTTTTTTAATCGTGAAAGTGTGAGAACTACTGTTTCAGAAGGCATTTGTAGAATCGGCCTCAGGTCTTAATGGGTTAACCCATTGATACCTGGAACGCATCTGTGTCACTTTAGATGTCTTTGGCTATTCAAAAATAGCAGATATACAAGCTCATAGCGCAGCACCGAGTGCCGCGCTATGAACTTGTAGATCTACTAATTATTATTTATTTAATTTTTTTCAAAAACTGTTAGGATTTAGATTTTTTTAAAGAATCGCCTCAGGTCTTAAAGGGTTAATAACACACATAATAAATAACATTGCTCATTGCGCCCCCAGATCCACATCTCCAGCATGGGCGACATCAAGAGTCGCTGGCAGCAGTGGTCCGTGCAGCACACCGAGGGCCAGAAGCTCAACCCCTTCAGCGAGGAGTTCGACATGGAGCACGCCATGGCCCAGCGGCTCCGCAAGGGCGACGAGGGCTACGGCAGGCCCAAGGAGGGCACCAGGACGGCGGAGCGCGGCGACCGCGCCCAAAAGCACATCCACCGCGAGATGGAGGAGATGGTGTGGATCATCAATGACCTGGGATACCAGGACAAGCAGGGGCGCGTCGCCGTGTCCTTCGGCCGGCTGTTCGACCGGTACGTGAAGATCTCCGACAAGGTGGTGGGCATCCTGCTGCGCTGCCGCAAGCACAAGATGGTGGACTTTGAGGGAGAGATGTTGTGGAAGGGACAGGACGACAACGTGATTATCACCGTGAGGGAGGAAGTACCCGTCTGAGAGAGAGACACATGCACACACACACGCGCACGCGCACGCACACGCACACGCACACGCACACGCACACGCACACGCACACGCACACAGACACAGATAAAATAACATGCTGCTTTTTTTGATAGACAATTGCTGTGATTGTAACATACTGTATTATGTAACACTGGAGGCTTGAGGACAGATTTAAGCCCATATGCATTGTCGCACAACGAATACTAGTGAAAATAGCAGATCTACAAATGAGCTTGTAGATTGATTATTTAACTCCAAGATTTGCAATTCTTTTGACAGTGAAATTCTGGCCAGCGCACAGCACAAAATGTTTAATTCCTAGTCAATTCCTAAAAATAAAACTGCTTATGCACAAGTAAAGCTAACTAACACGTAATTCACACACCAAACTGAAAAACGAATTGATATTTCGATAAGGCTGTGGTCCACCAAATTATTTCTTCCTAGCTGAAAACACCAAGATGCTCGCCTAAAAACGCTTCCAAATGCCCGCGTTGAAAATATCTGGACTCTTGGCAAGCAGATAAAAACGCCACACATGAATGCTAAGGCAGAATAGACGCTCAGCTTCTCGTCACGTTGTTGGTTTTCCCAGCATTGTATATATGCAGTGCTTTTATTGTAAACATACGCTGCATTAAAAAAAAGAAAAGAATAAAAAGCTTTGGTGGACACACAGCCTAATGACCCTGCCACTAAAACACTTTCATTTACACAAACACATGGAAGAATCATTTGAGCTGTCATATCTGCAGTTCTTCTGTATGACGTGTTTACTGAATATGTTTACTCCAGGAAGGACAATGTTTTTTTAAAAATCAGAGGCAGACAAACATCCTTCCCTCCTATGAGGGATCGTTTAGCGCCAT
>NC_137612.1:43943513-44113513 GCF_963280865.1 Gymnoscopelus braueri | reverse complement strand
ACAAACACGTATACAGTACATACCGTACCCTGTCACAACTCTTTACCCAACAATAACCACAACAGAACAAACACACTGTACAGCCTTAAATTCCAGAGCCAGAAACAGTCACTGAACATGTTTCATTGCCACCCAGTCATTGATTGTTATTTGTCTGCAAACTCAAAATGTGTAAAACAAAACATTAATATCTCAATGAAGAAATCTATATATAAATCATATATTTTAATAAGCAGTTTAAACTGTTTGGGGCAGCATCTCCACGGCCAATTGGGAAGTGCTCTGAGAACCACCGGTTGAGAATGGCTGTGTTAGGCCACGGTTCCTCAGCATCTGGTCTGGGTACCACCAGGGGTCCAAATGTTACTCTGAGAGTGTACAAATGTAACCATTCAGACAAATAAAACCTCCTTAATTTTTCTTGAGTCAAGTTTGGGGACCTTTTCAGCTGTGTGCAGCCCCCCTGACTATAGACTATTCACTGAAGCGACTGGATTTGGATTAAGGTTATTTTGTATCAATTTAATTTGATAGGCAAGATGTGACAACAACCTTGGACTGTATCAGCTGTGTGAGAGAGAGGCTGTGCGCATAATTATGCATTAGAGGGTCTGTTAACCTTTGATGCTGAAATGCAATTTGATGAACATATAGGGATGAAAATGACATCAGGTGAAACAGTTCTTCTTCACATCAGAAGTGGGGCGGTCATGACAACCTCAAACTCAGATCTGTGGTTTCTGTAACCTACTGTATCCTCAATGTAATTGTTAGCTGCATACACTGTGAAATCTTGAGTTCATATAATAATAATAATAATAATAATGATAATAATATTAATCATAATAATAATAATAATAATAACATAATATATAATATAACATAACATTAACACAACAATAACCAGATCTAAAATAACGTACTAACTGAACTTCATATAAGCTACAACAGAGATTATGAAAATACAATGCACGTTTCTAGCTAGAAATGTTAATAAAAGGCATGCAAGTGCCGAAACTATATCCATATAAATGATGAAATTTCCAATGAAAACGGGTTGGGAGTGACGATGTCTTGCTCAATCCCAGTCTGTATTCTGGCTCTGTGCAACAGACCTACCTACAGAAGTAAACATGGCACTATTGTGTCCTTGTTAATTAAGGTTAGCATGTTTTGAAACAATCTCTGGTGACTCAATCGTCTCATTGGACCAGATTATTATTTTATTTTTTTCAACGTTGCACCTGTTGAGCCACTATTTCATCACAACTGAGCCAGGTCATCGCTGGTGTAATCATCACACGCCGAGATCATAACTTCAGCATGGTACAGGACGTAATATTCCATAAATCATATAAATATAATTTATGAATTATTACAATATATATATTGATATATATTGAAACTTACGTCACTGTAACAGTAACGTGAGTTCTTGTCAGACTTGCAATAAATATCCCAATAGTATTACTGTAAACAGAGAAAAATGAATGACACACGCCTTCTTAATAAAAATAGTCTCAGAAATTTATTAATGAAAATAAATGCACAAAAATGATCAGAAATGCCACTGCATTTCGTTGTACGTCATAACTAGGTGATCTTTCATTCAACGTTTAATGACAGGCTGGTGCTGTCCTCAAAGGTCATGACTTAGACCTATGTAGGTTTCCATCGTAGGCCATATTTTGAGGGAGGCCGGCCTGTAACGCCATGCTCTCCATCAATATATGCTAACTACTAGGGAACCAGTTAAATAACTTAGAACCAAAAGGAATGTATTAGTTCCCCCACTCAAATGAGGGCTTAAATGTTAGTAGATAAAGTAAAACATAGGATATCGTGTGTGGAAAGAAATGAACAGATACTTAAATGACCCAACGCTATCTGGACATGAGAAAAGGGGAAAAGAATGGATCATGGAGCCTTAGGGAGGAAGAGACCGAACCATACATACAGCATATCGTTAGATGTTGCCACAATTCACATGTTCAAGACTCATACGACCTGGTTGGGAGGCTTTTCACGACAGTCCTTTTTTTCAAAGTCCCGAGAGCGGTCAGAGTTCTTCCAGGGTACGGTGGGAGAGATAGAGTGCAAGGGGGCTGCGCCCCTCACCCCTTCTCCCACCCCCCCTTTGGTCCTTTGGGATCAGAGAAGAGAAGAGCTGGTGGTCTGGTGTTCTGGTGCAGGAAGAGAGTGAGTGCGGGTGTCTCTCTGTCTTTATAGTAAGGGGGCCGGTTCACCGACGGTGAGGGAGGCCCCCCCCACCTTCTTCGGGAGGCGGCCTCCCGTTCTCAGTGTAGATCTCATGTTGACACACATCATTCAGTGAATGATATTGACTTATTGTTCGTTCCTTGATGACGCATCGTCACTGAGTCTTTTTGGGCTTCTTATTGTACGTGAAATCAAAAATGCAATTCAGGCATATCTTATACATCATATACATTTAGGTTAGGTTTGTTAGTAAATGACTCAAAACAGTGTGGGCTCTACTACCCATCCATAGGCGACACACACAACACATTCAATAGTTCCTTTCTTCACCCGACTGGGGCCAGGCCCGCAGGCATTCGATCCAAGGACATAATATTTGCAATACAATGTCTTTGTCCCATTGTCCCAGTGGGAATGAGAGGGAGAGAGAGCGGGGATGTGTGTGTGTGTGTGTGTGTGTGTGTGTGTGTGTGTGTGTGAGTGTGATGTCATCTCTCTCTTTCCTGAGTCCATTTCCTGCATGTCATAAATAACTTTGGGCTCCCCCCCTTCACTTCCAGAGTGGAGGGAAGCTGGAGACAGAGAGAGAGTGGTTTGGTGTGTAATCGGAGCTCAGGCTGGCAAACTGCATTCCTTCTTTCTCCTTATCTTTATGGCCCTGCAAGGGCCTCGCCTCAGAGTCCCAGGGGTCGCTGAGGTGACACGGTGGTCAGATGTCCACAGTTACTCTGGCCCTGTGAGCTTGTGGGGAGAAAACCTGACTTGTCTTTAATATCCAAAAATGCACGTATCCGCATAAGTCCAATTTTGGGGGACGGCCTTGCGTTCATATCACTACAGACCCCCCTGTTCATGGTTGATGGATCCTTGATGTCATCAAGGGTTCATCAGTCTATGAAGAAAAAGAAAAACAGCAGGGCAAAAACCCAAAAATTGGACACGGCCCAGAGACTTTCCGGCCTCTGTGATCGGTAATCATCTTAACATGTCATTATGGCAACACTACTAAAGCCACACATTCGAGACATACACACCAAGGTTGAAAAGCGCAGAGGTGAAAAGAAAGAGGATGTTTAGACCATAGTATAGGGGTCTCTATACCCATTTCTGGTATACCTTTTTACTTTCTCTATTCAGAGTACAGGCTGCTTTGAGTGGTGAACAGCTGGTTTAAGGGCCATGATAATAGGGGACACACACAAGGGGTAGCATGCAGTCAGAGTGGCTCTTTGTGAAAGTGAGCCTACTTCTATGAGTTTTTTCCTGAAGGAAAACAAATTAAAAAAAAACAAACACAAACAAAACGGCTCTTATCCCATTCCTAATATTGTGTGGGAGAGAGTTTTTGGTTTATAATACCCTATTGGTATTTGTCTTGGATCTATGTAGAAAAACAGACAAGCAACAAAATAAAACAAAACAAAAGAAACCTTGAAAGTATTATTGAACTCATCAAATGAGTCCTAACACTTGACTTGTCATGCAAGGATGGTCTTCTCTGAATGTCTAAATGATGTTGTTAGTTTCCGATCCGATTAGTGTTCAGCAACCTTTAGTAGCTGTGACTTATATAGCACATTTTCACTTGTTTAGGGAGAGGTCGGAGATTTTGTTTCAGTGTGTTAACTGCAACCCTACCACAGTAAAGAACTACAAACATGGTGACCTCTACTTAGTTACCTAAAGTCAATATGTCTATTTGGGCACCATGCTGTCATGGCTTTTGAGCCTTGGTCCATTGTCAACTAGGTTTAGTTAGACCATAACTTACACGTGTTCTTGGGGTCACCCTGGGGTTACCTCAAGCTATCATTAGATAGGCTGACATGAGCACCTGGTGCCAGCATTCAGCACTGCTGTCCCTGAATTGTGTCAACAGACTTGGTCAACAGTTGGCAATCTTAGGGTGATATCATTGTTTATGACTGACCCCCCTTATGAGGAGTTGAGTAGTCAACAAGGCTTGTCGCAGTGATTGATCAGCGCCGCATTATAATGTCACACCTGAAATTGCCAAGTTTTGTATCACATAAGGGTTGGGGTCTGTGAAGTGGCTTAGCATAGCGAGCCACGAGGTAGACTATATGGGCGGGAAATCGAGTTCCAGCGGTCAGGGTGTCTGTGTAGACATGGTGGGCCCATTGAGGGCCCCAAGTGTAGTTAGTAAAAGCAAATGGCACGGGCTTCAGGAGCCACGTGGAAAATGTCAAATGTGCCTAATCTATCCGAGCTGCAACCATTCATTAAGCTTTTGACCCATAAGGAGAAGAGCTTTATTGACAGGAGCCACAAAAGAAATTATAGTAGCACTAATGCCTGGGTCCAATTTTAATTGGACATAGTAACACTTTGATTTACACCTGGTACCTTTAGCATAGGTCATCAGTATCATTGACAGCGCCTAGTCCTAGGAAAAACAGTTTGTAACAGTGTAAATAGTAGATTATAGGTACGTTTTTAGTTACCATTGATTATGAAAATAAATTCAATCCATTATAAAAACTACATAGCCGAGAGTTTCTTACAACCGTCAAACTTAATGTGTCGTTTTAAAGGAGAAAGAAAAACTTTTCAACACCGCATGGGCCTGAAGTTGAATCAAGCAGTTAACTATTAACGCCTATGGGTTTTGGGTGACTACTATATTGGTTTGTATGGGGCGGTTTCATACACGTTCGAAGTGTGCTTTCTCATACCACGCGTGCAAACCATATGCCCGCCCTACTGTACAATTACAAGATATAGCAGACCACATAAGTTATTGATTTTTAGGCAGTGCCCAAAAATATATCACACAACTCCAACACTTATAAGTTCCGTCCGGGGACCTATAGACTTGCATAAACCAAAAGGTAATAGGAATTGTTTAAACGACCCCGATGATCATGGTTAGTTCAGCCGCAGTGGTTTACATGAGTTTAAAGAATACGCCTATCATTAAATGACTTAGAGGTGTGTCTTGGTTAGATAGCCCTCATGGGGCGGTAGGCTTACGTCACTCCTGTGTGGAAATATAGTACAAGCGTCAACCTCATGTCTGTTGCTATGACTACTAGTCATGCGTCATGGGCAGGACTGGTTTCTGGGAGGGTGCATTGCGCGCCTCACACAGAAACATGGCCCATACGTCTCATGACATGACCTTTTGAAATAGACAAAAATTGTTTCGCACAGGTTGCTTGTAATGCACACAAAATTAAGGGTCCCCCCTACAGCATTTGGCTAGGGTAGGACACAAAACTAGAAGGAGTGGTACATGCAGCAAAAACTGGTGAAGTACTAGTGGAATTGTACTTAGTAGGCCGTGTGAAGATGAGACAAGGTTTCCCTGATAATTATTTTGAGGTGTTTAGCTTTGTTCGAGACCTAAAAATTTAAGAGGGATTATTAGTCCCAGGTTCCTTAGTTTAGTTTATTTATTTTTTTAAATAAACGTTTATCTGTTCGAATAGTAAAGTATCTCTGATTGAGAGAAAAGTCTTTGAAGGTTCCTTTGGGTTTTCCCCAAAATAACCGAGATTCAAAAGAGAAAACAAAATTTTTAAATTTGGAAAAACTAATCAGAGAGAAGTGAAAAAAAAAATTATGCGAGAAGAAAAAAAAAATCTAATTTGAAAAATTAATTCCAATTCCAATTTTTTTTTTTTATAAACCTTAACTAAATTCAATCTCCAACAATTAATCCCAAAAAAAATTAATTAAAAAAAAAAATTCATTTTTTTTTTTTTTATTAAACTTTAAATAATTTTAACCAATTATAAAAACTTCAGAATAAACGTGAACAATCTGCAAAGTATCTTTGGCGACCGAAACGTTGAAAAACTGACGGTATTATAACCGAAAATACTTTGCAACTGTCAAGATTTATTGTGTTGTTTCAAAAAGTAAAAAAAATATATAATCTGTTTCCAAATTCGAACTAAGATTAGCTTTCCGAATCAAGCAGTTAACTTATTAACCCTTTACTTTAAAACGAGCTCAAACTTTAACTCAGAAAATTACTATGGTCCGTTGGGTTTGGATCCACCAGGCTCTGTCTGTGAGTTGTCAATGAAATGACCCAGATGAAACTTTTGTCACCCCGGTTTTGTTTGTCAAACTCACAGTCAAACTCTCGCCGATTCGAACGCACCATTTATAGCTAAACCTCTAAAAACAACACTGGATCCCAGTCTGTCTTCACACAACGTCACGTCACCACCACAGATCTTTATCTCAAGTGAATGTCTCACTGGAGCTCAACTGTAGTGGGGGAAGGAGTTCTTAGCTCCACAAAGCCGTTGCACGTGCTGTGACGTTATAAACGGGAGGGGCGTGTTGACGTAATTCAAAATGGCGCTAACTGAAATGTCACGGAAGGACCAGACCGCAGTCGCCAGGCTGTACATGCCTGCTGGGTTTGTGTTGAAAACACGGCTTTCCTTCCGGACAGCAATTTTGCACTCAAAGTTAGATTACGGGTCAGTTTGAAGAGGACAGCATTTGGCTAGGTTAGGACGCGCATTGGTTTTCCATGCGGTCTGTCTATCAAACCGTGACGCGACCTTGATTGTGGGGAATCTGACTATACTGCGGTGTAGGGAGGTGCTAAGATACGGTTAGCGCTAACCATATGAGACCTCATACACTCACAAAGTATAGTAGGTCACCGTTATGTAATTTGTAAATTTTGTTGTGATTTTTGGCGGAGACAAAACCCATGTCTATATATATAGCTCCCACAACTGTATCACCATCATCTGTCCGGGGGAAACTAGCAGATCAAAACTGCTCGTCCCCCCCATAGGAAAGCACAGAGGAGACACATGTAGCGTTGGGGCCAGGGTCTGTAGACGCTTTGAAGACATTTGTTTCACTTAAGAGCATGCAACCTTGCAGCTACTCTTTAGTTACTCACAGAGTATCATTCTTGACTGATACACAAACACAGGTAAACTACGTCCCTTGAACTATGGCTGCTTATAACAATCGCCATACCAACTGTTCTGGCTGTTACAGAGTATAGGGCATGACTCTATTTCTCTTGTGACAGGAGGGGACTTCTTATAGCTCCAGTTGTACAGGTCTGTTGAAGCAACCTGATCTCTACACCTTTTTGAAACGGTGGAGTCATGGCTCTCAACTCAACTCAATACAGCCCACCTAGTCTTTTCTCAGTGCATTAATCACCTCGTGCTGGACAAATGTCTTTGTTTGGGCACTCTCCTTTTTTTTTTTCGGAGTGGTCACAACAAACAAAATTGATGCCTCAATATATACTGCATGGGCCGGCAATGTAAACACTGTATCACTGAGAGGATACTCTAGTGTATACGGAATTCTATTGAATGATCGTGATACTGTTATTGGATTTTTAACACTTGAGCGCTTGGTGAGTATGACTAGATTGCAAAAATTGCGTACGAGTGGCATACAATCAAATACTTTTAGTTAATTTCAGTATGCAGTAGCAGTGTGCAGTGACATCGTTTTCTCATTTAACTGGGAGTAAACAGGATCGAAGTGAAATGCAATTTCAGTCCAATCTTCCCAGAGAAATCGGAGGCCCGGATTAACCGGAACAAATAGCATGGAACTACTCTCATACACACTTAGGACTATGGGCCTAGTTCCGAATGGTAGTATAAAAGAAACTGGGTTTCTTAGGGAAAAAGGCAAAATGTTCGAGCTTACTCAAAACAAGCACTATTTTGATCAGGATTTTGCCAAACTTTGACCTATACCATTGTTTTGTCCTTAATTTGAATTGAGGCGGAAACATTAAACCAATTATACTTAGGCTCCCATCAAATCATGGTGAAATTAGCAGTGGTCACCTACATTCCTTTCTTTAAAGTCCCTTTTGAACTTGCAAGGCCTCACAGCATGGCACTGGAGGTAAAATAATAGGTGCTGTAATTTCTCAAACCGGGTTACATCCGGTACTTATAGTTATTCTGTCTCTTCTTCGTAATATACCTACATATGGGATAACATATGCCAGTATACCACTTTGAAGATAAGAAAACTGGGCTTACATATGTACCCTCTAGTCATCCTGTCTCCTCTTCGTAATACCCTTACATATGTTATCCCATATGCAAGTACATTACGCTGAAGACAAGAACACAGGGGCCACACACGTAACCTTTAGTTTTAATCGTCTGGTAACAGACTCTCATCATTTAATAGCCTAAGATTGTTTCCTAAATAGACGAACATAACTTTGAAATCATCAGGATAAAAATTTGAGGACTTAAAGTACATTAAAATTTGAATCCTTATTCGAAAAGTTAAAAAATGTTAACAGCAATTTAGCATGTAATTGTTTAAAATCTTCAAAAAAAAATATTATCACCATAAAATGATGACTTCACGTTGAAATCCAATTCGATTCAGTCAGAGTTTTGTCATAATTAAACCATCGTATGTAGTTGTTCTCTTAACAATCAACAAATCATGGCTTTGGATCGACAGAATAAGAATCATGAATTCAAAATCAAATTAAGTGAACTCATAGGTAAAATTTGGAATAATCAAACAATCACACCAAGTCTTTGCATGTCGTTCATTTCAGAATTTTGGCTCATTTGAAAGCCAGGTAGCCACAGTAGGCTAGTATAAATCAAAGTTTGCGGCGGAGATTAATTGAGATAAATTGGGAACTTGAATAGAATTTATTCAATAAAAGTTCCTATGCTTGTCTTAATTTTAGGAGTAAGTCAACAACATTTAAATTGATCGGTACACCTCTCAGTCCTAGTACTCTACAAACAAGTATCACAGTATCACAATATTCAACAGACATGTTTATGTTGAGCCCAAGCAGGGAGGAGGAGGAGGGGTGATTTCTTGTCATTCTGTCCACGCCTGGATAAACATTTGGGTTGGAAGCTACAAAGCTGAGTGGCAGGGCCCTCACATGAAGGTTGTAAAACTTCCCCCCCAATCCATGTTGGATTCAGTTAGAAAAACACCAGAGCAAGACATTTGGAGTGTGACAACAAACACCCACTACCTCCAAAAATAGTAGCCTAATGCTACCCAAATGCACTTTGCTGGAAAATATCTCATGACGGAGGGAGCCTTTTAATTCCCTTAGGTTAAAAGAGGGGACCTCCCTCACCGTCCAACGTGCTTACGTCACAGGGGGCTTACCTATTAGTCCATAAAATTCAAGAGGGCTGTTTACTCTCTGTCTTGAACTTTTATGAATGAATAGGTGTTTTATTGGAGCCATGTGACAGTGTCTGAGATTTCACCTTGTAGGCTCTTGTTAGCCGGTCAAGATGAAATCTGAGACACGCTCTGCAAGACATAGACAAGCCAAAACATTTCTAACGTCTCACCTCCTCTCTCTAGTCTCACAGAGCCCTATGGTTTTCAGCTGTCTGGTTTAGTCAGAACCAGGCTACTGTCCTTTTTCTCAGAGAGAGAGGATACACCCCCACCTCCAGTAATCAAGTTACTCAGGGAAACAAAGACCCATAAACTTAGTTTCCTGGTTCAGTGGTCAGAACAGAATTTCCATTCCGCTCTGTGCCACTGGGGTTTGAAATTGGGAATCTGAGGATAGGAATAAAATAAAACCATTCCAAATCAAAAGTTTCAACCTGTTATTTTTTTCAAACACGGTCTGTAAGCTTTTAATGGGATTCTGCGAGGAGGAAGCGTCACAGTTGCTATCCTTTCAGTAATCCCCTCCTTTTAAGACAGTTAAAACTATCTAAAAGGTTTCCTAGAGACCATAACAGCTTTACTAAAGTTATAAATCTCAGTCCAGTTTAGACGTAATTTACACTTGGTTTTGCTTAGATTTTTGTTATCTGATAACTATCTTTCTCTTTTTATTCATAAAAAGGCCATTGTAAATTAGTCAGGATTTAAAAGGGAAAGGCTCTTTCTAAGTAGCTAGTTTAAAAAGAATATTTTTCAACCTTTTGAGTGCCGGACTCACCTTAAAACATTTCTTAATTTGTTTCCCGGGGGGAAGACAAAAACTCTTTTTACTGTGTCTCCTTCGTTCTGCCGAACGCTTTTGAAACAGTTTTAAAAGGGCGGATCAACTTGCATTCAGCGGTTATCAGCAGCAACCCCTTTTATGCTTTTTTTAAACTCAATATTTCCAACAACTGCTTAAAAACAGTTCTTAAAAATCTTGAGGCTCTTACTTCTGCTCTTTACTCACACACTTATGGGCAACAAAAGTGCTACTGTCTATTCAACTCAGCTGTCGTCCGTCCACTGGGGACAGCAGACAGACTTGCTTCAGCACAGATATCCACAGTTATGATCAACTTAATTCACTAAAATTGATTACGAGAAAAAAAAAAGAAAACAACAACAATAATTGGCCTATTATTATTCTTATTTTTACCAGAAAAAAATATAATTTTTTTTTTCTTTTTATCAAAAATATGATTTTTGATATCTCGGTGTTTACAGTACGTACAGTATTGGGATAAGAGTCTGCCTCACTCGGGGCACCACCTGTAATCATCACACGCCGAGATCATAACTTCAGCATGGTACAGGACGTAATATTCCATAAATCATATAAATATAATTTATGAATTATTACAATATATATATTGATATATATTGAAACTTACGTCACTGTAACAGTAACGTGAGTTCTTGTCAGACTTGCAATAAATATCCCAATAGTATTACTGTAAACAGAGAAAAATGAATGACACACGCCTTCTTAATAAAAATAGTCTCAGAAATTTATTAATGAAAATAAATGCACAAAAATGATCAGAAATGCCACTGCATTTCGTTGTACGTCATAACTAGGTGATCTTTCATTCAACGTTTAATGACAGGCTGGTGCTGTCCTCAAAGGTCATGACTTAGACCTATGTAGGTTTCCATCGTAGGCCATATTTTGAGGGAGGCCGGCCTGTAACGCCATGCTCTCCATCAATATATGCTAACTACTAGGGAACCAGTTAAATAACTTAGAACCAAAAGGAATGTATTAGTTCCCCCACTCAAATGAGGGCTTAAATGTTAGTAGATAAAGTAAAACATAGGATATCGTGTGTGGAAAGAAATGAACAGATACTTAAATGACCCAACGCTATCTGGACATGAGAAAAGGGGAAAAGAATGGATCATGGAGCCTTAGGGAGGAAGAGACCGAACCATACATACAGCATATCGTTAGATGTTGCCACAATTCACATGTTCAAGACTCATACGACCTGGTTGGGAGGCTTTTCACGACAGTCCTTTTTTTCAAAGTCCCGAGAGCGGTCAGAGTTCTTCCAGGGTACGGTGGGAGAGATAGAGTGCAAGGGGGCTGCGCCCCTCACCCCTTCTCCCACCCCCCCTTTGGTCCTTTGGGATCAGAGAAGAGAAGAGCTGGTGGTCTGGTGTTCTGGTGCAGGAAGAGAGTGAGTGCGGGTGTCTCTCTGTCTTTATAGTAAGGGGGCCGGTTCACCGACGGTGAGGGAGGCCCCCCCCACCTTCTTCGGGAGGCGGCCTCCCGTTCTCAGTGTAGATCTCATGTTGACACACATCATTCAGTGAATGATATTGACTTATTGTTCGTTCCTTGATGACGCATCGTCACTGAGTCTTTTTGGGCTTCTTATTGTACGTGAAATCAAAAATGCAATTCAGGCATATCTTATACATCATATACATTTAGGTTAGGTTTGTTAGTAAATGACTCAAAACAGTGTGGGCTCTACTACCCATCCATAGGCGACACACACAACACATTCAATAGTTCCTTTCTTCACCCGACTGGGGCCAGGCCCGCAGGCATTCGATCCAAGGACATAATATTTGCAATACAATGTCTTTGTCCCATTGTCCCAGTGGGAATGAGAGGGAGAGAGAGCGGGGATGTGTGTGTGTGTGTGTGTGTGTGTGTGTGTGTGTGTGTGTGAGTGTGATGTCATCTCTCTCTTTCCTGAGTCCATTTCCTGCATGTCATAAATAACTTTGGGCTCCCCCCCTTCACTTCCAGAGTGGAGGGAAGCTGGAGACAGAGAGAGAGTGGTTTGGTGTGTAATCGGAGCTCAGGCTGGCAAACTGCATTCCTTCTTTCTCCTTATCTTTATGGCCCTGCAAGGGCCTCGCCTCAGAGTCCCAGGGGTCGCTGAGGTGACACGGTGGTCAGATGTCCACAGTTACTCTGGCCCTGTGAGCTTGTGGGGAGAAAACCTGACTTGTCTTTAATATCCAAAAATGCACGTATCCGCATAAGTCCAATTTTGGGGGACGGCCTTGCGTTCATATCACTACACTGGGAAACACGCACACCTGCATTTGATTGCCCAGCTCACGTTAAATGTGTACCCACCTGGGTATATCTGGTGTAGATGATCAGAGATGTCTGCCTACATCTGGACCAGTGGTTCTCAAACTTTTTAATTTCAAGGACCGCCAGTTTGGCAGGTTTTTTGCTTTTTACCCCCTTTTTCTCCCCAAATTAGTCGATATGCCAATTAATTCCTCCCGACACACATTTCTGTGTTGTCACTGCTGTTGCATCCCACTGACTCACCTGCCAGTGAGGACCCCCCACCGGGAGGACGTAGGGCCTTCGTCCCTCTCCTCCCGCGCAACACTCCCTGCTGACAGGTGCCGCCCCCAGCCCGTAGGAATATGTGTAATGACTAATATCACCCTCCCCGCTCGGCTTCCCTCCCCCGAAAACGGGCCATTTGTGTTCACATAGACGCCCGACAAAGCCGGATGCACCACGGTGGATTCGAACCCACAACCTCCACCGTGGTGGTGGGCAGTGGTGGGCACCACTGCACCACTGCCACCCTTAAAATGTGTAGGTTTGAAGGCCACAGATGCCCATTACTCTGAGAGTGTACAAACTGAACCAAATGAACCCTTACGGCATTTGGTTCAATTTGTACAATCTCAGAGTTACAGACCTGTAAAGGTCCATTTGGTTCTAATCGATGGACCCCTGGGAGGTCCCCACTTAGCTCCAAGAACACTGGCGAGAACACAAAGCTACGCCCCACTGATTTAGAAACCAATCATGGATTGGTCCTGCAATGCAGTTATTGTTGTTGTTTTTAACTCTCTCATTGTTTCCACCCAGTTTTAGCGAGGAAAGCTGAGAGCATCATTCTCTAGTAGTTGAGAGAAGTGTTTAGAGACTCACTGGTAATTTTACAGGTACTAGAGCTCACACACAATCTGTTCCTCTTGGACACAAGGGGTGACATTGACTATGTGCTACCAATGGAAGTTAGATAAACATGAAGAAATATTCCAAAATCAGGTATAAAAAGCATAACATTTGTAAGAAAAAGAGGTACAAGGCAGGTGTCACACACCAGGCAAGTCTACACGGCAAATAGGCAGATGCTGTTAGCTTTAACCGGTAGATTTGATCATAATATCCATTAAATGATTGGTTAGGACTAAAGCAGTACTGTAGCCATTCTAACCAGAGACAACTATTACTAATAATTCTATCATATATATATACTGGTCATAAGGAGCTGGTTGTAAAGACAAGCTGAAATTGATTTTCGCGATCATATGTGTTTCCAATCACAGCAATACGAGCAGTGGAGGCGGGTCGCCTGACTGAATCAGACAGCGCAACATATACAGCTAACATGCCTGTCCCCTTGAAGCGCTCCACCGGGGCATTATGCTTATCCATGTCTTATCTTCGATAAACATACATTTAGTGCATACAGTTTGGGATACCAGTTTCATCAAATCAGGCTAAAGTATACCATACCACCTAAACCACCTTTAACACAGCATGAAGCTATGAGAAGCTCGGGAAGGCGAGGCACGGTGGACTATGATGATTGTGGATGACATTGCCAAGCCAAACAAAAATAAAATAAGTTTTACTCTTATGTACCTGTCCTGTACACAAGATGTAACAATAAAGCACAACCTTGATTGTGATATGTAGTGAGACGAGGGAACAGGTTGAAGAGAATCTGTAAAGGAATGAAAGTCAGAAGTAAGACAGAATATATACACGCACACAGAATATGTGTGCGTGAACAAGAGGGAGGAATGGTGAGGATGCAAGTAGAGGTAGTGAAGGTAGTGAAGGCAAGTAGAGGTAGGTTAAAAAACATGGGGTCGAACTATCCAAAATAATGGGGAGTGTGGAAGAGAGGTGAAGAAGAAAGTGCAGGCAGGGTGGAACAGATGGGGGAAAGAGTCAGTAGTGATTTGTGAGAGGAGGGTATCAGCATGAGTGAGAGGGAAGATGTATAAGACGGTAGTGAGACTAGCCATGCTGTAAGGCTTGGAAATGGTGGCATTGATGAAAAGACAGGAGGCGGAGGTGGAGGTGGCAGAATGCAGGTGGTTTAGACATGTGCAGAGAAGGGATGAGGGGTAGCCTATATTGGGAGAAGGATGCTGAAGATGGAGCTACCAGGTAAAAGAAGAGGAAAGAGGAGGTTCATGGATGTGGTGAGAGAGGACAGGTGGCTGGAGTGACTGAGGAGGATGCAGAAAACAGAAGCAGATGCAGAGGCCACTCCTACTATCTCTCTCTCTCTCTCTCTCTCACACACACACACACACACACACACACACACACACACACACACACACACACACACACACACACACACACACACACACACACACACACACACACACACACACACACACACACACACACACACACACACACACACACACACACAGTATTCAGCCTAAAAAAAATATTCACATTCACATTTTGGGCTTTATCTTCTATGCCTACGCTTATACTCCATTCGACAGTCATTATTTACGTAGCGCCTTTTCTTCTTTTTCCTTTTCCGACCTGACATGCACGTGGACAGGAGAAGTAGGAACAGCAGTCCAGCAGATGATAAGTACGGCAGCCAGTTTTGGAGTCTCAGACTGCTATGCACTTGTTCCATTTCCATAGAGCTCATGCTGGGGATGTCCATGTGGAAATGGTCCTGTATCTCTCTCAAGCAGTCCTCTATCTCTCTTGAGCAATGCTGGCGGTCCTGTGTCTCTCGTGAACAATCCTGTGTCTCTCCCGAACAATCCTGTATCTCTTTTGAACGATCCTGTGTCTCTCCCGAACAATCCTGTATCTCTCTTGAGGGGTCTTGTGTCACTCTCAAACAATCCTGTATCTCTTTTGAACAATCCTGTGTCTCTCCCGAACAATCCTGTATCTCTTTTGAACAATCCTGTGTCTCTCTTGAACAATCCTGTATCTCTCTTGAGGGGTCCTGTGTCGCTCTCGAACAATCCTGTATCTCTCTCAAACAATTCTGTATTTCTTTCAAACAGTCCTGTATCTCTCTTGAGGGGTCCTGTGTCGCTCTCGAACAATTCTGTATATCTCTCAAGCGGTCTTGTATCTCTCTGGAGCAGTCACTTATCTCTCTGGAGCAGTCACGTATCTCTCTCAAAAGTTCAGTGGTGACGCGGTAAGTGTTCTGTCGATTATAGTGCTGCGTAATGTACAACTCTTCAATAATCCTGCCAGGCTGGCCGGTCATATCTGCTGTATCCGGCATCCTCAAGATGATCCTATCCGTGTTACTTTCACGGTTTGAGCAATAGTTTTGAGTCACATAATCCGGAAGAACCCGCCAGTTGGTGCCATGAGGATTTATATTTCCCAAAGTGTAATAAGTGCACCCTACGCATCGCTCTAGCAGGTGTTCTAAGTTGTTATAGCGGTGGATCCCATAATCTCCATTCTCAGGTTCAAAGTTCAGTCTAACAACGTTGTCCTGGTCAATGTCAACGGCATTGGCTAGCCAATGCAGTAGTAGGCGCCCATGCCGTGGGTACTTGTGGCCAAAGTCTAGATCTTTTAGATCTTGGATGGATCTAAGATCTCTATATGCCGACACAAAACAGAGGAAGAAAATAAAAATGAAAATACATTTGTGCGCTTTATACACCATGTAAAACAATATGTCATGATTCTGCGATTGACCAGTGGGAAGGATAGAATGTCACCTGGTGTGCTACCCCTTATATTGTACAGTGTGACGTCATGCAAAGATTGTCTATCAGTGAATCCTATGGGTTCGTTTGGCCAATCAAGGAAGCCAATGCCCTAATATGGCAAGTAGAAAACAGTGGTGACCGTTCTGAAGTTCGCCTTTCCTTGTGACTTCAGTGTCACAAACTGCCCTTCATTACCTCCAGCGAGTGTGATTTATTGTTACTTCATATTGTTGTTACATGGTAGTTATATGTTGACAGGTGACAAAACTATTTAGATTTGAAGAGGCTCAACAAGTTTTTGAGACCCCTACGATAAAAGATGTTAAATGTGCAAAGGGTCCGACAGGCCATCCATCCCCCAAGGCGTCTCTTTTGCCACGATCCACCAAGAGGATCTCAATATGGGATGGATACAGATCCTATCTCAGGTTCACCTTTGATGGCAGATGTTCCAGATCTCGGCAATTCCACCTCTCCTTCAAGGGCAACCCTGGGAGCTTCCGGTTCGGTGGAACCATTTTTCTAGCCATGGAGTTGCCCCAGTCTATGGTTGCACTCTGCAAGGACCCCAGGCTCCATCGACTACAGCTGTGTATTACAATTTACAATTGAAGCATGAAGTGTAGTCAGTGAATCAAGAAACTAGGATAACAGGTAAACAATTAACCTAGCACCATGCTACAGTATCTAAATAACATGGAAACTATAAGACACCAGGTAAACAATGGACCTACTGTAGCATATATGTCTATCACATTCTTAAGATGCTTTCTCAATCATATTCTTAACATTTGAGGTTGAGAAAACAGATCAAGAAACCCGAGACATGAGAACGAGTGACCAAGATATGTCTGAATTGTAGCCATATCCTTGTCAATCGCTAGCATCAGTCAAAAGAGAGGGTGAAGTGCTTGAGGGATAGGAGGAGTCTGAAGAGTGAAGAGGTGAGTGCTAGGGGGTGAGGTGGAGTCTGAAGAGGTGAGTGTTAGGGGGTGAGGTGGAGTCTGAAGAGGTGAGTGTTATGGGGTAAGTTGGAATCTGAAGAGGTGAGTGCTATGGGGTGAGGTGGAGTCTGAAGTGGTCTTAAGAGTTTCACACATGGAGCAACACAAGACAGATTGGACCCCTCTCCTGGCTGTGACATCCTTAAGTTCCTCCAGGAGGCGTGGATACAAAATAAATAAAATACGGGATTTTTAAAAATAAATAAAAAATGGCAGGCAGGCAAGTCTCCCATAGCTTTGAGGGGAATGGTGGTAGCCGTAAAGGCAGCCCATGTTGGGCCTTGGAAACAGACAAAGGGCTGTTGTGATGGTCGGCCTAGTTTTTAATTAATTGAACTACATACATATTCTGAAACGCCATATTTATGTAATAAATTTGTACCATATCACACAATAATGCTACTACAGGGTTTGTAATAATCTTATGTCTTTAAGAGAGAGAAAACCATTCCGCACTCAACCTACCCTGTATGAACTGAGGTGAAGAAATAATATTGATTAAACAGGGCTTAAGAAATTACGATTTGCCATGACATTAATATCTGCTTATTTGTAGGTACTTTTGTACGTGTTCGCCTAAGTGCCCACTAGATAGCAGTAGTAGACCACAAATGACAACCTGTTGAATTGGGAGTGGATTAGGGAGGAATAAATGATTTTGTTTTCTGCCAGCCTTGATTTAAATGTTTACTAGTTAAAATTCTTCTTGATTAATGGTGACATGTTAGCACAAAACATGTGCTGTGGTATTTTTATGTAATGGTGGTGGTGTGAATTTTACATTGTGACCATTACGTAAAAAGAAAAAAAGCTTTTATTTTTATCCTTTCATGAACAACCGTTATGTTCTTAATCTAATTCTTATAATTGTGACTGGATGAAAACACACTTATTCACCTTCTGGATGATGTGTGTGTGTGTGTGTGTGTGTGTGTGTGTGTGTGTGTGTGTGTGTGTGTGTGTGTGTGTGTGTGTGTGTGTGTGTGTGTGTGTGTGGAAAACTAGGGATACTAAGCCATGCTTCTCTGCTCATTTCTAAGTCATCACACAGATATTTGAAGTGACTAATACATTAAGTGACTCATTCCTCTTCACACCTGACTCCCTGATATCATAATGAGTTATTGTGAAATACAAATGCTGATATTCTTTCCGGCTGAAAGGCAAACATAATTGTAGAAGTAGTCAGCCCATTATTACACAAGGTCTGCGTCATTGTGGGGACTTGGTAGAAACATGCATGATGTTGTTTATTACAACAGCAAATGACTTCAACACAGAGACATGTAGTTACAGGTCCTTGTTTGGAACTGGGAAGATGCTGATTCAGCTGATGGTTGTAGGCTTACCTCAGAGTAGCTTCGCTGGGGAAAATTATACTGACACAGTACTGTTGGCTTGTCTTCAATACAATAAAAAGGGGAAATATTTGAGGTGAAAAACAAGCAATAAATGTGCTATAGCCAGCAGCAGAACACGCTTCTGCAAAAAAGCCATTTCATAATGTCTTTGAAAGAATAATAATAATGTAATGTAATAATAATGTATAGTTAAAATGTGGTTAACATACATTGTTAAATTATCAAACGTATCAATCATCTCCCAAAAGGAAATGAAGCAGCAAAACATGTATTCCTAAACAGCACAGGATCTAAAGCATGATTCATACTCGACAAGAGCAGATTTCTAGGCTTATTTAGACCACTATGTGTATGTATGTTAATCAGCCTCTGTACCAATGATACAACACACTATATACACTCCTATTTTAATTTCAACTTTAATATGAAAATCAGTATAAAAAAAACAACATTCTTTTGTTTCACAGTGTTTCATATAAAGACGCAAACAAGACCAGAATACTGCATACCACATAAAACCAAACATTCCATAACAATTCAGATAGCCCTTACAATCCAAATGTTCCAAGACTCAATCGCCATTGTCCAACAAGTCGTGAAGTCATATCCTGTGTAGCACACTCTGCGGGCGTGTGCGTCACCAACAGCAGGATGGAGTGTATGTTGCCTCAGTCTTTGTGCAGTGTGTGTGTGTGTGTGTGTGTGTGTGTGTGTGTGTGTGTGTGTGTGTGTGTGTGTGTGTGTGTGTGTGTGTGTGTGTGTGTGTGTGTGTGTGTGTGTGTGTCAGTCTTGGTGCAGTGGTTGAATGAGTTTCTCCATAAGGACACCACAGTGGTTTTTAACATCTCTATGCTGTTTCCAGCTCTCCTCCCTGAGCCCCGTCACCAAGCCTTCCTGCTGCACCAACCAACAAAACAACAGCATGATTAGTAACTACGGTGGCTAAGTCTTAGTGTTCATGTTAAACATCATTAAGAATGGTCTTAGTGAGCATGTTGAACAGCATTATAATTAGTCTTTGTATGTGTAGCAGTAGTGGCTCAGAGCCTCCGCCTGATGACCAATGAAAGCCTGTATCTCCCCCGATTAAGGGGGAATTTAGGCTTAGGCTAGTGGATAAGATGTTGGCTTTCCACAGGGAAGACCCAGGTCTTCCGCGTTACCATGTGCACGTTGAACATATATGAATAGTAGAGATGCTCCGATCAGGTTTTTTGGGGCCGATCACCGATCACCTAAGTCTGATCAGCCGATACCGAACACTGATCCGATCATGTGGGAGGGCATTTCTATTTTTATTTTGATAATTTTTTATGCATGTAGAATGTGTTTTTATCATTTATTTTGTAGCAATAAAAGACAATATGTCACCAAACACTGGCTTACAGTTGAATTATTGCCAACTAAAGAAATATGAATTAAAGAAATTAAGTACTAAAATACTGACAATGCCTCTGAACATTGGCTTGCATTTATTGCACATAGCCAAAATGCAATAATTAGACTTGTCACTCAGGATGGAAAATAAAGTTGTCCTTTTGGGGAGAAGTGGAACTTATAAGTCACTTTAAGTTTAGCATGAGGGAGAGGGTCTACTGTACAGCAGGGGTCTTCAACGTTTTTCAGGTCAAGGGCCCCTTAGCTGAGGGAGAGATGAAGCAGGGACCCCCACTACGTATTGTATAAAATGTGTTGCAGATGAAACCTTATCTGCAACAGATAGCTTCATAGACTTGTTTGACAGCACTGTGATCAGTGTATTTATCAGACATTTAAAACTCTCAGTACTTAGTCAACTTGAACCTAGGCTCTGCACTTTGTCTGCTCTTTTTCCCTCTACACTCTACCTCTTCTAAAGTTCCCCTCAGAATATAGGGATATTAGGGTTCAAGTAGTTCTCCTCCTGTGTCTCCCTTGGCACAGGTGAATTTACCTGAGATTGGAATGTCCCGATCAAAGCCGAAACAGGCATTATCGGCCCATCGCGGTCGCTCGCCGATCGATTGGAGCATCTCTAATGAATAGTGTTACTATACATGTTGAACACACCAACCTCATGAGTGTCTTCAAGCACAAGGATGACATCTCCCTCTTCAAACTGCAACAGGCCATCTTCTGATGCTGCTTGATTCTGTTGCGCCACACCCTGGTGGTGTATACAAACTCACATCAATATAATGACCAGCTAGAAGTGGAAATATCAACCTATATCACTGCCAATTCAACTCAGGTTATGAATTCAACGATCACATGACAAATAGCGATAATAGCATGCCCAAAATAGGTTGTTTGCCAGGCTGAAAGTGGTTCAACCTGATTACTATCATTGTACCTTGTAAAGGAAGCCGGGCGGATTCTGTAGAGAGTCGTCACAGTTACTCATCCTCTGGTCTTCCGCTGCAGTTTCTTCCTTCTCTTCCACCTGGCTGGCCTCAGCAGCAGCAGGGATTAAACGTCGTTCTGAGGGTCGGGAGGAGAGTCGTGGAGCAGGAACCGGTGGAGGCTTAGTACTCTTAGCCTTCTGGGGCGGTGGATCACCAGCGCTCTCCTGCTGCTCGAGGCTGTGTGGGACGCAGGGTTTTTATAGTTAAATAAACAAAAAACTTTTTTGTTAACTAAAATGAAATAAAAATAAAAAATAGAAAATGTCCTTTTAAGTTTTTGTCTTTGTCAGTAATTCATACATAAGCTTCATGTTTTGGGTGGATATGAAGTCTTCGAATATTTTAGTCAATGCAAAAAAATCGTCCTGAACTGTTTTTTATTTCGCCCCCTACCCCATATTACAATAAAAACTAAAACTAAGTCTTTAAAAAAAAAAAGACGAAAGTAAAACCCACTTTGACAAACTCAAATTGAAAACAAAGCCAAAACAAAATAAAAACTAATGAAAAATTGCAAAACTACAATAACCTTGGTGGGACGTCGCATTCCTCAGACTCAGAGGGGCCAATCACTTCCTGATTTGTGCCCTCCGACCTCGGATCCCCCACCCCGGAGTCATCCGAGTGGATGGTGGTGGTCTCCTCCTCTGCGTCCTCCGGGTTCTGACTGCCCGTGCTCCTGTCGCCGCTTTCGCTGTCGCACACTGACTGGCTCTTAGGTGTGTCTGCACCACCGGAGCTGAGCTCCTCTGAATCAAGATTAAAACAAATACGAGACTTCACTAATTTGTGGAAATGACCTTATTTTCCAATACATTCGTTTTTTGCCCTGTTGTAAAAAAAACATATATAAATTATTTGAAACTAGTGAAAATGATTCACAATTTTGTCTGCTCATTTCTTTGTGTCATCACTTCAAATTTCACTTTATGTTGTCTCCTGTATTGGAGAGATCTCTAATTGGTATCATGACCTGAAAATACATTTTATCTTTTCTAAAGCGATGGAGAGACAGGGAGACTCCTGTTACTGGACAATCACTATAGCAAGGATTACTATCAGAATATAGAGCTATTTAACACTTATTTTAACAAAGCAATATCACTTACCCTACCTTTAACCCATTAAAATAGGGAAAGCATCTGTGTCATTTCAGATTTTTGCGTTGCTTTTCAAAAACAGCAGATGTACAAGCTTGTACATCTGCTATTTTTGAAAAATCTTGAAAGTGTGAGAACTACTGATTTAGAAGGCATTTGTAGAATCGGTATTAATTGGGTTAAAGATACTAATGAAAAAACGCAAAACTTTAACAACCTTGGTCTGAATCGGATGTGGTGACGTCTTTGGCAGGGACATCTTTGGCAGGGACATCTTTGGCAGGGACGTCTTTGGCAGGGACGTCGGTAGCGCTGGCGGCGTCCTGCTGCTCCGGCAGGCCGGGCTCCTCTGAGATGTCTTCAGTGTGCGTGCGGGGCGCAGAGGGTCCAGACGTGTCCGTGGAGGAATGAACGCTGATGTGGTCGGCCGGGAAGGCCGTGTTGCAAGGGATGGGGTTGGAGATGACCAGGGACTTCCTATTTTTGGACTTGCTGGTGCTGCTGAAAAAGCCAAAACATGAGTAGCATGGAAGGTGTAACTCACATTCTGCAGTAAGGCAAGTGATTTTCAACCTTTTAAATTTCAACGACCCAAAATTTGATATGCATTAGCCACGGACCGCCATTTGATGCTATTATTAATCTCTTTATTAATCTTGGACCTCCAGTTTACACTGTAAACTTCTCAGTGTTAATTTAACTGAGAGTGTACAAATGGAACCTCATTTGGTTCCATTTGTACGCTCTCAAGTGTTACAGGTGCCTAAGGGTCCATTTGGTTCCTAACTAGCAATAATTTAGCTGGGGACCCCCCTGGAACTCCCTTAAGGACCCCTGAGGGTCCCCGGACTGGTTGAGAACCAGTCAGTTTTTTTTTCAGACAGTTTTTTTTTGTATAGAGTAACATTTCATTTTGCCATCTTGGCAAAACGTCAACGTTCATGAACATTTAAAGGACCACAGAGAGCGTCTTTTGAGCTGGCAGTGCCAGTCTGCCATGCATTTGCATGGTAAAGATGCGCTGGTGCACACTTCCTAGCGCTTCAGTGCTCCCGACACCCGCCGTTTCTTGCTTTTGGAGAGTGCCCTCCTCCTGGCTGCGTCTGACAACCTAATAATTTACGACTTGACGATTATCTCAATCATGAGAAGTTCATATTCACTGTTTCAGCTAAGCTATTTGTGCTAATAACATCAGGACATTCGAGCACAGCAATGGTTGATCGGTTTGAATGTTGCAGGTGTTAATAAACGTAGCATATGAGCGCTATATGAACATGATATCCAAAGCGCCCCTCCACTCATAAAACACGCTCTGTGGACACGGCCCCTAAAAGTGTAACCACACACACACACAAAAAAGATTGTCAAGTGTAATTATTACCTATTAAGACCCTTGATGATGAAAGCCTTCCCTGAGTGTTGAGTCTCCAGTTTCTTCATTATGTTGTACAACTCATGGTTCAGCTGAAAATGCACACACACACACACACACACACACACACACACACACACACACAGGTTTAGCTGAGTCACAGATACACAGAAATGTACCTGATTTATCACTCAACTATCACAATCTCACTACAAGCTGTCGCAACATGCACGCACACGCGCGTACACGCACGCAAACACTAAAAAGCACTACGGTTTTTAACCTCTATTAATTCAGCCATAGATGAGCACAATAGTAAGAATATTACCACTACTGGTTCAAATTAGGTACATACAGTAGAAAGAGTCCTCTTGCGTACCACTTGCAAGGACAGGTGGGTAGGAAGAAATCAACATGAAAAGAAGGAGAAGTCTGTCTTCACTTTCAAAAGTTGTTTTTATTGAAAACAGAAACACTTTTCGGTCCAACAATCAAACTAGTTTCGTAAGTGAAGACAGTGTGCAGGACTCCTTCTTTTCAAACTAGGTATATAAAACACAGTGTAATCATAGTACCGTAATACAGTCATTTACACCAGTAACATAAACAACGCGAAGGAGGATGTTATCTTACCACACTCATTTCCTTATAGAAGACGTCCCTCAGATTTGATATGTTTTGGAACACAGTCACGTAGCAACCTATTCGACTACAGAAAGGACAGCAAATTAGGCTGAGCACACTAGAACCCAAATAAACCCAAGATACCTGGTGAGTATCTGTGCATTATGAAGAGATCTCAGAAAAGGGTGTGATTGTTCTACTCCAGTGGTTGCCAATCTGGGGTCTGGGCCCCGCTTGGGGGCACGCCATTAAGATCACAGGGGGGAAAATTTACAATTAAAATGTGCAATGTACAGTAGGCATTTAGCAGACACTCTTCTCCAGAGCGACTTACTAAGCAAGGTAAACACATACATCGAATGCAGAGTGTAGTGCACCTAAACAATACAGTACATTAGTTCATACAAACTATAGGATATCAGGTAAACAATGAACCTACATGTAGCATCTGTTTAAATAACATGCTATCTAAATTACAAAATATGTTACACTGTGGCCAAGAAAAACAAGCCTAAGTAACAAGTGAGGCCTTGTCTCTTTGGAGGTAGTCCAACATTTTAAACATGTTTCACAAAATCATAGCTAACTTCCACATGCATCCCACATTTGTTGTTTTTAATGTGACAAGCACCATGAGTTACAGGAGAACGGCATTTTGCTCCCATGTATGCTGAGTGTGCATTATGGAAGTGACAATAAATTCATTATGATGTAACATCATTGTGGAGCACATTAACATTGTTTAAAAGGTTTCAAAAGCAGCTAAATAGGCAATCTACACGCGTTGTGAGCTTGTAGATCGTCTATGTTTGCTATTTGTCAAACGAGTATATATATATATATATATATATATATATATATATATATATATATATATATATAGGGCTTTAGATATGTGGCCATGCTCATGTGGTGGGGGGGAGAACCACTGATAGAAAACAGAAGGTTCTATTGTTCCTCAGACAGAACACCATGTGTGATGTTCTACCTCTGATAGAGAACAATGTGTGATATTCTACCTCTGATAGAGAACAATGTGTGATGTTATACCTCTGATAGAGAACAATGTGTTCTCTATCAGAGGTATAATGTTCTACCTCTGTTAGAGAACAATGTGTGATATTCTACCTCTGATAGAGAACAATGTGTTCTCTATCAGCGGTATAATGTTCTACCTCTGTTAGAGAACAGAAGATGTGATGTTCTACCTCTGATAGAGAACAATGTGTGATGTTCTACCTCTGATAGAGAACAGAAGATGTGATATTCTACCTCTGATAGAGAACAATGTGTGATGTTATACCTCTGATAGAGAACAATGTGTTCTCTATCAGAGGTATAATGTTCTACCTCTGTTAGAGAACAGAAGATGTGATGTTCTACCTCTGATAGAGAACAATGTGTGATGTTCTACCTCTGATAGAGAACAGAAGATGTGATATTCTACCTCTGATAGAGAACAATGTGTGATGTTATACCTCTGATAGAGAACAATGTGTTCTCTATCAGAGGTATAATGTTCTACCTCTGTTAGAGAACAGAAGATGTGATGTTCTACCTCTGATAGAGAACAATGTGTGATGTTCTACCTCTGATAGAGAACAGAAGATGTGATGTTCTACCTCTGATAGAGAACCGGCAGCTCCTCTCTCAGCTCATTGTTGATTTCTTCAAAGACATTCTGGGCTTTATTGAACTCCTCCTCCGCCTGGTGGGAAGATGGGAGGAATAAACCCCTATGACTGACTTTAACAGTTATATTAGATGAATAAAATAAACCCCTATGTAACATCTGATTCACGACACTAAAGAGTCAATTTTGTGTTCTCAGTTATTTTATTTGCATGTGCCACAATATAATAAGCTCCATCATGGAGTCCATTGTCCTAGCATCATCATTGTAGATTTAGATATCTGTCCATCGATTGATTGATTTATCCATCCATCCATAGACATCTAGATAGGAACCATGCACACAACACCTAACAAAAGCAACTCAATAACTATTGCATTAAAGTTTTGATATTTATTTAGTATGAATAATATTGTTATTTTATTGCAATTTATTTGCCATTTTGTCTTGCTGCTGCAATGCAGAGGAACTGAAATGTTGTTTACTTTATACCTGTATGGGATGCAATATATTGTAGCAGGAACGGTAACGCACACCAAGGGTTTGGTGAGGTGCTGACCTTCGGGAACAATCTTAAAAAGGAGGAAAAACTACTGCATATGGAGCCGGTGTGTGATTTTTTTCCCTCCTTTGTATGTAATAAAATACTGTAACAACAAAAATTACTTACAGTATGTCAGCAAGACAAAATATCAATAAATGAAAAACACAACCATTGTGAGAGTTCCTTTTGACCCTACAGTGAAGGAAGTGGTCTCTTCCAGGACAGCTGACGCACCGTAACCACATTAACCTCACTATTTGGGGTGTTTCACACAGGTGACAATTCCTAAAAATAGCCGGGGCCTATATGCTTACAGACCCACTTCCCCAAAATGTGTTCATGTGTTTTTTAAGCTTACCATTGAAAACCCAGGCGGTTTTGTGCACTCTGCGTATCTCTAAAGCAGGGGTTTTCAGCTGGTGGTCCATGGACCACTGGTGGTCCGTGGAGGTATTAAATGTGGTCTCTGACTAGTAAGACCAAACCTCAGTAATATACGGTAGAAAAGTGAAACACCCACCCCCATTATTGTCTCCGCCAAGCCGAAGGCTTGACGAGAGAGTATGTTTTGCACCCTGTCCGCCCGTCCTTCGGTCTGTGAACAGCTAATCTCCGGCACCGTTGGCCTGACCGCAGCGAAACTTTGCACACACACTCCATGGATACCAATTCCAAACCTCTGACCCAAATGTTTGCCTGTTATAGTGCCACCAGGAGGCCGATTCTACCTGACCTGGCGGAGACCTGTGTTCCGAGGAGCACTTTTTCTAGTTTTATTTTGTTTTATTTTTGGAGAAACAGAGACCACAACTGTTACTGTTGGTATTCGTGTTCTATGAGAAACAGTAGAATTTAACACATTCATATGTTCGGTGGTCAGTTGAGGATGCTTGTGCTTCAATTCCCAAAGTACTTCAAGCTTAACTACTACAGAAGAGGATGAGCTCATTAAGATCCACACACTCTGTGAAGAAACATGTATGAAACACAGGCCCTTGTGATGTTCTGGATGAGTTGTCAGGCAGAATTCACAGAGCTTACAGCTTGGCTAATAGTGTCCACCACAATCGCCAAGAATAGACAGACTCTGTGTAACCTAATCCTAACTCAAATCTCAAATCCCCACCCAACACAACAGTGGTCCCCAGGTTTACTTCTTAGTCAGGATGGTGGTCCCTGGCTCACAATCAGCGGACTGGTGTGTGCCACGCACCACACACCATGCAGTCAAAGCTTTATCAAAGATAAGCAGCAATACCAGCTCAATGGCCTGGTGGTTAGAGCGTCTGCCCTCAGATTAGGAGGTCAGGGTTCAATCCCTGGCCGAGTCATACCAAAGACAACAAATCGTACCCAATGCGTCCCTGCTTGGCACTCAGCATCAAGGGTAGGATTGTGGGTAAGTCCCTAAGACTAGCTAGGGTCATGTCCAGGGAGTGTACTTGTAAATCATACTAGCATCATGTCCAGGGCTTGTACTTTTACATCATGTGACATAATAGCGTCATGTCCAGAGGGATGTACTGTGCTTGTATATCTCTGCTGTCCGGCAGAAACCAGCTGACTCCAAAATGTTAGTTTTTCAGGAAATGACAAAAAGAGGTTTTGTTCATCATTGATAAGTATGGCTAAGGGGACCCCCCCTCCCCTAACGCAAGCCAGGCCTGAGGATCCAATGGAGTTAGCTGGTTTTGTCAGAAGCTAGTTTTGTCAGAAGCACTTTAATACTTTTTATTGGTTCAATTTTTTGTTATCAACACACAGACGTAAAGGGTGTTCAATAGCACTGATTTATGGGGAAACAAAGCGAAAGCGGAAACATTTAGTTAGCTGGTTTCTGCCGTACAGCAACGATATCAAGTTGCTTGACGCTACAGAAACAGGAGATAGGCTGACCGCTGAGCTATGGACCACATGGCGCTGTTCGCCAACCCGCAATCACCATCTGAGTCCCTCAGAGGCACAGAAGCAGCAAAACCATGTGATCACAAAAAAAACACCACGTCCACTTCCGTAAAAAAAAAAAAGAAGCCTTTTTCTCTGCTTTCTGTTGCTTTGGGGGAAAACCACCCCTCATTCAACTGCCCACAACTATGGAATGGACGATCGCGGCGGCACACATTTTTTTCTCCGAGTCTACGAGTCAACCCCTACGTCTTTTAAAGTGATCGGCGGGTCGATCGCTGTGAAGAATAATATTCTATAATTTTTCAAAGGTGAGTGAAAACACTTGAAAATTGCTGGCACTGGCGGCTATAGACGATGTTTTTTTCTTAATGTTGTTTTGTAAGTTTTGCATAGAGTAACTAAATACCTTGACTGTTTTGGCATCATCTTTTTTCTTGGCACTTTGCAGCGCCTCCAAGTGGTGGCGGGCTGAATCATAGTCCACTAGTTTGCGACCACGTTTGGCCACACGCTCCTGGAAAAAAGGGCACAATCACTTTCTTGAAATGACTCCTAAACTCAACCTTAAACAGTCAGAGATTCCAAATTAGTGTCTGTGTGTCAGAGTGTGTGTGTGTGTGTGTGTGTGTGTCTGTGTGTGTGTGTGTGTGTGTGTGTGTGTGTGTGTGTGTGTGTGTGTGTGTGTGTGTGTGTGTGTGTGTGTGTGTGTGTGTGTGTGTCCACATGGTCATAGTTTTTTCAGTGCCAATCTGTCAGGAACAGAGCATGGTAAGCGGAAAGCATTGTTTGGTTTTAGCGAGTGCACACTGCCACGAGTGCACTGTGTGGAAAGAGAGAGAAAGCGAGAGAGAGTGTTTGTTGATCTTGGATGGATTAAGCTGTGAGTGAGGTCTTCCACACTGTTTAATCTATATCCAACATTTCTCCTCTCGTGTATTTGGCTTCGGAAAAAAAGGGGAAAACACAACACGCACCCCCTCTAAACTTTGAGGGTATCTACTGTCGGACTAGCACATTGCATATCGTTGCTGTCGGGCCGCAGCCTTGTATCTCCAAAAAGTTACTTTTTGTAACAAAATCTTTCAGAAATAGTGAAAATAGCCAATCTACAAGCTCGTAACTTGTAGATTGTCTCTTTTCGCACGACACTGTCAGTTTAAAATAGGGCACTACAAATGACATAATTATGAAAAGATGAAATATGGAGATACAAGGTTTCTGCCCGACAGCTACGATATGCACACTGTCAGTGATTTATCTTGTGCTGAAAGCTTGACAGGCCTCCCCCACACGGTTACGGTTGCTAATGAAGGATTGGACGGTGGCCGTTTTAGGGAGGGTCTTAGCAAAGGACAAAATGTAAAAAGCTACATTCAAGTACATTTAATAACTGGAATGTGTACTGTAGTCAGGTTTTATGTCTCATTAAAGGTTTCATGACATTCAGTTTTACAACACATTAAAAGTATTTATCATGGTCTTTCAAGCGTGTATTAAAGGTTTTAACTGAAAAATCCACTCCAGTGATCCATTGCAGGATTTTTTCTCTCTGATTTCTAAAGCCTTTTCAACTGCTATGAAAAAATAAATCTTTGCCTGCGGGTGTCGCGGATTTTGACTGCCAATCATCGCCTCTGCTCCGCCCCCCCCCCGCCAAAGGAATGGATAGGGGAGGGGCGGGATTAATGGACTGTGACATCAAAGTCCAGGGGCCAATCACAGATTACTTTTCAGGCTAATTATTCAGAAAACCCCAGACCACAGAAAATCCACTGAATGTTCAAATTTCAGTTTTTTGGGGTCATAACACCCCCCAAAAAACATAATAAAAAAAGTGAAAATGATCATATAACTTGAAGGTGTTTTATTGTGTCATTGTTGTATCCCGTCTGTTTTAATCCAGCCACAGGGAAGCCGAAGTCAAATGCCTCCATGCGTGGCTAATTAAATCTATTATATTCTAAAACATAAAAATCAACACTGGACAGAAAAAGAAAATGATCACGCTACCTTGACTTCTGGGAACTGACTTGTGTAGTTCTCCATGGTGCGAACAATCTGGTCAGTTAGTTTCTCCTCATAATCGTTCCATAACAAGTCCTCACTCTGCAAGACAACATTACCAGTTAGCATCACTTTGAACCCTCTATTCTTAGTGAAACAGAGCTGATTTGGCTCTGTACCAATTTATCTTAATCTAAACCAAATCTCTGCATGCTAGGGTTCAAGTTTGACACATCTTTAAGCAAATATAATACAGTACATGACTTCCTCAAGGTTCCTGCTCATTCTATTGGCCAACCGATATACACTTAGTTTTAATCAAAATATATCACTAACACCTCCTTCATATTGATTAAAAAATGTTCAATGGTCAAAACATCGGTTATTGATGTCTAAGTCTCGACAAATATGTAATTAAATAAAAATCTGGCATCTAATTAATGAGAAGATCTAGACTGCATTTCCACCAAATACACAAACACGCGCGCACACACACACACACACACACACCTCCATGATGACAGACAGGTCTTCTCCTCCATTCCAGTCAGATTCGTAGACGTCTCTCAATGTCTCTGACAGACGTTTAGATGATTCATGCATCGCTGGGGAAAGATATTTAATGATTAGACTTAAATCAGTAACCTACAGTAGATCAGCATCTTATCAATTTGATCATCAATATCAATTTCATCAATATCACTATATGATATTGCATAGTGTACATTTGATATAGTTTCTAGACATTTCTGCTAACCCCTCTATCTTTATATTGTTGCTTATGTTTAGATTGTGTGTGACAATAATTGTAAATAACTGAAATGTTTCTATACAGTTGCTATCTCTCTATAAATGCACATAATCTCTGACTGTCTGTCTGTCCCCCACATATCTTGGGAACCGTCCGTCCGGCCTTCAAACTAGGCGGGTATATCGCAGAGGACACAAGGGAGTGATGTGCCGGATCGGTGGTCGTCCAGAATTATCTCTGCATCGGTCTGTACTGTGATAATGGGTACTGGACAAAGTACTCTGACAGCAGGTACAACATAACCGGAGGGGCATATGTTCCCAATGGGCATCGACCTAGTTCAGCATAATGCACCTTCCTCACTGAGACATACCTCGCAATAAACATTATTCTGATTAATTTCACCCAGAGAAACATGCAACATTGGTCATAAAACAATTAGGGCACTGGTTCTCTAAGTGGGTTGCATGGACTCCCCAGGGGTCCATTGGGGGGGTTCCAGGGTGTCCGCAGCTAAACGATTGAGAGTTTCGAGGAACCAAATGGGCCTCCAAGGGTCTGTAACTCAGAATGTACTGGTCCATTTGGTTCCATTTGTACACTCTCTGAGTTAAAATAACACTGTGGATATCGGTTTAAAGTGTAGATTGGGGTCCCAGAGATACAAATAATATCAAATGGAGGTCATAGCTGAGTGGTTAGTGAGCCCGCCTAGGGAGCCAGTGGCCCTGGTTGCCCCAGGTACGATTCCAGGCCACGCCAGCATATGTGTCGATGAAATGAAATTTGTCCCTGAGCAAGACTCTTAACCCCTAATAGCTCACAGGCCCTCATTGGAAACAAGCCCGCAAGGACTTTCATGAACGTCCTGTTAAAAGGAATTATCCTTATCCAGGTCTGTGGCCTAATGCAGCCATATCAAACTGGGGGGCTAATAGCTTTTGAGGTAGGTCAGGATTATGGTACTGATATCATGTTAGCCCAACCTCCTGTCTTCCATTTTGATTTTACAGTATGTTTATATTTATCAACCTCTCATCCATCTATGTCTCTGTCAGCCAGAAATGCAAAAGACAGCACATCCTCTAAAATTAGACACTAGCCACTTCCTTCTTCACTTTCTCTCCTGAGCAGCCCGCAGAGAAGATTTCTCACTCATCAGAAAACTCTCACTGTCAGTGTTGTTTTTTTTAGTGTTACAGCAGAGAATGTGTGTAACCGTTTGAACTTTTAAAACCAGTTCCAAGCTGACGTCCCTATTTTGGGCAAGTCATTCTAGCCTAAGTGAACATTTTCAAAACTTTTCAAAGTAAAAAAATAAATAAAACATTTCTTCAAATAATAACAGATCTAGAAGATTGTAGATTGGCTATTTGTCCTATACGACAAAGTATATAGGGCTTAAGTAGTTTAACAGAGTCTACAAATGTATCAGTTTCTTCCACTAATCCATCTGTAATTGATTTTTTTTGGCACATATCTTCAGTGGGGCCAAGTTTTACATTGAGAACCTACCTTTGATATAGTGAGTTGAGAACCTACCTTTGACTACATTGATTGAATACTTTATTTAGAAAAGACATGGAAACAGTACAGGGAAGTACAATTTACAATGATAGGTCCTCTAAACTGGATCGCTCAAAAAAGCACAGCGGCTTATTTAAAATGAGATCCCTGCACACTCAAATCATGATGACATTTAAGAAAAAAGACAGATATACACTACTATGCAGAACGTCATACAATCAGCTTACAGGTTACTGGTATGAAAAACAAGAAATATTTACAATAAATAATCTGCGACTCACTACACAAGTAGTGACCTTTGACTACATAAGTAGTGAGTTGAGAACCTACCTTTGACTACATAAGTAGTGAGTTGAGAACCTACCTTTGACTACATAAGTAGTGAGTTGAGAACCTACCTTTGACTACAGTAATTAGTGGGTTGTGTGAACCTACCTACCTAGTAAAGTAGTGAGTTGTGTGAACCTACCTTTGACTGCATTAAAGTAGGCTCTGACGTCTTTGTGTAACTTGCTTCCATCGACCTGTGTGGGGAAGAATGGAGAACTAGGTTTAGACTAAATAACCTGAGTTACTGCGAGATAAAATAGTTCAACATGTCTTGTCCTTCTTTTAACTCTGGTTCCATCTAATTTGACATTATATAAAAAACTAGCAACTACACAGTAAAGTCCTTCCTTAGGCCGTGTGTCCAACAAAGTGTTTTGTTTGTGCTTTCTTCCAAACGCCCAGAGTTGAAAATATTTCTCTCTGTGACTAGATAAAAACACCAGATGTGAACACGCAGAGCAGAAAAGACAATCGGTGCCTGGTCATGCTGCTGGTGTTTCTAGCATGGTGTAAATACATGGTGCTCCCATTGAAAACTATTCAAAATATACGCTGCGCACAGGGGAAAAAACAACTCAGTGGACACAGCCCCTTATAATGTTATAAGGGGTTGTTAATGTAATGTCAAATTATATGGAACCAGAGTAAAAGAACATGTTACTACCAAACACCATTACAGTAAAGCCTAGTAAAGCCTTTACACTCAATATAGTACGACGGTGTTGCTTGCCAGATCTGTCATGTCATTTCAGCAAGCAACGCCTTCATAATATTTGTATTTATTATCTTCTAATATTTTTGTACTTTTATATGTTTTTATGTGTCTTGTTCTTATTGGACCATGTGTCTGCTAAATAAAGTTGATTGATTGATTGATACGATGGAGTATAAATTGAGCTTTAATGTGTATGGTGATAAATGAACACTAAGGATTTTATTTGATTTCCCCATCAAAATATTGATGATCTCCAGTTTCCTGATGCTTTGTCAGAATAGACACAACACATGTAGAAAGGAAAAGACACAACACATCACATAAGAAAACTGATTGAGCAGTTTCTCATGAAAACAACAACAACAAATCCAGTTGTCAGAGCTACATGGATTCGCTGAGCTTGCAGCTTGACCTCTAAAACCAAATGACAGTGTCATTGTTAGACTAAACATGCTTGTTTGAGAAGCGTTTGTTCTGTTTTTCTGAGGGTGAATGAGGCCGGGCAGATAAGAGCTTTTTCAATGTGACACAATGTGACTTCAATTTGAATCCTGGTGACAAAACAGTTGCCGATAACTTTGAATGCAACAATTAATGTTCATACTCTCTATGCTTGAACCGGGACCAGAGGTTTTCAAAGTGGGGTCCAGGGACTCCCAGGGGTCCTTGAGGGGGTTCCAGAGGTCCTCAGCCAAATGATGAGTAGTATAATGAATTATAATTCAATTCACATGGGATTATTACAATTCTAATCATATGAGAGTGACTATTCTAACAATGTTTTAGTATCACTGAATCTATTGCTTATTCACAATGTCTGACTTTAGACAATTTAATTTAAACCAAAGTCATCTTTTCATATCAGAATCATTTGAAATGGGGGTCCATGGCCTAATGTGGGTGTTCCGAGACACGACGTTTCAAAGTTGCCGGCCTAGACCTTACACAGTAAAATCCTCAGTGTATATTTATCCATCTGTGCACACAGATGTAACCAAATGTGTCCATTTGGTTTTATACAGCATGTTGTTTAGACAGATGCTAGGTTCATTGTTTACCTGGTATCCTAGTTGCCAGACCCAGAGGGTCGGCCTACATGAGGCTCTGCCCCCTTTCGTCCATACATGGGCGAAAAAGACCGGCTGTATAAAAGGGACCCTTTCTTCTCCATACATGGGCATAAAAGGGACACAGGCTGACACGTCATACGAAGTCCGTCATACGAAGTCCTTATAAAGTACTAGGAATTTATTCTGGGTCTGGCAGAACCAGGTCTCCTGGTCTTGTTTTGACTACATTATTCTCTCTGCACTCTACTTCAGTGACCATTTACCTTCTTGTTTTCTATTCTAGAATGTGTGCTTACTCTAGTCCAGTGGTTCTCAACCAGTGGTTAGGGGACCACCAGTGGTCCTTGAAGGGGTTCCAGGTGGTCCCCAGCTAAATGATGGAGAGTTGGTAACCAAATGGATCCTTATTACAGCTTTAACTCTTTAGAGTGTAAAATGAAACCAAATGGACCCGGTTTCATTTTACACTCTCAAGAGTTAAGTCTTGGGTCTGAGAGTCTAAATCTCATCAAATGGGGGTCCATGGGCGTGGCTCATATAGTGGTCTGTGGCTCAAATGCCAAATAAATAATGGACCTTGATATGAATAGGGTTGAAAACCACTGCTCTAGTCTGATCTATAATTCTAGGGTCTGGATCAGAGAGTCTGCTAAATGCCCACATGGTAATTGTAATTGCATTTGGTCACATTAGATGAACACTGAGGATTTCACTGTGTAGCGATGCAATGCTACATGAAGAAAGGCTCATGTCATGTTTTAGTACAGATACCTGCTGTTTGTTGAGGTTGAGGAAACACTGTTCAAATTGTTCATCCTTGGTTTCCATGGTTTTCCCCAGTTTTTGGAGGACCTGTATGAGAGAGAAGGTCAGCTGTGAGAAGTCACGTACGTGCGTAACAGGACTGATGGTTTATGGCAGAGTGGGTCCAGGGGTACTTGAAGGAGGTTCCAGGGGGTCCCCAGCATAAAGAGGTTTAAACACTTTAAATCCTATTTTATACTTCAGCTATTTGAAAACAGCAGATCTATAAGCTCACAATGCATTGCCTCACAAAACACGCTGTGAGCTTGTAGATCTGCCATTTTCAAAACATTCAGACAAATCTTCCCTGGCACAGGACCTGATCTTTACATACTAGTGTTTAAGAACTTGTTTATGGTATGTTCTACAAGCCTGAAGAGATGACACTGCAGTCAAACAAGCACTCAACAGTGATTCTCAACATGGGCCTGAGGGGGGTCCCAGTCCCAGATACAGTCGATGACCGATAGTTAATCTTCACCATAATTACATGTACAACAGAACATACAGTATTCATGTTATATATATATATATATATATATATATACAGTAGATAGACAGATAGATGTTATATCTATTACCTACAATACATAGAGGACAGGTAGACAATCTCTCTATACATACAGTACATGTGGACAATAAAGGAATTCTGGACCAAATGACAGACCAATTATGTCTGCAATTTGCAACTGGTCCTAGACATGTCTTCTAAGCTTGGCACCAGAAATGACCCCCCCCCCCCCCATATGTTATTGTACGTCATTAGATGTCTTGATGAATTGAATACACAGGACCACAATGGAAACGAGCCTTTTTGTGTTGTGCTTTCAACCTCCTTGCATAACCGTACCACTGCACGTTTTGCAAACTGTTATTAAAGTATTCAATCTATCAACCAATAACAACCAATAACAATACAAAAATGTCTCATATTGGGGTCCGAGATATGAAGATTTGGATCTTCATATGGATTTTCTTCTAAAAGCTGTCAAAAGCTGACATTATCATGTTGATGACTGCCTCCATGATAGAAATATGTTACCTTGGCAACCCTACAGACCAGTAAACCACAATCAGTGGCTGCAGGAGGTGCAGCTGTGATGACGGGAAGTAAAATGCAGACTCAGGAAGTTGCAACATGTTGTTATATTGTACAGTCAGCCAGAGACTGGAAAAACACGTTATATGCAGTATTTCTTTTATTGATATATATATATATATATATATATATATATATATATATATATATATATATATATATATATATATATATATATATATATATATATATATTGAGAGAGAGAGACACACACACACACACACACACACACACACACACACACACACACACACACACACACACACACACACACACACACACACACACACACACACACACACACACACACACACACACACACACACAGAGAGAGTAGTATAGAGAGAGAGAGAGAGAGAGAAGAGAGACCATAGAGAGAGGGAGACACACACACACACACACACACACACACACACACACGATAGATACTGTTGTAGACAGGCAGGCAGACAGACAGACGAGTGGCCAGAACACTAATCTAGTCACAAAACAGTAGTAAAGCAAAAGTGTAATCCAAATTTTAAATGGATGAAGATGTCACAAATGTTTAAAGACACAACAAGCTCAGCTGTGCCAATGATCCAAAACAGTTCAACACAAACAACCCCCAGTTATAGTGTGTTAAAGCCCATCATTGTTTGTGTTGTCGTCATAAATGATGATAGTTTTCTCACTTGCCAAAAATAGTCGATCCATGTATGGGCTTGTAAATCCGCTATTTTCAGAGTTTGAGCAGTGGTGGAAAAAATACTCAAATGTTTTACTTAAGTAAACGTATCAATACTGCAATGTAGAAATACTCTGTTACAAGTAAAAGTCCAGAATTCAAAATGTACCTTGAGTAAAAGTCCAAAAGTACTGGTATCAAAATGTACTTGAAGTAGCAAAAGTAAAAGTACTCATACGGAATGTCCCATTTTACAATGTATAAAATGTCTAAAAATATTTTGAAAATATTTTCGAATGGCCGAAATGTATATAGGGCTAAAGTGGTTAATGTATGTTTTGTAATAATAATCGAAATCTACAAAGTAACTAGTAATAAGTAAAGTTTTCTAATAATTGTAGTGGAGTAAAAAGTACGATATTTGCCTCTGAGATGTAGAAGTGAAAGTATTGAATATTGGTTATTTTATAAATTATACTGTATTTAAGTACAGCACTTGAGTAAATCTACTCAGTTACTTTCCACCACTGAAAGTATAAAGTTTAAACTTACTTTCTCCTGGGCTCGATTGAGTGACTTCTGGAACCGTTTGGCGAAGATCCCTGCTCCCTGCTGGAGGTTAGGACCCGTCCTGCTGTTGTTGATGTTCTCTGATGCCATGATGTTACACTTTGTTTCTCAACTTGTTCTTTCTGCGAGTCACTTCAGCTTCTTCTTGTCAAACGGAACCACACTGATGTGATGTTTGGTTCACTTCGGTTCAATTGAACTCACAAGGGCGGATAGCAGTGTTACCAGATTGTGTGAGAGAAATAAGCAACCAGGTCTATGAAAACAAGCCCAAAAGATGCGACATGCTACCGCTACGCTAGCCCCATTTAGAACCTCTCCCTCCGCTATGTAGCTCCGAGATGAGGTCCTACGTGGCCCGGTGGCGTTTGAGCGAAAAGTTTCCGCACATTTTCCACTTTACATGTTTCTTGCCCCTTTTTGCACATCGTATCCAAAAAGTAAAGGTTTTCTGAAATGCTCTCAGATGTTTGAAATTTTAACGTACAATAAAATCTATCCAACGAGTTGAAAGAAGCGTTTTATAGCTTCTCTCCTAAATGTTTTTAAGACATACCCGGAAGTTGCGCCCGTAGAGATGACACTACTGATTCCCCTACTGGTCAACTGTTGAATTGCATATTCTAATGCATAATATTATGGAACCGGCTTAGGAGAGAAGCGATTTAAACGCTTTTTTCAACTTGTTGGATAGATTTTATTGTACGTTAAAATGTCAAACATCTGAGAGCATTTCAGAAAACCTTTACTTTTTGGATACGATGTGCAGAAAGGGGTAAGAAACATGTAAAGTGGAAAATGTGTGGACATTTTTCGCTCAAACGGCACCGACAAACGAGGAACCTCATCTGGGAGCTATACAGCGGAGGGAGAGGTTCCGATTGGAGCTACCGCTACTACGCGAGCACTTTAATGCACTTTATAGTACATTCATGGCTATTTGAAAATAGCTGATCTACAAGCTCACAACGCGTCACATTCGTGAAATATTTTTTAATATTTGACCCCCTTAACACAAATCTGGTAGGCCTATATCAGGCATTATATAGAATAGGGGAGTCCGTGGACAAATACCTATTAATTTGGGGGTACTTGTCTTGAAAATTGTGTGGAATGCTAGTTGTGTCATAAGCAGGTTTAAACAACATTAGGAAACAAGCTCAAATAAGCAACTACGCTTTTAGAAACAGGCCCGAAAAACCACAACTCACAACTAATATTTACAAGCAACTTTACAGAAAAACAAGCCCAAAGTTGCTTATAATAAGCAGACATGGCAACGCTGGCGGATAGGGGAGGAGGGAGGGTGGAGCGATGACACACACACGGGCATGGGCACGCACGCACGCACGCACGCACGCACGCACGCACGCACGCACGCACGCACGCACGCACGCACGCACGCACGCACGCACACCAACATTTCAAAATAAAAGCTCCATATAGAGCGGTGGTTCTCAAACTTTTTCATGTCAAGGCCCCTCAAATTAATATGTATTTGGCCACGGACCACCATCTGAAAATATGTGTGCCAAGGACCCCATGCAAGTAAAAAAGCAAAATATTTTATTATTATTAAAAAAGGAAAATATCAGATCTACAAGCTCACAATGCATTGCAACGCACTGAGTTTGAAGATTGGCTATTTTCAAATAGCCAAAGGGGGTTAATGGTGGAGTGGAGTGGACTGACTGTTATGCTATAGCCTAACTAATTTAGCTGGGGACCCCTGGCCCTGGGGGTCCCTGGACCCCACTTCGAGAACCACTGTTATAGAGTAACCATGAATAAACAGTGATGCTGTCAAAACATGATTGAAACTCACGCACGCGCGCACACAGAATTGTGTGGAATGCTAGTTGTGTCATAAGAAGCACTCAGCAGAATTCTGTTCGTGTTACATCTTGTCAGAGAGCAGTGTTGCCTATAGGCGGGTGCAGTTATGAAAAAAAAGCACCTTACCCAAAACAAATTGCAACAAAACGTTTTTCAACAGTTTTTTGTAGTATTAGGTGTCCTTAATAACATACTAAAAGTTTACCAAAGTTTGATCACTGGAAAGGTGTTATTTTCAAGATGGCGTCCAAAATGGCCAAAAAATCTTTAAAATAACCTAACTAACTTCATTATTTATCCTAGACAAGTACTTTTTGTGTCTAACCCTATGTTTTGGGGGCATAGAAATCCACAGGACTTGTCCAAATTGCAGATATACATTTAGATAATTGTGAAATCCAATATTTTGTTTTTGACTCTATTAAAACCCTCTGAAATGTTCACCCGTTTCAACTAGTTATATTTGTTTTACTGGAACAAGGCTTCAAGATATCCTCAAAACACAACAAAACAATAGTCACAATTTTCAGTCATTCAGAAGGTGGCAGAGAAAGAGAATATTGTCAGTTGATATAGTATTGCTTGCAATATTGAAACATTTTGGATAGCTCTGCGGATCAAATGTGAATCAAACTGTCATCTTGTAGACAACATTTTTAAAAACTTTTTTAACACATTAGGAAGGCAATCAGTGTGAGTGTGTAAATAGGGGTGGCTACGGAGGTTAGTGCAGAGCTGTCAGAACCCATTTCTCTGGGTGCCTAGGCAGAGGGTAGTATGAGGGTGGGGTTGTGTGAGGAGGTAAAATGGGGTCTGGTGTAGAGTTTAGTGGGCCTAGGGTTCCCCTCAGGTGGGTACAGGGGAGTATGGGGAGTGGGGGTCACTGGATTGCTCCCTGGGCACTTGGAGCACAGAAGAGCAAAGTTATAGGAGCCAAGGAGACCCTGAGCTTCTCCTCTCCCCCATGTCCGAGGTGCAAAACCTTCAACAGTTGGCTCAGACATGTCCCATTAAAGCTATAGTGGGGCACGTGTGGAGCTCAGGACGAGTGCTCATAGGCAGCTAAAGAGAATGGGGCTTGTCAGCCCCTGATGCACGTTGTGCATCGCGATAGCCAAATTCCAATTTTCAAGTGTCCATCCTCAAGTCCTCCAGGCGAGGAGGCAAGGAGCGTCATTTTGAAGTGACAGCAATTATGACGTGTCACACAGTTGGATTGCTGGACTATTCCAGAGCTCGGAGGGTTGTCATGTGGAGGAGGAGAAATTATACGCCACGCATTTCAACGAAGACAGTTCCCCAAACGATACATGAAAGATACACTTGTATCTTCCCAGATTTCACTCCAAGTGGCTTAGGGAGCCTGTGCTCACCTCACGCTGGAGGACAGAGTGAGGAGGAGGCAGAAATGAAGCTTATGCGTTAGGCTGAGAGGAGTATCCCTATGTCGCCTGGCTCACTGAGTCCCACTGGTCCCAAGTGGACCTCCATGCTGGCTCCTATGCCCGAGATGGGCACTCGTGAGTGGGCATAGTTAGTGAGGAGCCCCCCATAGTTGTGGTTGTAAGACCTCCACGTGGTGCATGACTGTGTGTCAGGCAGTCAGGGGTGTCCCTATGTCTGACTGGCTCACAGGAGAGTCGGTGTCTGGTTGGTGGCTGACCATTAATATTCCCAGGGGCCCCCAGTGACTTATCATTATGGCTCAGAGCGTCCCCTCCCCTCAAATAAAATTTTAAAGTTAAAATTATCCAGACAAAAAGATCAAAGTTCAAGGTTATTGCCAGCAGTACCAATCACAAAATAAAAGACATGTGAAATTAATTTTGCACTAAAACCCCACACAACTACTACAATCTCAGGAATAAGATGTCTGTGACAAGCAAATCTGAACCCTATCCGGCCACACTCCTCTACCACCCCTACCCAAGACAGTAGACACTAAATGTTGTGATAGCTCTGTGCTGACTTACAATGTTTACAAATGTCACAGTACCACCCAGTAATAATGAATTTATTCCTTTTTGGTATGAAAAGAAATCTCCTGAAAGCTTCAACAGAATGTGAATTACCAATTCACCAATCCTGGGATTATGTAGAAAAGGGAGAAATGTCAAATTACATTGTTTTATATATATATATATATATATATATATACATATATATATATATATATATATATATATATATATATATGTGTGTGCTTATAACCATGCTTATAACCAATTCCTTTATAATTGAACTTGTAATCACTTGACTATAATTTATATATCTTAATTAGATTTCAAGATTACCAAAACATGGGGTTAGGCACCAACATTACTTGTCTAGGATGAATAATGAAGGAGTAATGGTCTTTTTAAGGAACTGGCGGCGGCCATCTTGAAAATGTTACCTTTCTAGTGGTCCGATTTTGGTAAACTTTTGATATGTTATTAAGTACACCTAATACTACAATAATCCATTGAAAAACCTTTTGTTGCAATTTGTTTTGGGTCAAACCATAACTGCACCCGCCTACTAATAATTATGACAATGGCCAGGTTGCTAAATTACGTTTGTGATGTGTCACAGGCTACAGGTCACAGGTCTTCAACGGGGATCCGGGACCCCTAGGGGTCCTCAGAGTTACTATAGGGGGGGGCCGCCAAATCTTTGTGTGATAGATTTTCTTTTATATATTTTTTACACCACTTGAACTAGCATCCCTATTCTGGGATGCTCTGATCTACACGTGAACTTGTAGATCGGCTATTTTCAGCAAAGAGTTTTGGTGCGGAGGGGAAAAGATGACCGATGCAAGTACACAGCCAAATGTCACATTTAGGCATACGAAGTATTGAGGGCTTAAGTGGTTAAAGGGATATTTCACTTTCAAACATGTTTGGGGTCATTTTAACGTCTACTCTAGCTTTTGTGAACACCCCAGACTTAATTAAGTTGCTTGATTCAGTAGTTTTTCAGTATTTAGATATTTGATTTTCCTTTTATCAAGCCTTCCTATACAAACCCATTGTAACTACAAACTCCACATGTTAGATTCATTGAAAACACCCATCCTTGGTTCTGGTGACTGATATTGTCCCTCTAATGTGTGTGTGTGTGTGTGTGTGTTTTTTTCCAATTCATTTCTTCATTTTATATAATATTTTATAAAATATTGTATTTTATTTATTTTATTTATTTTATTTATTTTATTTATTTTATTTATTTTATTTATTTTATTTATTTTATTTATTTTATTTATTTTATTTATTTTATTTATTTTATTTATTTTATTTTATTTTATTTATTTTATTTATTTTATTTTATTTATTTTATTTATTTTATTTATTTTATTTATTTTATTTATTTTATTTATTTTATTTATTTTATTTATTTTATTTATTTTATTTATTTTATTTGATGAAAAAGGTTATTGAAAAAACACAGCCCCCTCAAGTATTAGAAATATCAGTCACCAGAACCATGGAGTGTATTTTAAATGAATCTAACATGGTTATAATGGAGTTTGAAGTTACAGTATGGGTTTGTAAAAGAAGGTGGCGTGTCTGATAAAAATGAATATCATCTAAATACTGAATCAAAGAATTAAAAAACTATCTGGGGTGCTGCTCACAAAAGTCTGATTAGATGTTAAAATGAAATATCCCTTTAAATGTCGGACATTGGTGTGAATCCGACATATTAATAGAAAAGATAATGTGTAGGCCTAAACACAATTTTATACAGTACGTTGTGGGGTCCCTCTCTCAGCTACGGGGTCCTTCGCCTGAAAAACCTTGAAGATCCCTACTACAGGTCAAATGGTCAAATAAACATAGTGGGCACCTCAATGTTAAATTGCCAATTTTTTCCTAACTGTAAAAAAATAAATAATAAATGCTGTGGAAAATAGTCAGAAATAATATGCAGAATCCATATTTTGAACATGCATGGTACAATATCAGATAAAAATGTATGCCCAAAATGACATGGTGATCCATCCCCAGGTTTTCAGCAATTTGTAGCAATTGTAGAAATATTGGGCGTTAAATGTCATAATAAAATATAATATATATTTGGCCCCCATTTATAAAATAAATCAAAATAAAATACATATTTGGGAAAAGAAAAGTGCTCAGAGGTGTCAGGGGTCCACTGTACTTCCATCACATATGACATGAAAATGACCCAAGACAGACAAGTGGTTTCAATTATAAATATAAATATGGTTTGTTTAAGTAAAAATTAATGTACAGTACACACTGAGTTAAAAAGATTCATTTCATTATGAACTAGAAAAAGTGCTCCTCGGAGCACAGGTCTCCGCCAGGTCAGGTACGTTATTCTGGCCTCCTGGTGGCGCTATAATAGGCCAATGTGAAAAGAGTGCCATTTATTCTTGCATTGACACTGCATTCATGATTTGAGGCATTTTGTTCCAAAAATGTGTTTGCTAAATTAGACCTGCTGGTGGCGCTATAACAGGCCAATGTGAGAAGGGTGGCATTTCTTCCTCGGCCTAGTGGGAATGTGCATGTGAAATGTCACGGAAATCGCAAGCTGTGTGTATACTTTGAGGCTTTTGTTCAAAACGGACCAATCCTGCAAACTTTGGAAGCCAACCTTAGGCAATGATGATGGAATATGGGAAATCCGACAGATCTGTGTTGATCACATGACTATAGTGATACTGTGTACTGATTTGCATGACGTTTGGATAAGATTTGTAGGAGTAATATAAAAAAATGGGTTTTGCACAAATCGGCCTCCTGGTGGCCTTATAACAGGCCCATGTGAAAGATTTGGGGCAGAAGTTCTGAATTGGCATCCAGGGAGTGTGTGTGCACAGTTTCGGAGCGACCGGGCCAACGGTGCCGGAGATTAGCTGGTGACAGACGGACGGACACACACACACACACACACACACACACACACACACACACACACACACACACACACACACACACACACACACACACACACACACACACACACACAGACAGACGGATGGACAGACAGGGGGTAAAACATACTCTCTCGCCATGCCTTCGGCCTGGCGGAGACAATAATTAGTACTAAAAGTTACAATATTAAAAGGGTTTATATAGTACAAGATCTAAGGTCAAAATGCTGTGCCCATTGCTTGAGGGTTTACGGTAATTGGGCACAGAGTCACATGGTCAGAGTGAAGCTGTCATCAAGAGTCAGAAGCAAGCTGAGCAGAGCTGATCCAGAGAGGTCACATTTAAGAAACTCCAGAGAGAGAGAGAATAATATTGCCAAAGTTCTGCACATGGTTCAAGAGGCGCACAGAAGGGGTCTTTAGTCAACCATGCACTCTTCACATGAATGTGCTAAATCTAACTCAGCTACAGCTGTCAATCTAACAGCCATGTGCTGTCCTTGGTTTGTCCATTGTAGCCTATTGAGACTATAGCAATCTGTTTTCTTTTGTGTGTCCTTCAGAACATGCTTGATTTGCGGTTGGCTTGTCTCAGTAAGTGACAATTTGTCTGTTTATTTTGGTATCAGGAGGGCCCCTCAAGAGTGCTCCGTGTATCTCTGCTCTGTGTATTTGTGCGTCGGCGGTGTGGCAAAACTCACACACAATACTGTATTTCAAGTTGTCTATCTGTGCATAGATTATTTAATATTAACAATAATACATTCTATTTATTTCAGGATTTATTGGTTGGCACCCGGTCAAGGTTCATCAATCAACTCCATGTCAGACACAACTTGATGCTGCCTGCACCCCATTTGCTCCCAGAGAATGGAAGTAAACGGGGAACCCGACACTTCAGACGCGTGCGAGTGGGCCCTAAAGAAAAGCTGAATTCACACCAGCAGTGGACTTTCATTGAGAATATATAGCAAGTTTCGCGTGCATGCGTGCGTGTGTGTGTGTGATTTCCAGTCACAGGGAGGTGCATATTCGTAGAGGTGCTGTCACAATTTGTGATTTATTGACTGTTGAGATCTCTGACTCTGACCTGTAACTTTTTAGTTTATTTATGTGTTTATGTGTTTATGTGTTTATGTGTTTCCTCTCTCTCTCTCTCTCTCTCTCTCTCTCTCTCTCTCTCTCTCTCTCTCTCTCTCTCTCTCTCTCGTGTTTAAAACCCTTCTTATTTTGTTTAGTAGCCTATTTATTTAAGTTTAGCTTCATTGTCCATTTTTCTGTTTCCCCATGTATTTTTGTCAAGACTTTATGCTGCTACACATTCCCACATATAACAGTGTTGCATACATATTTGTGGACTATTCAAGCGGCATGTTCTGGTGATACTCACCTCAGGATATAACCATAAAGTAAGCAATATGCGACAATCAGCAGACAAATTTCAGGAGACTATCATGGGCACACCACACCATCATAATTATTACCGCACCATTGTGACGAAAAGAGTTGGCATATATAAACCTTTAAGTGGCCTTTAAGTACTATGATAATGATACGATGGGTACAGTACAATGGGTAATCTGACAACAGGTACAATGGGTATTGCCTCCAAGATGGAGCCCAGGTAGGTCATTTCATCCTTTCTTTTGATGACATCATTACCCACTTTGATCGTGAAGCTCTCCAGTCCTAACCTTATTAAGGCAGAGAGCTTCACGATCAAAGTGGGTAATGATGTCATCAAAAGAAAGGATGAAATTACCTACCTGGGCTCCATCTTGGAGGCAAACCTCTCTGGTAACAAAAATGCAGAAAAAGTGATCAAAAATGTCAACCAAACAACACTCTATTTGTGGAGGATTGATCGTCTAGTAGTCAGTAAGAATACTCTAAAGATTATTGCAGGGGCCCTCATTCAAGGTCATTATGATTATGCATGCACTTCATGGTATCACAACACCTCCAAGGCCTTAAAAACAAGGCTCCAAACATCCCAAAACAAACTTGTAAGGCTACTTCTTGGCCTCAATCACAAAACCCATCTAACCCCTGCTCATTTTGCTAGGATTGGATGGCTTAGGGTTGAGGACAGAGTACAGCAACTTGCTATGGGCCTGGTCTTCAAGATACACCACAACATTGGGATCCCCCTGTATTTGTCAAAATACTTCCAAAATGTTAATGAAGTCCATGATCATAACACCAGAGGCAGCTCCACAAATCAACCCAGATTTGGCTCAACTAAGGGAATGAACTCGTTCTCATGCTATTCATCAAAAATGTGGAATGCCCTACCAAAAGGAGTAAAGGACTGTAAAAACCCTACTCACTTTCAAAACTGCCCTAAAGATACACCTTCAGGAGGCTGCAATTCGAAAATGGCCCCTGTCTAAGTCTTAACCTACCCCCCCCTCCTTCATTTTCTTCTTTTGTATATATATATTATTTTTTTCTCTCTTCATACCAGTAACCTGAAAGCCGATTGTATGACATTCTGTATAGTAGTGTGTATACCTGACTGCCTCTTATATGTCATCATGATTTGTGTGCATGGGGTTCTCATCTTAAACAAGCTTAGTGCTTAATGAGAGTTCCAGTTTAGTAGACCTTGTATTGTGAATTTGTACTTCCATGTACTGTTATGTACTATGTACTATTCTCATGTCTTACTAAATAAACTACATCAATCAATCAATCAAGTGCATAACCATGCGTTCCCAATGGGCATCACCCTGGTATAAATTCCTCAGATCTCCGTATGCCTGTATGTATGTCTTGTCTGTTTATGTTAAATATGCCCAAATATGGAGTATCACACTTTCCCAAATATGACGATGACTGACGTAATAGTCCCATTCTTTCTCACACCTTTAAATGTCATCTCTCCACACACCCAATCAACACTATGCTTTTTGCCATGCCATTGCTTAATATTCAGACCATACTGCTTAAGGTAGAAAAGCCTCTCTTCTTGGTCGGAGCTTTCACAATGTCCTCCTTGGGGTCATGGCTGATATACAAATCGATCTCAGGCTTTAGGATTTGGGTCTTGGGTAACGGGCAGCTTCTCACCCCAAAGGTGGGAAAATGGGCAGTTGTAACTGGTGCCACAGCTGGAATCGGAAAATCCTACACAGAGGAGCTGGCGCGTCGAGGATTTGCCATCGTGCTGATCAGCCTCTCCCAGGAAGAGTTGGATGATGTGGCCAAGGAACTCGAAGAACAGTTCAAAGTCGACACAAAGACCATAGCTGTAGACTTTGGCAGGACAGACATCTACCTCAAAATTGAAGCTGGGCTGGCTGGCTTGGAGATCGGCGTTTTAGTCAACAACGTTGGTGTGTGTTACCAATATGCTGAGTACTATCACAACATTCCAGATTTGGACAATTTCATCACAAACATGATGAACGTCAACATGGCATCAGTGTGCCAGATGACACGCTTAGTGCTTCCCAGAATGATAGAGAGGTCCAAAGGAGTAATTCTCAACATGTCCTCTTCCAGTGGCATGTTCCCATTCCCTCTGTTGACCGTCTACTCTGCTACGAAGGTCTTTGTGGATTTTTTCTCCCGCGGTCTGCACGAGGAGTACAAGGATCGGGGCATAATTATCCAGAGCGTTCTTCCTTTTGCTGTGGTCACTAAGTTGAGCAGTAAGATGACTGGTACCACAAAGCCCACCCTGGACATGCCCACCCCGAAACGGTATGTAAAGGCCCAGCTGGCCACCGTGGGTCTGCAGAGCCAGACCAACGGATACTTCCCTCATGCTTTGATGGGCTGGGTGTCCACTCGGCTGATTCCCATCAGCATCAGCATAGCCCTGATGGCCAAGGGTCTCCGTCTGCAGCGCACCAGCTACCTCAACAGAATGATAGTCAGTGCACAGGAGAATCAATCAGAATCAGAATCAAACTTTATTGTCACATCACATTACAAGTAATATGGGTGAAATTCTTAATTGTGCAAGCCACATAATGCAGTTAAAAGATAGAGGTAGAAGTAGAGTAAAGTGCATTTAAAAGAGTGGCTAATGTACATAATAAGGTAAGGGGAAAATGTGTCTGTAATTAAAACATAGATCAGATCATCTGTACATAAAACACACAGTTCAGTGCACAGTATCTACAGGCTTAGTTCTCATTCAACAGCCTGCTGGTTAAAAGCTGTTCCAGAGTCTCGTGGTGCTGCTACCGATGCTCCTCCATCGCTTGCCTGGCCGTGGGTGTCGCAGCGCCTTGAACAGACCATGGCTGGGGTGGAAAATGTCCTTGATGATGCTTCCGGCCTTAGCCACACATCTTTTCTCATGTATGGCCTCGAGAGGGGGAAGCTCACCGCCCACGATGCGCTGCGCTGTTCGCACCACTCTCTGTAGTGCCTTGCGTTCGGCTGTGGTACAGTTTCCGAACCAGGCGGTGGTTCCGCTCATCAGGATGCTTTCGATGGTGCTGGTGTAGAACGCCCTAAGGATGCGGGGGCTCACTCTGAACTTTTTCAGACGCCGGAGGCAGTAGAGCCGTTTTTCACCACCTGTGTGTTTCCCACTTGAAGTCCTCGACTTGTTCCACTGCAACACCATTGATGTGGATGGGTGCGTGCTCTCTCTCCCGCCTTCTGAAGTCCACGATGATCAGGCTGAAGGTCTGAAGACAGAAGACTAGTCAATTAGCCAACTATCAAAACCACCATCCGACATCAATGTCGATTTAAAAAAAGATCCAAATGTGTGTAATCTTTGGATCAGTATGGCTCCAATGTGATTCTCACGACATTGTGGATCTCAGACTTCATGTGACCGGTCTGTTTCAGTCATCTAACATCTAACATCAGTCGGTCAAACTTTTTCATGCCAAGGACCCCCAAATTGATATGTATTTGGCTGCGGACCCCCATCTGAAAATGTTTTGTGCCAGGGACCCCCAGAAGAGAAGATCTGTGTAAAAAAGAAAAATTCCAAAAATCCAAAAAATCCAAAATTTAAATAAAAAATGTTTTTGAATATCTTTTTTACATCTGCTATTTTTTATAACATTTGAAAAATATTTTCAAAAAACAACAGATGTAACAGATGAGCTTGTAGATATGTTATTTTTGCCAACATATAAATGGATAAAGTGGTTAAAATGATTGTGATGCTTAACTACTTTTGCTGGGACCCCCCTGGCAAAAAAAAAATGTGGCCACTTCGACCCCACCCTACTGTGTATCTCCATACAGTATATGGCCATATCAGTTAGATCACTGGTGCAACGTAGCTGTGATGTAGCTGATTGGGCCTAGATATGAGGGCTGCAAAGCGGCCCAAACCTCTAGTATATATATAATAATATATAGAATATGGATAAAACCTTTTTTTTTTACCTTATTTTTTTGGACAAAATACTCCAACATGGTACTGTAACAATGTTGTAACTATACCCCCCCCCCCACCCTGCCAAAGATTAAACAGTGGAAATAGCATATCCTATCCTACTACTAAAATTGAAATTACCTCCAAAAGTACGTCCGGGGTTGGTCAGCACACGGTCACTCCACTTGCCTCCAAACTTGCCAAAGACTATTGATCAGTGCTCTGGCTAATAATTAGGCTTCTTTCCCCGCCTTCAATGTACTTACATATTGTACAGTTAATATAAAACTACATTTTAACATTTTAGCCACAGCAGCTTTCCTTCTTTTTGGCCGCTAGGACCCCACCCTACTGCGCATCTCCATATATGGCCATATCAGTTGGATCACTGGTGCAACGTAACTGTGATGTAGCTGATCGGGCCTAGATGACAGGGCCGCGAAGCGGCCCAAACCTCTAGTATCCTAAATCAAAACAGGCCAAGTAACATTGTGGGTTTGTAGGTTTGCTATTTGCCAGACCCAGGGGGTCAGGCCTACATGTGGCTTTGTCGGTCCCCCTCTCCAAACGTTTTCGTCCATACATGGGCATAAAAGAGGGGGTTTGTCGGTCCCCCTCTCCAAACGTTTTCGTCCATACATGGGCATAAAAGAGGGGGTCAGGCCTACATGTGGCTTTGTCGGTCCCCCTCTCCAAACGTTTTCGTCCATACATGGGCATAAAAGAGGTCTGTCTTCTGTCCTCTTTTTGATTGGCCAAGCTTAGCGTGACATAGTGCTCTGATCTTTCAACCACTAGGGGTCTGGCAGTACCAGGTCTCCTGGTTCCCTTGTTTTGCTACAATTCCTTTTTTATGTATAAAATACTGTCATAATGTAAAGTTTCTTGCAGGGTTTCGAATGCAGCAATGGTGGATCAGGTCACAGCAGTGAAAGCAGAGGCAGACTTCCAGGTTTCAGGTGGTCAAACAGAGACTGATGATCTGCCAGAGCATGAAGTGTTGACCCTGGCTTTAAAGACTTCCTGATTGGTCGCCTCCGCCTCCTGTCTTGCACCCCTGTCTCCACTCATATAATTAGATGAGAGAACTAGAAAGAGGGGGAGAAAGGTAGAGTGGGTGTGGCAGTCGGCAGTACCCCTTCCTCTTTGAGGGCCGTTAACAGGGTCAGGCTGTTGAGTTTGAGCTTGCAGGACACTCGACTCAATCTCCCAGGTGACGGCGGCGAGTAGCCTATACAGGTAGGTGGCAAAATGGGTTCAGGATCGGTACCACTCTCCTCCACAGAGTATTGACCAGATAGAGCATCAGCTCTTGCATTCTGGGAACCTGGACGATAAGTGAGAGACATTTTTAATCTGCCAAAAAACAAGCCCACCTTGATTGCCATGAATTAAGTCACTTTGCTGACTGAATGTATGACAAGTTCTTATGATCAGTCCATACAAAAGGGCTGGACAGCACCTTCCAGCCAATGGCGCCACTCCTCCAATGCCTCTTTAACTGCCAAAAGCTCCCTGTTGCCGACATCATCATTTCTTGCGTGAGAGAAAAGCCAGTAGGGGAGCGTTGAGACAGAACCGCCCCCAACCCAGTGTCAGAGGTGTCCACTTTCACAATGAACTGCAGGTCTAGATCTGGATGGATAAGGACAGGGGCAGAAACAAAACGGTCCTTAAGATCATCAAAAGCTGCTTCTGCTGCAGAATTCCAATGGAAGGGGATAGAGGTGGACGTGAGGGCTGTAAGTGGGACTGCAATAGTGCTGTAATTCCTAATGAACAATCTATAGAAATTGGCAAAACCAAGAAAACGTTGCAACTGTTTGCGGTTATTGGGTAATCATTAACCAAGGCCTGAAAAACAGCAGGTGCATTAGTCAATCCAAATGGCATTACCAAATATTCAAAGTGTCCAAGAGGAGTATTAAAATCTTCCATTCATCACCTTCCCGAATGCGCACAAGGTGGTAAGCGTTACGCAAATCTAGTTTGGTGAAAATGGTAGCTCCATCAAGGTGTGAAAAAGCACAACTTTTTCACCACCTGTGTGTTTCCCACTTGAAGTCCTCGACTTGTTCCACTGCAACACCATTGATGTGGATGGGTGCGTGCTCTCTCTCCCGCCTTCTGAAGTCCACGATGATCAGGCTGAAGGTCTGAAGACAGAAGACTAGTCAATTAGCCAACTATCAAAACCACCATCCGACATCAATGTCGATTTAAAAAAGATCCAAATGTGTGTAATCTTTGGATCAGTATGGCTCCAATGTGATTCTCACGACATTGTGGATCTCAGACTTCATGTGACCGGTCTGTTTCAGTCATCTAACATCTAACATCAGTCGGTCAAACTTTTTCATGCCAAGGACCCCCAAATTGATATGTATTTGGCTGCGGACCCCCATCTGAAAATGTTTTGTGCCAGGGACCCCCAGAAGAGAAGATCTGTGTAAAAAAGAAAAATTCCAAAAATCCAAAAAATCCAAAATTTAAATAAAAAATGTTTTTGAATATCTTTTTTACATCTGCTATTTTTTATAACATTTGAAAAATATTTTCAAAAAACAACAGATGTACAAGCTCGCAGTGAGCTTGTAGATATGTTATTTTTGCCAACATATAAATGGATAAAGTGGTTAAAATGATTGTGATGCTTAACTACTTTTGCTGGGACCCCCCTGGCAAAAAAAAAATTTGGCCGCTTCGACCCCACCCTACTGTGTATCTCCATACAGTATATGGCCATATCAGTTAGATCACTGGTGCAACGTAGCTGTGATGTAGCTGATTGGGCCTAGATATGAGGGCTGCAAAGCGGCCCAAACCTCTAGTATATATATAATAATATATAGAATATGGATAAAACCTTTTTTTTTTACCTTATTTTTTTGGACAAAATACTCCAACATGGTACTGTAACAATGTTGTAACTATACCCCCCCCCCCACCCTGCCAAAGATTAAACAGTGGAAATAGCATATCCTATCCTACTACTAAAATTGAAATTACCTCCAAAAGTACGTCCGGGGTTGGTCAGCACACGGTCACTCCACTTGCCTCCAAACTTGCCAAAGACTATTGATCAGTGCTCTGGCTAATAATTAGGCTTCTTTCCCCGCCTTCAATGTACTTACATATTGTACAGTTAATATAAAACTACATTTTAACATTTTAGCCACAGCAGCTTTCCTTCTTTTTGGCCGCTAGGACCCCACCCTACTGCGCATCTCCATATATGGCCATATCAGTTGGATCACTGGTGCAACGTAACTGTGATGTAGCTGATCGGGCCTAGATGACAGGGCCGCGAAGCGGCCCAAACCTCTAGTATCCTAAATCAAAACAGGCCAAGTAACATTGTGGGTTTGTAGGTTTGCTATTTGCCAGACCCAGGGGGTCAGGCCTACATGTGGCTTTGTCGGTCCCCCTCTCCAAACGTTTTCGTCCATACATGGGCATAAAAGAGGGGGTTTGTCGGTCCCCCTCTCCAAACGTTTTCGTCCATACATGGGCATAAAAGAGGGGGTCAGGCCTACATGTGGCTTTGTCGGTCCCCCTCTCCAAACGTTTTCGTCCATACATGGGCATAAAAGAGGGGGTTTGTCGGTCCCCCTCTCCAAACGTTTTCGTCCATACATGGGCATAAAAGAGGGGGTCAGGCCTACATGTGGCTTTGTCTGTCCCCCTCTCCAAACGTTTTCGTCCATACATGGGCATAAAAGAGGTCTGTCTTCTGTCCTCTTTTTGATTGGCCAAGCTTAGCGTGACGTAGTGCTCTGATCTTTCAACCACTAGGGGTCTGGCAGTACCAGGTCTCCTGGTTCCCTTGTTTTCATGTCAAGGACCCGCAAACTGATACGTATTTGGCTGCGGACCCCCATCTGAAAATGTTTTGTGCCAGGAACCCCCAGAAGAGAAGATCTGTGTAAAAAAGAAAAATCCAAAGTTTTAAATAAAAAATGTTTTAAACATTTTGAATAATTTTGTGCATCTGCTATTTTTGATAACATTTGAAAAATATTTTCAAAAATAGCAGATGTACAAGCTCGCAGTGAGCTTGTAGATCTGTTATTTTTGCCAACATATAAATGGATAAAGTGGTTAAAATTATTGTTAAATTAACTACTTTTGCTGGGGACCCCGTGGCAAAAGAAACACATAAACAGCAGTCATATTCTGACACCAGTCCACAAAAGTGGTTAACATACAAGACAAGTTCTTGTCTATTCAAATCCTGAATGAAAAACTGCTGCCAAAAAATCAACATTTGATAGGGCTGGGCAATATGGATAAACCTTCTTTTTTTTTTTACAAAATACTTCAACAAGATACTGTAACAATGTTGTAACTATAAAAACAGGAACAGATTGTAAGTAACAAGGTAAGATGTAATTATCAGTTGGGTGCATGTAGCCTCTTCAAACATGCTTGTGACGTTAATTATAATATGTCCGATTCATTTATTCTTTGGCCGGTAAAATATAATCCTGTCGGTCAAGGTGGCCGACCCAAAAATTGTGGAAACCTTGATCCGGTAGGAGACTCAAAGTTGACTCTTTGAGTCTCCTACCGGAGCCGCCGCCGCCGCCATCAAATTATTGGTTTAGGAATGTGACAAAAACTAAAAAATCTCCATGAATTCAAGTCTCCATGGGGTGAGTAATCGATAGGAAAAAAAACATTTTGGGGGTAAACTATCCCTTTAACTCGGAGAGTTGACAGTTTGGTCCCTGCATCCCAAACCACCCCATCCCAGAGAGCAGGAACATGGATGTGTTTGTATTCATGAGCGCTTGAACATTCACAGCTTTTCCATCGGATCTGCTGAGACACAGATGAAGCGAACTGACAGAACCTGAACCAGGAAGTAATCCTCTGGGCTATCAGCTATGTCGAGTAGAACAGAGACAGAGAGTGTGGGAGAGATTACAGAGAGATTCCCAGATTACAAACACCCAAAAAAGACTGACTGAGAATAAAAAATCACACCCAGTGTGAAGTGGGCGGTGTGGTCACAGTGGTCATCACAGTGATGGAAGTTCACTTAAAGAAAAGTAATATTGTGGACTAACCATTGTACACCCCTAACTTAAAAAAAAACATAAATGTGTATTCCTGCATCATCTGCACCATGCTGACCTCGATACCTGTAGATACATTCAAGAGAGCAGATACCTTTAACCACTTGAACCCCAGAATCCATATTCCGAGGGGAACATTAGCCAAAAATAGCAGATCTACAACCTCACAACGCAACGTGTCGGCTGTTTTTGGCAAAGAGATTTGATGTAGAGTAGATGGAAAAAGCAGTCCAAGTACAGAAGGTCCAGTTTACTAAGTCTCGAGGGTTTAAGAGGTTAAATGTAATTGCTAAACTGTTGCTATTTGTGTGTGTGTGTGTGTGTGTGTGTGTGTGTGTGTGTGTGAGAGAGTGTGTGTGTGTGTGTGTGTGTGTGTGTGTGTGTGTGTGTGTGTGTGTGTGTGTGTGTGTGTGTGTGTGTGTGTGTGTGTGTGTGTGTGTGTGTGTGTGTGTGTGTGTGTGTGTGTGTGTGTGTGTGTGTGTGTGTGTGTGTGTGTGTGTTTGTGTGTGTGTGTCTTTTATCCCTGTATAAAAAAGGCATGTTGCTGGGTCAGTGCACACATGGCCTGTTGCTGTCCATCAGCAGTGGTGCTGAACCATTCATTAATAAGTGACATGTAATGTCCTTAGGTTAAGACTTAGACAGGGGCCATTTTCGAATTGCAGCCTCCTGAAGGTGTATCTTTAGGGCAGTTTTGAAAGTGAGTAGGGTTTTACACTCCTTTACTCCTTTTGGTAGGGCATTCCACATTTTTGATGAATAGCATGAGAACAAGTTCATTCCCTTAGTTGAGCCAAATATGGGTTGAACATGATTTGTGGAGCTGCCTCTGGTGTACCAGTCAACCTGGTTTATACCCCTCAAAGATGTCCGCTGCTACCAAAAGACACTTGTTGACGCCCACTTCAGGATTTTTGGCACGCTCTATAGAGACTATAGCAATCTGTTTTCTTTTGTGTGTCCTTCAGAACATGCTTGATTTGCGGTTCGCTTGTCTCAGTAAGTGACAATTTGTGTGTTTATTTTGGTATCGCCCCCTCTGTGTATTTGTGCGTCGGCGGTGTGGCAAAACTCACACACAATACTGTATTTCAAGTTGTCTAACTGTGCATAGATTATTTAATATTAACAATAATACATTCTATTTATAAATAACTTTACAGTGCTACACCAAAACTGGGCGTTTTGGTGTAGAGCACATCCAAGCTTTCTACAAAAATCTAGGTGTACGCAAAGATGATTTTAAACTAAACCATGGTGACAACAGATGAGGTGTTTAAAAAATTGAGCATCCTTCAACAAAACAAGGTCACTGGCCATGACAATATTCCCTCCAAATTTCTCAGAGACTTAGCCGTCTCCATTGCTCCAATCATCACCCACATAGTAAACCTCTCTAGGCACTCAAACTAAAGTGATCAAAAGAGTCAACCACACACGATTTTTGTACAGGATCTCCTCACTGGTCAGTAAGAATACATTGAGGACACTAAGAGGAGCACTCATCCAAAGTCACTTCGACTATGCATGTACCTCATGGTACCATAGCACCACAAAGGCCTTAAAAACAAGGCTCCAGACATCCCAAAACAAACTGGACAGGCTACAGGCAACTCATTTAACCCCTGCTCATTTTGCTAGTGTCGGATAGCTCAGGGTAGAGGACAGAGTACAGCAACTTGCAATGGGCCTTGTCTACAAGATACACTACACCACAAAGACAACCATGTGCCTGTCAAACTATTTCCAAAACGTCAATAACGTCCACAATCACAAAACCAGAGGGAGCTCCACTAATCACGTTCAACCCAGATTTGGCTCAAACGAGGGGTAAATTCGTTCTTCTGCTACGCCACAAAAATGTGGAACGCCATACCACTGTCGTAAAGGAGTGTAAATCCGTACTCTCCTTCAAAACCGCACTTACAGGTGGTTGCTAATCGAAACTGGCCCCTGTGAAAATTTGCCACAGACGAGGATCGATTGTCTGTTCTCCTCCCTGTCCGTGAGCTCTACTGCCAGGTACAGCTGTTGGCATTAATCCACTCTCACTGCAACTCACTTATATTTATGGCTGTCAGTGTCACTCATAACCTCTGGCACAACTAAGTATACAGTAATCAGGCACAACTCTAACCCCAACCGATAAACCTAACCTCTAAATGCCTATAGTTCTAACCTCTAAATGCTCTGACACACTGAAAGCGCCAGAAGCTTGCGTCATCAAAGGGGCAAAGGCTCCCATTGTTTACAACGGCTGCTGGAGGTGTCAAGTGAGTGCGTCAAAACCTGTTCAGAGCTCGGTTCTATTTTGGAGCGTCAACATGCGGCTCAGACTATCCAAAATGAGTTGGAGCAATACAGAAAGGTAACCTATTTTTATTTCAAACACGTTTTGCAGTGCATATCAATGTTTGTTTTCACTTTATTGACCAATCTAGAAACAAAAGTCTGTTTTTTATAATTCAATAGATGATTGCAATAGTGTGACTCGTGTCAATGACTCGTTCAGTGTGTCAGGGCCTTAACCCCAACCTGCATTTTATTTGAATTGTAAGCCTATATCTAAAAATCTTTTTTAACCATAAAACAACCATTTCTGTTGTGAGAATTGAATTGAAAAGTGTCCTGACAATGTCTATTTATAGTAATAATACAGGTACGCATGCACACACGCACGCACGCACGCACGCACGCACGCACGCACGCACGCACGCACGCACGCACACACACACACACACACACACACACACACACACACACACACACACACACACACACACACACACACACACACACACACACACACCATTTAAAAATAATACCTGGTTTTCAATCTGGCTTCAGCAAATCTCATTCTACGGATACCTGTCTGCTCTATTTAACACAATAGGAAAGGAGTAGATACGTGCATGATGTTGGATGTTCAAAATGGGTTCGACTCCGTAAATCTTGATATCCTTTAGAGCAAACATGTGGATGTGAGTTAGAAAAAGCATTGATTTTGTAGAGTGCAGAACTCCACAAATCAGCATCTGGATGTTGGACAATAATGTCATCTTGCATAACATACTCTTTGGGTCTAATGCAAAACTAAAGAAGTCCCCTGGGTTGAGAGGGGTGGTAGGTGACGAAAAAAAAATCACGTTTTTTTTTTGTTTTTTTCAGCTGTTTGTGTAATACTGCTTCCTATTGTTCTTTTGGGCTTGTTTTCCTAGGCTTCTTTCTCTCGCAATATCTGGCAACACTGCCCATGGAAAATCAGGGCAGAGGATTATTTGAATTGTGCAATGATACATGATGGAATAATGATTAAGGATTATTTTGATTATGGTAAGCTCACATTTCATATCATGACATAAATGTAGCTTTCACACCCAAAAATTAAGATTTTTTTGGGGGGGGCAGTCAGGGCATTTGGGGGGGCATTGCCCCCCCTTGCCCATGCCTAGATCCGGCCCTTAATGGCTGCTCACTGCTCCTAGTAGTTATAGGATGGGTAGATGCAGAGGCAAACATACAGTGACAAAAAACACAATTTCTTCGTGTCGGTGAGATGCAAGGAGCCAGTCGTCTCAGTGAAGGGCCATCTCGTGGTACCAGTGGCACCTGGTAGACCATGTCCGATACCTTCCCCAGAACAGTACATGGTCCAGTCTGCTCCTTATGCATAAAGGTAGAGTAAGTAGTGTTTTGTACAGTAGTGTTTTGTACAGAAACAAACCTATTCTCCAAACTCCAGTTCCTTAGTAAATAGAAAATACAGGATACAGGTCAGGAAATTTATGTCATCCAATCAAGAGAGATAACTCATACAGGATATAAGGTAAACAGGAGAAATTGATATTGGGAACAAAAACCCAGACATAAGTAGAGCTAGAACACTACAAAATTGAAACTGATACACAGGTTCTCTCTCCCGATTGGATGAAATTGGTGAGCCACCTGAAAATGTATTTTCTGTTTATTATAGAACTGGAGAGATGGGGGCATCCCTGTTACTGAACAAACAACCTATAGCAATGATGATTACAATCAGAAGAATACAGAGCTTTAACGTTTTAGCAATTTGCCTTTTTGTTTTAACCAAAAGATATGACTTACAGCACCTTTTAGAAGAACAAAGACACATTATAGTACTATTACTACCAGCTCTGGTTTTCATTCAGTGGAACATGATTTGTTATAAACAGATTGGAAGGCAACGCAAAGCTAGTTTATTTGTATCCCACATTTGACTCCCAAACAGTGTTAGGCAAGTTACTTTACTTTAAGTAATATATTACTATTACTTATTACCTTCCTTTTAAAGCATTACATTTCGTTACATATTACTGTCTGAGCAACAGTAATATATTAATATTACATATTACTTTTTAGTTACTTTAAAAAAAAAAAGTATTATATTATATTATTATTAGCCCACAAATTATTTTTGGAAATTGTGATTAATCACATTAGAATCACAGATTAGAGATTTTATGTATTTTCCCCTATTTTCTGGATTTTTCACTATTTAAAATATAGTATTTCTTAATTTTTAATAACCGACAGAGAGTCAGAGACAATATTTAGCCTATATATGGTTCAATCTGTATCAGTGTAGCCTATGAGTCAGTTTTAGCAGATTTCATTCTAATTGGCTTCTGTAGACTGCCTATGAATTTCATGGGCCTGGGTAGGGCCACCTGGCCTGGCGGAGATCTGCCCTGTTGTGCAGCACCACAGCAGCAGGTGAAGGCAATTAACTTAAACCAGGAGCTGCGCAGCAAAAACGGATCCTTTGCAAAAGGATTATTTATTTATTGTCCATCAGAGCGGTGAGATCACAGCTTCTCTCTGCTTTTGTATGATATTGATAGCCTAATCTTTGGATCTGTTTGCAGTTATTAATTTGTATTGCTGTTGATCCGACGTCGGGTTTTCTCTCTCTCTCTCTCTCCCTCCCTCTCTCATGCTCCCCCCCTCTCTCTGTCAAAAGTGTTGCTTGGCTTCCGCGCATTATAAACTGGAATATAGGCTTTAAATCTAACCTATCACTGGTTATGTGCAGCGTTTCACTTGATGTTGAATCTCAACCAGAGAACTGGTGTCTACCATTACCATATTGACAGAGGTGCACGCTGTGCGTCCTGGCCGTCTCCACGCATCCATTCAGTAGCCTACAAGGGACAGCGAGGCGAGTGCACTGACTTATGGAATCGGATCACTGCCAATACTCCTAACTTCAAATAAAGGTTTCAGAACCTTGAAAACCTTTTTTGCAAGACTGAAAACTCGTTTCGAATCTCTGAAAAAATATTTGAATCTCTGAAAAAAGTGTTGAATCTCTGAAAAAAGTGTTGAATCTCTGAAAAAAGTGTTGAATCTCTGAAAAAAGTGTTGATAGGCCGAAAAAAAAATTCAAATCTCTGAAAACATATTTTACAGTGTTTCGACAACACATTTTCAGAGTTTCAAATTTGTCACAAACACACTTTCAGAATATGCATTTTGGCACTGTTCTACCTGGGTATTATTTTGTTTTCCATGTTTGAAACCTTGTAAACTCCTGACTTAAAATAAAGGGTTCAAAAGGTTTGAAAGGTTTGAAAACTCGTTTTGAATCTTTGAAAAAAGTGTTGATAGGCTGAAAGTGTTTCTCAAATCTCTGTAAACACATTTTACAGTGTTTCGTCAACACATTTTCAGAGTTTCAAATTGGTCACAAACACACTTTCAGAATATGCATTTTGGCACTGTTCTCCTTGGGTATTATTTTTGTTTTCCATGTTTGAAACCTTGTAAATGGGGATCGTTTTTGAAACTAGCAACTTTATTGTTGAAAGACTGGGAAAAAAATTCAATGGTTAAACTTTATTTTGAAACTGTGATTCAGCGTCACACACACAGCAGCACACTCTCCTCAAATCTCTGAACGCACGCAGCAGCAGCAGAGGCAGAGCCTCAGAGGCATGCAGGTGCTGAAACTCTGAAACATTCTACTCGAAACCTCGCAGGGAGGCGGGGGGGAGCGGAGGCGGGAGCGGAGGCGGGACCAGAGGCGGGGCCGTTTGACGTCCATTCCAATCACATTTTGTATTTACTGGGCTGGGTGGGACCAACAGCGGTCGGCCAATGACTGACGCTCATAGGGGATTGTCAGACTGCTCAGCCAATGAAAACCCACAAGATAGCCTACACGTCGCTATTCAAGGATTATTATAATAATAATAATATTATCATTATTCATTGCGCACTGGTCCAATACAATACAAACCAATGCGCTGTTGCGCATATCTAAACACACCCACAGCCTGGCACACAACATTCTATCTTCTAATTCTCCAGGAATGTCTGTGATTATAATTGTCCTATTATCAGCAGATGTGAGAGTGTCAATCAATTCCTTGTGTCAATTGCGTTTACATAAGATGATAGTCTATTCAAAGAAGCACGCAATGCCATTCGCTCCAAATGACACACTTCAGTTTTATTCATGGTTACACAGGAAATAATGAACTGATTACAATAATATAAAATTCTCTCAAATCAGTAACAGGTAGGTGATACATATGCCCATCAAATATGGTTTTATTGAAAGGCAATCCAGGTACCAACATTCGGGGAATATCTGACGGCTTGGAGCGCCTCAGTGCGGCTGCAGAGTTCATCTTGGAATTTGTCATTACAATTTTACTGTAATCCACATTCCTAAACCCCCCCACTCCTACACCCCCCCCCCCCCAAGGGAACCCCCCCTGAACCCCCCCTGGCCCAAGGGGTCACTCATAATAATTGTATATCGGCATATTTTGCGCATTCAGACAGAACAGTTGAGATTTCATTTGGCCAGATCTCTGGCAATTGTACTTGAATTCTTATAATTTTAATGTTTATATGGTCTGTCAAGTTTATATTTTCATTTGGTATCAGTCATGAATTTATTAGAATGTATTAGAATTTATTTTCTCTATTGATATCAAGCCGGATTTTCCACGTGCGTAACTACGCACGCAAGTGCATGCTGTAACATAATAATACACAACGTGTACTGTACATATATATAGCCCACTGTAGGCTAACATTTTTGGGGGTTTTAGCTATGGACCCCCAAGCTCCAAGCTCCACCTAATGGAGCGGTTTCAGAAAAGAAAAATGAAAAAAATTTAACCGAAAAAAAGGCGTGTCTGTCTGTCTGTCTGTCTGTCTGTCTATAAATCTATAAATATCTATCTATCTATCTATCAAACTATCTATCTCCAGCAATGTACCGCTCAGCAACATGTTGTTCAACAAATAGCAGATCTACAAGCTCACAACAACTGTTATTGTGAGCTTCTCTGCTATTTTCAAATAGCGTATGTATAAAATATGTCTGAATTGGTTAGTGATTCATAATATAATCATTTATATCTGCGAAGTGTAGGATTATTATAATTATAATTATTATATTACAATTAAAGTAAGCGCATCGGTGTGTCTGTCTGTCTGTCTGTCTGTCTGTCTGTCTGTCTGTCTCTATGTATCTTGTAGATCTGTCTGTCTGCCTGTCTGTCTGTCTGATGCGTATACTATTCATGTGAGATGTGACAAGTGGGTTAATTAACGAGAAAACATCTGAGAAACCTGCAGCATGTGAGCGTCTCTGAGTAGGCCTACGTGATTACTGACCCGTCAATCAACGTGCGCGCAACAGTGAGCTGTGACAGAACATCAACATTAATGTAATAATAATAATAATTATTATTATTATTATAATAATTATAATAATTATAATAATAATAACAATAGCGTAATAGTAGTTGTAGTAATAATAATAATATGAGTAATAATAATAATAATAAGGGTAATAATAATAATAATAATAATAATAATAATATTTTTTTATTATTATTCTGAATACAATATTAATGGACTGAACCTGTCTGTCTGTCTGTCTGTCTGTCTGTCTGTCTGTCTGTCTGTCTGATATAAATTATTATATTATGAACCATACACTAACCACTTCAGACCTATTTTATACATACGCTATTTGAAAATAGTAGATCTGCAAGCTCACAATAACCGAGCTTGTAGATCTGCTATTTGTTGAACAACGTGTTGCTAATCACCGCGTTGGGAGCTTACATCTGGGGCTGTCATTACTGGACTGATATTATTTATGGGGGGGGGGAGCTGTAGGCAAGCGGTACATATTGCTGGAGATATATAGTTAGATAGACAGACGGACAGGCAGACAGACAGACAGATCGATCTACAAGATACATAGATAGATAGATACATACACGGACAGACAGACAGACAGACAGATCTACAAGATACATAGATAGATACACAGACAGACAGACAGACAGACAGACAGACAGACAGACAGACAGACAGACAGACAGACAGACAGACCGCACTAACCGATGGCTTACTTTAATTGTAGCCTAATATAATAATTATAATTATAATAATCCACTTCGCAGATATAAATGATTATATTATGAATCACTAACCAATTCAGACATATTTTATACATACTATTTGCTATTTGAAAATAGCAGATAAGCTCACAATAACAGTTGTTGTGAGCTTGTAGATCTGCTATTTGTTGAACAACATGTTGCTGAGCGGTACATTGCTGGAGATAGATAGTTTGATAGATAGATAGATATGTAGATAGATTTATAGACAGACAGACAGACAGACAGACAGACAGACAGACAGACAGACAGACAGACACGCCTTTTTTTTTCTGTTTAATTTTTTTCATTTTTCTTTTCTGAAACTGCTCCATTAGCGGCGCTAAGGTGGAGCTTGGAGCTTAGGGGTCCATAGCTAAAACCCCCAAAAATGTTAGCCTACAGTGGGCTATATATACAGTACACGTTGTGTATTATTATGTTACAGCATGCACGTGGAAAATCCGGCTTGATATCAATAGAGAAAATAAATTCTAATACATTCTAATAAATTCATGACTGATACCAAATGAAAATATAAACTTGACAGACCATATAAACATTAAAATTATAAGAATTCAAGTACAATTGCCAGAGATCTGGCCAAATGAAATCTCAACTGTTCTGTCTGAATGCGCAAAATATGCCGATATACAATTATTATGAGTGACCCCTTGGGCCAGGGGGGGTTCAGGGGGGGTTCCCTTGGGGGGGGGGGGGGGTGTAGGAGTGGGGGGGTTTAGGAATGTGGATTACAGTAAAATTGTAATGACAAATTCCAAGATGAACTCTGCAGCCGCACTGAGGCGCTCCAAGCCGTCAGATATTCCCCGAATGTTGGTACCTGGATTGCCTTTCAATAAAACCATATTTGATGGGCATATGTATCACCTACCTGTTACTGATTTGAGAGAATTTTATATTATTGTAATCAGTTCATTATTTCCTGTGTAACCATGAATAAAACTGAAGTGTGTCATTTGGAGCGAATGGCATTGCGTGGCACAAATTGTCTTCTTTGAATAGACTATCATCTTATGTAAACGCAATTGACACAAGGAATTGATTGACACTCTCACATCTGCTGATAATAGGACAATTATAATCACAGACATTCCTGGAGAATTAGAAGATAGAATGTTGTGTGCCAGGCTGTGGGTGTGTTTAGATATGCGCAACAGCGCATTGGTTTGTATTGTATTGGACCAGTGCGCAATGAATAATGATAATATTATTATTATTATAATAATCCTTGAATAGCGACGTGTAGGCTATCTTGTGGGTTTTCATTGGCTGAGCAGTCTGACAATCCCCTATGAGCGTCAGTCATTGGCCGACCGCTGTTGGTCCCACCCAGCCCAGTAAATACAAAATGTGATTGGAATGGACGTCAAACGGCCCCGCCTCTGGTCCCGCCTCCGCTCCCCCCCGCCTCCCTGCGAGGTTTCGAGTAGAATGAGTTTCAGCACCTGCATGCCTCTGAGGCTCTGCCTCTGCTGCTGCTGCGTGCGTTCAGAGATTTGAGGAGAGTGTGCTGCTGTGTGTGTGTGACGCTGAATCACAGTTTCAAAATAAAGTTTAACCATTGAATTTTTTTCCCAGTCTTTCAACAATAAAGTTGCTAGTTTCAAAAACGATCCCCATTTACAAGGTTTCAAACATGGAAAACAAAAATAATACCCAAGGAGAACAGTGCCAAAATGCATATTCTGAAAGTGTGTTTGTGACCAATTTGAAACTCTGAAAATGTTTTGACGAAACACTGTAAAATGTGTTTACAGAGATTTGAGAAACACTTTCAGCCTATCAACACTTTTTTCAAAGATTCAAAACGAGTTTTCAAACCTTTCAAACCTTTTGAACCCTTTATTTTAAGTCAGGAGTTTACAAGGTTTCAAACATGGAAAACAAAATAATACCCAGGTAGAACAGTGCCAAAATGCATATTCTGAAAGTGTGTTTGTGACAAATTTGAAACTCTGAAAATGTGTTTCAGAGATTTGAATATTTTTTTCGGCCTATCAACACTTTTTTTCAGAGATTCAACACTTTTTTCAGAGATTCAACACTTTTTTCAGAGATTCAAAATATTTTTTCAGAGATTCGAAACAAGTTTTCAGTCTTGCAAAAAAGGTTTTCAAGGTTCTGAAACCTTTATTTGAAGTTAGGAGTATTGGCAGTGATCCGATTCCATAGGGGGGGGGGTCCCGGTGGGGGGCACGCAGGTGGGGGGGGGGAGAGCTGCGCCAGAAGAGTGCAGATATGGTCGATGGATCAGAAAGTGACGTTGCGATGCCATGAAGGATTGACTCCGTCGGTGGGTCGGTATGGGGGTTCGGCGGGTAGCGACTGCATCATGGCAGCGTCGGTTGCGTCGGTGCAGGTCGCGACGGTGTCGGTTCAGGCCGCGACGGTGTCGGTTGCGTCGCGACGGCGTCGGTTGAGCCGCGACGGCGTCATGGCAGCGTCGGGGTCGGTTTGGGATCTCGCTCTTCCTGACCAGCAGGTCTAATTTAGCAAACCAAATTTTTTTAACAAAATGCCTCAAATCATGAATGCAGTGTCCGATTGCTGGCGGGGGGTCCTCCCCCAGAAACTTTTTTAACACAGTAGATAGGTCATAGGAAAATTATGGGTAAATTATTTTATTTTATCCATTACAAACTTAAACTTATAGAAATCGTTTTGATGACTGAAGCAAATAACCACTCCTGATATTGACATAATACTGACATGATACTGACCATGATGCTGACCATGATGCTGACATGATACTGACCATGATACTGACCATGATACTGACCATGATGCTGACATGATACTGACCATGATACTGACCATGATGCTGACATGATACTGACCATGATGCTGACCATGATACTGACCATGATGCTGAACATGATACTGACCATGATACTGACCATGATACTGACATGATACTGACCATGATACTGACCATGATGCTGACATGATACTGACCATGATGCTGACATGATACTGACATGATACTGACCATGATGCTGACCATGATGCTGACATAATACTGACATGATACTGACCATGATGCTGACCATGATACTGACATGATACTGACCATGATGCTGACCATGATGCTGACATGATACTGACCATGATACTGACCATGATGCTGACCATGATACTGACCATGATTCTGACCATGATGCTGACCATCATGCTGACCATGATGCTGACCATGATGCTGACCATGATGCTGACCATCATGCTGACCATGATACTGACCATGATACTGACCTTGATTCTGACCATGATGCTGACATGATACTGACCATGACCATGATGCTGACCGTGATACTGATCGTGATGCTGACATGATACTGTCATGATACTGACCATGATGCTGACATGATACTGACATGATACTGACCATGATACTGTCATGATACTGACATGATACTGACCATGATTCTGACCATAATTCTGACCATAATGCTGACCATGATGCTGACATGATACTGACATGATACTGACCATGACCATGATACTAACCGTGATGCTGACCGTGATACTGATCGTGATGCTGACGTGTATATAGGCAATGGGCATGGCATGTCACAAAAAGTACATTTATGACATCTCAAAAAGAGGAGGATGGATTTATGCATAACTTTGTGTGAGTTTGTCATAGGCTAAGGAATCAGTTCTTCCTTAGCCTATGACAAACTCACACAAAGTTATGCATAAATCCTTATCATAAATGTAATTTTTGTGACATGCCATGCCCATTGCCATGCCCCCTCTTGGCAAAAATACATGGATTTTTAAATATATCTTGCTAGAAATATCTTATAACAAACAGACAGACAGACAGACAGACAGACAGACAGACAGACAGACAGACAGACAAGACAAAACATTAGAATATTACATAGGGCTGATGGAACATAAGGCTGAAGGAACATAGGGCTGAGGGAACATAGGGCTGAGGGAACATAGGGTCTATTTTGGGATGAGGGAATATAGGGCTGAGGTAACATAGGGTCTGTTTTGGGATGAGGGAACATAGGGCTGAGGGAACATAGGGCTGAGGGAACATAGGGCTGAGGGAACATGGGGCTGAGGGAACATAGGGTTGAGGGAACTTGAGTACGCTCCCGCCATGTTTAGCTATGACCAACAGTAAAAGGGCCTTGACCAGCACGAAATAAATTATTTTCCTATCATTAGATTATGTACAGGGGTTAAACTGAATAGCTATATTATAACCATTATGTCGCATACATGTACGCGATAGGTATGCATGATAAATAATGTGGCATTTCTTTTAGCCAAAGTAAAAACTGTTTCATACTATTGGTTACTTCAGAAATCAAATTACTCACTCAAGATGGTAATGTTGAACCAGTGAAGAGTTTGACGATTTGTCCAGAACACCGGTTTCACTGAGGTTGAGGTCTGTAATGAGATCCACTATATCGAGATGGATTATTCCTCCGAAATTGTCCACGATTTCATTTTGCAAATGACCAAAGAACTGAAAGAATAATCCCATCGTCCAGTCTGCATTTTCACCATCTTCTCCAAAAAACGTTTGTCATCATGTGTCGGCTAGGCTCTAATGCTACTGCAAACACAATGCAATTTTATTTAAAATAGACACAACCAATCAAATTCTGTTCATTCTATTTGATATAGCCTTAAGTTAACTCACCATGACAAAGTTATGTTAGACGACGTCTCACAGCAGAGCCACTGCGCACTAAGATCGTCAAGATCAGGAAGTTAGGTACTGGGACGTTTCCTGTAAACCTATTTAGGGAACTATTTCAGGCAAGCGCCATCTAGAGGCAAACTGGAGCAAGGAACGTATTGGGAAGGGAAGCAAACTGCAGTTCATATGATGGAACACATAGGACAAGCTTTGCACATCTTATTATCCACACTAAACTATAAGTATTTGTATTTATTTGTATCCATACAAATACTTTAGAGTTTGAGACACTGTAATAATCAATCCGCAGAGTGTCATCCAGTGACACTATATACACACACCATTTAATATTATATGTATATATGTTGATTAAAAATGTTTTCATTTTACTTTGTTACATGCATATTCATTGAAATCTGCTCAGTATATTATTTACCATTAAGAGTAAGAAAAAATACATTCCATTTGTAATGCATGTTGATAAAAGAAAATAAACTATGCATAATAATGAAAAAGCCCACCTAATTCCATCTTGTTATTTTTAGGTCATCCATTTGCAGTTGAACCCATCAGGTGAGTAGTTATGTTCAATTCAGTGTTAGGTCTTCCTTACATAAGACTATAGCATAAAATCCTAGCAGTTTCTTTAAGAAGAAGTTATCAGCTGTGTATTTCTGTTTAACTGTTTCCATTAGTATGGCATACAATTGCAATATCCCTACCGGACCATAGCCTGGTATCCAGCCTGCTTCGCTACGTTCGGCTGACTTTTTTTTCTCTCTTCGCTTCTCAGTCTGGAAAGCCTCCCATTGGAAGGTTTTGCAGAACTACACTGGAACTACATATGTTACGTTGGGCAACGTCGTATGTTACGTTGGGCAACGTCGTTGCTGATTGGATGTTGTTCAAACGAATGACGAATCACAACGATCACACTGTTTTTTTGGTCCCGCCCCGCACCACAGACCAATCAGAAGCCACGTTAGGTTTCGAAGCTTTTGGCATGTCCCGCCTCCCTTGGAGATAGGAGGCTTTCCAGACTGAGAAGCGAAGAGAGAAAAAAAAGTCAGCCGAACGTAGCGAAGCAGGCTGGATACCAGGCTAACCGGACCATCCTATTGGACCCTGAAGCGCAAATCCAAGCAAATTGTTGATAGACATTTGGAGTTAAATTCTGGGGCAATATACAGGTTTTTAAAAATTGGTTCCCTCCAGATACACAATGTACCTGTTGGTACAGTTCGTCAACGAAGGGTCAACTGGTCCAGTGGCCAAAGAGTGGATTGATGGGGACTCAGCATGGTGGCCCCCATACCAAAGCCGAAAAGAGCTGATCAGAAGCGTCAAAACCAGGGAGACCCCACAGCCAGATAGAGGATGGAGAAGACATGTGATACGTGTCCTTTACAGTTCAGGTAATCTGAAAATACAAAAAGAAACATGCAGGCAATCAAAAAACATTCAATCAACAAACTCATTATGAGAACTGATGAACGGAACATCACCGTCATTAATCTTAAGAATTGACTCTTGGTGTTAAAATGGCAGCTGAATAGCTCTCAATCATCAACATGTAATAAGTAACACAAAAAAGGTTAATCTTTTGTCATTTCTTTCAGTTGTACTGGATAACGTCATAAGAAAATGGAAAGATTCCAGTGACTGCGACACATCCGAATTAAATTCGGATAAAGAGGGTCTAAAAAAACCTCGGTACGTTATAAATTTGTACTGAACAGCATCTCTCTAGTAACAAACAAAACAGCTACTATACATATCTTCTAACACCTCTATAGTTCAAGGGAACCAACCTTCATGTTATTGTTCTTGTAGAGCAAAAAGAAAGCCAGGTTGGCGTGCAATGGAAGAGACCGATGGTGGCAGTGATGAGGAGAACTCGCAGCCCATCAAAAAGAAGAAAACTCCTCGCTTGCCATCTTTGGCACCACCTCCACCCCCTCCACCCCTTCCAAAACCAAATGCCATCTCTAAGGGTACGTGATGTCACTTACATTTTAACCTCAAGCGATTACATGGGCCTTTTATGGAAATTGACATGGGTTTAGTAGATGGCCAGTGTTCTCAGTTTGGTAGTGAAACACTTCTTTTCAGTATAGTCGTTATCCAGACATAATTATGTCAGTCAAAACTCATAATAATAATAAACTAATAATGCCTTCAGAAGTGTCCTGGAAAAAAGGGGGAAAATGGACTCAGTGGAGGAAACTTCATCATATTCACCTGCACGTCTAGAATGTCAAAAAGGGGCAAATGCATTGCACCTATTGCAAACATTTTGCTGTTAACTGTTCCATCAAGCCATATCAGTGAAATTTGTGCGGCCATTTAGTATTCTTTTCCTCACCTTAGGTCCCAGATTCCGGCCTGAGATGACCAGGAAGGGAAGGCCTCTTGTAATCCCCAGCACTTGTAGGTTTAAGTTCACTCTAGTGTAAAAAAAAAACAATTACACATTTTATTAAAGCATCAATTTTAAACATTAATTATTGCATGGCATTTAACATCAATTTCAGAGACTGCACCAATCTGTGCTTTTTAACCCCCAAGAGTAACAATTTGTTTAATAACATGTCTTTTATGTCCATTCACAGATTCAAGTTTACAACAACAGAGGCAGGCGGTTTCAATGACCATGTCAACCCACCAAAGTAAGGTCAAATAGCAAGTACTATGAACTGACATGATACTACTGACCATGATGCTGACATGATACCGACATTGTCAGTATTATGTCAATATCATACCGACCATAATACTGACATGGTCAGAATCACATCCATCACTGTACATAACTAGTCAAAGAAATCTTGTTCTGATGTTTTGGCCATGACGCCTTCAGCCTAATGAAGTATTAATGACCTTCATAAAATGTTGATGCAGTTATAAATGTGACTACTTATGAGGACTGCACATCCATTTCTCTGACTAGTTAACCCACCAGAGTAAGACCACATTATCCAAATAGAGGGCATGAGACTTTAGTCTAACGGTTTGTGGATTTAAAAAATAACTGGACACATAATGACATTTTCTGAATGTTCCAAAACTTTAAACTTATATTTCAATTGTATTTGTTTTTATCTTAACGTGGTTGGCAGTGCAGACAAATGCAAATTTTGATGGAGGTATTGGAATTTAAAATTATATCAATCAGTGCATTGGCAGGCCAATGTCAACACAGAGAAACCCTAAGTACAAATCCTCATGTATGAAGAAATAACATGCTGTGTGAAATGATGCATACCCTTTAAAGACACATAACATGTGCCTGTTCACAGGTCCAAGGCCACCTCTTCACCAGACAAAATGTGGACCCTACCAAAGTAAGATCACATTATTCACATAAAAGTCAATTTTGTGCAGACTGCAACGGTCATTTCAAATGCAGATCTGTTATAGCAATACTATGCCATATCTTGTGCACTGACAGGACAGAGTACATCCATAGAACCCCATCAACGTAAGTCCACATTATACAGATGTAGCAGAAATGGAGTTGGAGTTGTTTTCAATGTGCCTTTTAAGTCAAATGATACTATCTCTTATAGCATTGTAGTAAGACCACATTCATATTTCACAGAAATATAAAACTTACATTTCAGACATGCAAAAGTGTCACTTTTCAGCTACAGTCACCTTTTTGAACCCAAATAGGGCAATTGTGTGACACCTGACCCGAAAGAAAACAACATGTTGTCACCTTTTTCACCTCGGGGCTGTTTGCATGGCCTGATTACTAAATTACGTGCCCAGAGAAACCCAAAGTACAAATCCTCATGTATGAAGAAATTACATGTTGTGTGAAATAATACATACCATGTGCTCGTTCACAGGTCCAAGGACACTTCTTGACCTGACACAATGTGGACCCTACCAAAGTAAGATCACATTCACCGCATTAAACATATGTAGCAGAAATGGAGTTTTGTTTTCAATGTGCCTTTTATGTCAAATGATACTAATCTCTTATGGCATTGTTGTGTGACACATTTGTGTGTTAACAGATCCGAATTCGTTTGAGGAGCCAAGTCCATCCTTATTGACACACCACACACTTCGAAGTAAGACCACATTATTCATGTCGTGTAATTATTCATGTACGTGGAATTACGTGGCAACACGGCATCCCATGTGCACAGGTCCAAGCCACCCCATGAAGACCAGACAGATACAACTGTGTTTGATCCGACGGGAACCCCTTTTGGGGTGGTGTTATTGTTGCCATGTAAAGTATATAGCAACATAGTTTTTCTGAAAACTTAGGTCAGGATTTAGAAGGCGTTATTAGAATCGGCCTCAGGTCCGAATGGGTTCAAATAAAAGGTTATGTGTGAAGAAGTTGTACCATGTGTCTAATACAAAACATGTATCCACAGGTCCACCCCGAGAGAGTCAGATGAGTCAGATTCCAGCCTGGCAAAGTAAGAGAATTATTATTTTGCATGTTACAAACTATTATTTCACAGCTGTCAGCCACATATATCATTCATAAACACAATATTTTCCCTTAATGACTCTCCAATGTCATTAAACTGGTACTGAATTCACACACCACGAGAACCTTCCATTTACACTTGGCAAACCATCCCAAGACCACATTATCCATATGCAGCAGAAATTACGTTATGATATAGATCAGTTATAGCAGTATCGTGTGACACATACTGTATGTGCATTGACAGGCCTGAATCAACAAAGAAACTCTAAGTCCAAATACTTGCATTAATAAGTTTTGAGTTGTCTCAAATGATAGTCACCTTAATCATATGTGCACAGGTCCAGTGCCACCCCATGAAGACCAGCCGGATCAAAGTGTGTTTGATCAGAGTCAGTCCCTATTCACACAAGATGAAACAGACATAAGTAAGACAACATTATTCATACAGTATGTAGATTATAACAAAATCATTATGTGTGAAGATGTACGATGTGTCAAATGATACAAACCATTGTCTCAACAGGTCCACAAAGAGAGAGGCAGGTGGCTTTGAATCCAAGTCCGACCCCAGATTGGCTCACGGATTTGACTCGGCCAAGCTGCCAACGTAAGAGTGATTTATTTAACATTTTACAAAAGGAAGTTAACTGCCTTATAACCATATTATAAGGCAGTTAACACTGTGGGGTTTTTGTCAAATGATACATACCATTGTCTCAACAGGTCCACCCCGAGAGAGGCAGGTGGCTTTGAATCCATGTCCACCCCCAGAGCGGCTCATGGCTTTGACTCGCAATCCAACCTACCAACGTAAGAGACTGATTATTTAGCATTTCACAAAAGGAAGTTGACTGCCTTGTAACCATATCAACAAACTTAATGAGGACACACCACACTAACATAACAAGAGCCTTCTGTATTTACACACAGGCAAACTGCCCCAAATAGGACCACATTATCCAAATATAGCATTAATCAAGTTATGATTGTAATACATTTGTGCATCTACAGGCCAGAGTACAGTCCTAGATCCCAATCAAAGTAAGTCTAGTTTTTATATATATAGCCGAAATTAAGTTGTTTTCACTGTGTTTTTTTTGTCAAATGATACATACCATTGTCTCAACAGGTCCACCCCGAGAGAGGCAGGTGGCTTTGAATCCATGTCCACCCCCAGAGCGGCTCATGGCTTTGACTCGCAATCCAACCTACCAACGTAAGAGACTGATTATTTAGCATTTTACAAAAGGAAGTTGACTGCCTTGTAACCATATTCACAAACTTAATGAGGACACACCACACTAACGCAACAAGAACCTTCTGTGTTTACACAAGCAAACTGCCCCAAATAGGACCATATTATCCAAATATAGCATAAATCAAGTTATGATTGTGTAATACATTTGTGCATTGACAGGCCAGAGAACAGTCGAAGATCCCCATCAAAGTAAGTCTAGTTTTTATATAGACCAATTATTTGTTTACTAACATTGAGACTGGATGCACAGGTGATTGTTTCATGCAATCAATTATCAACCTGTTGTTTTGGGGTGTGTGTTGGCTAGTGAGGCGCGTCCTAGCGAGACCTGATAGAATGGGTTTCATTTGCAACCAGTATGACGCTTGCAACCAGTGTGACGTTGTCTGTTAAGGGGTCTATATAGCCGAAATTAAGTTTGTTTTCACAGTTCTTTTGTCAAATGATACAAACCATTGTCTCAACAGCTCCACCCCGAGAGAGGCAGGTGGCTTTGAATGCAAGTCCACCCACAGAGCGTCTCATGGCTTTGACTCGGAATCCAACCTGCCAACGTAAGAATGATTATTTAGCATTTTACAAAAGGAAGTTGACTGTCTTGTAACCATATTCACAAACTTGATGAGGACACACCACACTAACACAACAAGAGCCTTCTATGTTTACACACAGGCAAACTGCCCCAAATAGACTACATTATCCAAATATAGCATAAATGAAGTTATGATTGTGTAATACATTTTTATGCATTGACAGGCCAAAGTACAGTCCAAGATCCCCATCAAAGTAAGTATAGATTTTTTTATGCCTACTGCCTACTTCCCCTACAAGATCTTCCTCCACACAGCTGATTCAAATCACTTAACAAGCACCATTTAATCCCCTTGCAGAGATTCAGGTGTCACGTCCACTGTTGCCATGTCTGCTTATTAAAAGCATATTGTAAATATTGGTAGTTGCGGGTTGTGTTTCTTTTAGGGCTTGTTTCTTAAGTGTAGTTGCTTATTTGGACTTGCTTCCTAATGTTTAAACCAGTGGTTCCACATTTTTTTCATGTCAAATACCCCCAAATTAATGTAATTGTCCACAGACCTCCATCTGAAAATTGTGTCAGGGACCCCCATGCAATATTTGTGTAAAAATGTTCAAAATATTTAACTTTATTCTCTATTTTTGGAAAATACCAGATCTACAACTTTGCACCGTGTCGCTGTGAGCTTGTAGATCTGCTATTTTCAAATAGCCAATGTAAAGTGGTAAAACTCAGCCTAGTAGCTTCTTTTGGGCTTGTTTTCATAGACCTGGCCGCTTGTTTCTCTTGCAAAATCTGGCAACACCGGTCACAGCAGCCACAACAAACCCATTATAACTTCAAACTCCATTTTTAACATGTTACTGTACATTCATCAAAAATACCCACCCTTGGTTCTGGTGACGCATCCTGCCCTCCTAATACGTGAGGGGCCGTCTTTTTTCTGTCACTTATTTTTTTTAAATCATTTTCCAAAAACATTTTTAAAAATAAATGAAAAAAGTGATTGAAAAAACACTGTCTCCTGACGTATTAAAAGGACTATCAGTCACCAGAACCAAGGATGGATGTTTCTGATGAATCTAACATAGTTTGAATGCATTTTGACAGTGAAATATCCCTGTAAGACAACAGCTAAGAGCAAGTGTCAAGAGCCATTGATCATTCATTTGAATCAGCTGTGTGGAGTGGAATGAAATGAAGTTTATTTGCTTTGCGTTTTGTCAAATGATACAAATCTCAATGGTAATATTGTGGGACACATTTGTGCATAAATCGATCAGAGTTTGATCCGAATCAGTGCATGGCAACACATTATCGTGCAATATTTAGCCAGTTGATTAACTACAGTACCTCAAGCAAGTCTCAGCCAGTTGATTTTCATATCATATTGAAATGAACAGAAGCCAATGGTTTTGGAAAATGATCTGTAGTAATGTCACGTACACCGTGAATCGTAATCAGTGCAATAAACATTACAGATGAACGCCTTGGTCCTTTAACACATTCACCGCTAAAGTTTTTTCATAATAAAATCACCCACTGCTAGGGTTTTTAATATTTTTTTTATAGAAACAATGTGAATTATTTGTCTGTTTATTTTTGGGCGGTGAAACCGCCCCTATAAGTGAGATTTGGAAAAATGTACATTTTCCTGCGCTGTGATCTGGGCCCAGGAAATTAGTAGAATTATCCTGCGCTGTGATTGGCCAATCACAGTCTATTCAGGACTGTGATTGGCCAGTGTCACATGACACATGTGCATAGCCCTATATAAGAAAGCATAACTTGAAAAAAACCAAAATTTGTTTTTTTCAAGTTATGGTTTCGTCCATCATAAAGAGTGTTTCAATAAATGTATTTATCTTTTGTACATGATTGGTTGACTCCATTCAGTATTGTGATTAGCTAGCAAGACACCGCCCACTTCACACAGGGTGTGATTTTTTAACATTGAATGGAATTCAAAAACAGAATAAAAAAATTCTCCCCTTTGGCGGTAAAGACCATTGACTGAAAAGGGGAGAATTCTCCCCTTTGGCGGTGAGTGTGTTAAGAACTCAGTAGTTCTCTTGTTCTCTTCTCTTGTACAAATTAACCTTCTACCAAAACTCTGACTTGAAGCTGGAGCCCAGGCTGATGTTTTTAAAAGGTTTATGGCAGAAAATCATCATTCACAATCATCAGCTCTGATCTATTAAGCTTTTTTTAATGTGTTTTTAAAGCAGTTATGGACAAGATTTCTGGTATATGGTATTAATATACAAATTGCAAATTCTTGTTTTAGCATCTTCAAGAGCCAGGGTTTGGCCAACTGGGCGGTTGGTTCCTGCTCAATGCACATGTAGGTTTTCAAAAGTTCTCAACCTAACATTTTTGTAATTTCATGTTACCATTTGACCAAATAACCAATTATTGCTCACCCATTCAAACAGCTGTTGAGAGAACCATGATGGAAACACTTGGAGAGATGCAGCTCCAACTCCAGCACTTAACAGCTGTGGTGCACAACCTGGAGAAAGTCCTTTTAAGGGGAAGGAGGCTCCACTTACCTTCGGAGGATGATACAGACGATACTCAACTTCCCCTCCTGTCAATGGAAGACCTTGACACACTGGAGGAGAAGCTGAAAAACACAGAAACAAAAAATATACTGGTAATTAGAACAATAGCTCATCTCCTCATCTTTCTCATGGATGCCATTCCGTTTTACCTTTTTGGCTTCAAAAACATGAATTGCCTTAAACAGGATATTATCTGCAGCACTTCTGCTGAATGTAAGGGCAATTACAGTAGTTTTGTGAGCTCTGTAGAGCTCTTGGAAGTACAGAAGCATGTGGAAACTAAATAAATACATAAAAGCAACTCTAATGCAAATTACCATGTGATTATGTTATATCTTACCTCATTTTCAATGTTTACAGGTGTCAAAGTTGTCACTGGGTGGGGGGCAAACATTGAAGAAGACTGTGTGGAGAATCTGCACCAAAGTGTTTGCTCCCCAGCTTGCAGTTCAGTTGAACTGGTGTGGCAGGGGAGAGAAGAGAGGAGTCAGACAAACCAGGGTTAAAGACTTGATAGTGTGTAAGTAGCACTGCCTACAAATACAATCAAAGTCTTACACATACAGGTGCATATCAAAACATTTGAATATGGAAATGTTCCATTTTTCCCCCTTGGAATAGTGATGAATTCTAGATGCATTGCTCAAAGTGAAAAATGTCAAACATTGATTGAGGTATAAAAAATCCAGTATCTCAAAATATTAGAATAATACATAAGACTAATCCAAAGAGGATTTATAATACAGAAATGTCAACCATCTGAAAAATGTTCTTTCCTTTCAATTCAATTCACTCCACTCAATAATTGGTCTGGGCCACTTTTTAACAAATTACTTCAAGCTAACAACTCAATCTAAATATATTTTCAAACATAGAAATCAGCCCAACTTAAATATTGTCTGTATAGGTCAATGATGCAACATAACAAAATATACTACTTTACTTTTCCCATGGACGCACAACATAGAATAACACTTGCAGTTGCAACTATACTGTATGCCAAACTTTGTGGTGCTTTTTGGCGATTTTCATCCTCCTGCTGTTCTCAATTAAGCATTAAGTTCTACAATATCTAATAGCTAAGGTCTATAGAAGGTCTTCCATGTAAGGCTATGATTGGCTACCTAACTAATTAGACCGATTGATAGGCCATTGGCCACAGCTGGTATACATTTTCAAGAATATCTGAAAGTTTCACTTCTCATATTATATTATGGGGGAAATTATTTTTTTATGTGCCTGTACTGATGCATTACCTGTCAGGTTAAGTTGACATGAACAAAATCCTACACAAAATATTCTGGGCTCACTCAATTGTGCATAAGCCTTTCTACTAGTGTGCTAAAAATAATCAAAGTTAATCATAAAGAAATCAAATATAGTTTCACAACGCTGAAAATTGGGCTTCTTGGGGGTGCATCCCTGTAATTCAGTAGCCTAGTAGTAGGTATGACACTTAGGACATTTTACAAATAAATTGAGCACAGTTAGTTACAAACCTACCTCCTGATGCCGACTGAATCCGTTCATCAAATGGGAGTATGGAACACGACACATATGGATTAATTAGTTAATAAAGTATTATAATCTTCTCCTTATCTTATTAATCACACCACATCTTCACGTCCTCCTGAAATATCCCCTTTTACCGATTAACACATGGCTTGTATATCGCACTTACAGTATCAGCCATGCAGAACAACAGCGTGATGACCAACGAGGCAGACACCGAGAAAGTCATCCAGGAGTGGCTACGTCTGGCTTGTGATCGTCTCGCCACTAGGAGGCGCTGAACACACACACACACACACACACACACACACACACACACACACACACACACACACACACACACACACACACACACACACACACACACACACACACACACACACACACACACACACACACAATTGCCATATTACGTCATTTGTATTGATTGACACCGTTTTGTGACACGAAATAAATTAGCCCTCAGAATGATTACAAACTCTTTTGTCCTTGTTTGACTTGTAATTCTAACTTTGTTATTCTTTAACTTTTGGTTCCTCAGGTATTGATAGGTATTGCATGTCAAATTGATTCTGTTGCTGCAAAAGGTCATCACAAGAACACACTCCTCACAATGCAGGTTATCAGTGCACACACACACACACACACACACACACACACACACACACACACACACACACACACACACACACACACACACACACACACACACACACACACACACACACACACACACACACACACAATCCTTGAACAGATATTTGTTGGAAAGTTGATGAGAGTGTAACACATATTATGATAATATACAGTGGCAGAACAAAGATCTACTGCGGGTGCTGAGGAGGAATACGGGGATTGTGTAGGTGTTAGTGATGTGCGGGTCGGGTTTTTTCATGACCCGCCCCGCCCCAACCCGCGACGGAACGCGACCCGCCTCAACCCGCCCCGCGAACCCATATATAAATCTATGGCTCAACCCGCCCCGCGACCCGCGGTGGGAATATATATATATACTATATAGCGCTCTTTTAAGTACCCAAAGTCCCTTTATATGTCTACAGTAGCACAACATTGTCATGGGCTGAATAAACAAGCATGTTGGTCAAAATAGTTTTTTTTTTTTTTTTTTTCATGGAGAGCGGCTGACCCGCTCACCCTCAGCCCGCATAATTTTCTCTGAAATCCTGACTCGACCTACCCGCGCCGCGGGTTGACCCGCGGGTCCCGCGGGTTACGGGTCGACCCGCTCATCACTAGTAGGTGTCCAGGGATATGGTGTTAGTGGGCTGTCTTAGGATAGGTGACAGTGCTTTGGAAGAATGTGTTAAGGAAAATCTCCCAGGGGGTTTGGGAACAGATGGTTCCAAGTCTGCAGGTGCAGTGACAATTATATACATCTGATCGTTGCTCTTCAATACTAATGTGTTGTTGTTGGAAACTCTTAGTCATCACAAAAAAAGTTAGGTGTTGAATTTGATGTTTTCATTTTTTGCAGAACAAAAAAAAAGAAGCCACAATGACATTCACAAACTGCCTCAGTTTAGTTATATATTATACCACAACAGCAATGTTGTCACCAAAACATTAATTGAAGGTGAAATAGTGTGATATGTGAAGTCCATTCCAGATGCCTTCTTCCTTATATGCTTTCTTCTCTAATGACTGTTTTACAGAATGTATTGACACTGCATTCTGTCAGAGAAGGTATTCCCCATGTCTCCACCTTCAGCTTTCAACATTGTATTTATTTTTCATCTGTTGTATTTAATAAATGTACTGAAACCCTATCAGTGTTAACGCTTCATTCTCTCACCGAGGAAATATTGGATTTCCACAACAGTAAGTTTAAACTAAGTTTAACTTAACTTAAACTTTTACTTAGTGAGTAAAAAGTTAAAAGGGCAGAGGTGGGTGTAGTTGAAGATGTGTTATGTGTGAATATAATACTTGACGAGGATATTATGGTTGGTCAGTCAATAGACTGAATGTAGCCTTTAGAAAATGAGAGTGAGATTCCAATTTATTTTATTGAAGCTGAATTTAGTTAAGCCTGCATTTTTTTATTCCCACACCCATGAGTTGTATATGTGTCTATTTACTGAGTTGTATTTATCTATTTATTTAGTTAGTATTAAATTTAAAATGTAATTGTACCTGTTTTCTATTAATTGCTTGAAAGGTAGCCTACTGTTGCTTTAATATGATTTTGTTATGGCTGCATTTTTAATGGAACATATACATTATAAAGGCTTCCATTACCAGGTTCAGCAGGTAAGGACTGTGTTTAGAATAAATGACATGGTGTTAATTTGGGGATTTTGGGGAAACAACCATATTACAACAATGTTTGCAAGTGTAGAATGGACAGAGTTAGAAGAGAGGATAATGGGAGGACAGGGGGAGAATGAGGGGAGGAAGAGAGGGTGAAGGGAGGATGCAAGTGTAGAATGGACAGCTTTAGAAGAGAGGATAATGGGAGGACAAGGAGAGAATGAGGGGAGGAAGAAGAGAGGGTGAAGGGAGGATAAGCGTCCAACCGTCGGGATTAAGATCGCACAGAGAGAGCCGCGATGTTGCCGCAAAAGCGGCCAGCGACGTCGCGGAGACGTCTTCCCAGTGAGCAAACGGTCCCCACGCGACATAGCCCCTACAATGCTACAGAGGGATGTAGGCATAGGCACTACATCGGCGCTACGTCGCTGTGCTGTCTGGGTTGTTTTGTTGCTTATTTGGCCTTGTTTCTTAATGTTGTGTAAACCAGTGGTTTAAACAACACATACCCCCCTTCTGAAAATATGTTGTGCCATAGACCGGTAGACCCCCATACACGATTTGTGTGGATTTGGAAAATATTCCACAATTTTAACTTTTTTTCAAGATTTCAAGCTTGTAGATCGGCTATTTTCAAATATGCAATGTATTTGTATAGGTTTAAAGTGCTTGAGGCCTATAATGTTGCTTTTGTTGGGCTTGTTTTCATAGATCTGTTGCTTATTCCTCCCGCAAAATCTGGCAACATTTCAGACAGGCTGCTCACATACAAACAGCTCGCTCGCGCACTCTCTCTCTCTGTATTCCTCTCAAATAAACATCCCCCCTCGAGCTCAGCACGCTCGCTCACTCTCATTCTGTTTTATAATAATGTTTAACTTAATACAGGTGTTATAAAGACAAAGTCCAAGACTACCAAGATCACCATCAGGCACGCTCCCAAAGCGCGTGCATGAGCGCACCCTCAGGCACGGAACGGGAGCGCGGACGCACCTGTCAATCACAACGCTGAGCTGCGGGGACGAGCTTTTTCATGGTGCCCAGAGGAGTTTGTTAACTGCGACGGACCCTTTCTGTTATTATACTCCTTTCTACCATCCATTCCTTTTCCTGTGTGCGTCATTGAACAACGGTAAGTTGTGCTTTATGTTTGCTGTATGTTTCACCGTTATTATTGTTGTTGTATCTGTTTAGGGTAATTTTGTGCCATTGTTTGATGTGCCTTTCTATCCCTGTGGACTGACTTTTTAAGTTGATTGCTAGGTTGATTACTGTTATTAGATCTACGTCTAAATAATCTGCAATATGCGTCATTTACCTGAATTTATTTGTTTGGACTAAAAGGGAGTCTGTGATGTGTCCTTACTTTAGCGCTTGCCGTAGAATACGACTGATGTATTTTATTCTATGAGAGTCGTATAGGGAACATTCCCCATGGCCAACTGGAGTTTCAACTCCTAGCCTGTACGGTCTCCAAACATGTACAAATGCAAAAAAAGGGTGCTTACCTCATTGCCCCAAATGTCAACTCATTCTACGGCGTAGTAGTGCAATGTAATAATCCATATTTTTCCAATAAATAAGTGTTTTAATCCCGTCTGTGGCCGATTCTGTAGGAAATTCACAATGGACGGTATTGATGAAACTAGGGGTGTGCTGTATCGTCCCGCGATACGTTTTCGTGACGATATGTATCGTTTTGGGGGGGGAAAATATCGTTTTAATTTTTTTTTTTTTTTTTTTTACAATAATAATAATCAGGCATGCAAACAGCCGAGGTGAAAAGGGTGACAACATGTTGTTTTTTTTCGGGTCATGTGTCACACTATTGCCCTATTTGGATTCAAAACGGCTATTGTAGCTGAAAAGCTACAAGTTTGCATGTCTGAATAATGCAAAAACAGAATTATTTGTTTGCATTTGCTTTTTTATATATATTATTTGCTTTATACATATTTTCATAATAAAAAAGTGCGTATCGTATTGAAATCGTATTGAAGTTGTGAGCTACTACTATATAACAACTATAGAGCCTATAACAACATCAGAGCCAGGGGGATTTACTAACAGAAAACATTAAAGAGTGAACACATAAAGACAGTTCTTGCAGCTTTCTTATTTTTTGTGTCATAAATAGTTTTAATGTGCTGGCTTCAATCTCAAATACAAATATAGCTGCAAGCAGCGATAACACGGGGCCAGGTTTTGCAGAGAGAAAAAAGAAAAAAGAAACTATAAGTAATTTGCAGAATAAGCCATAGAAGCATAGAACACTCAACTTGAGAGAAAAGCAGGCAAGCAGGCAGGCAGGCAGGCAGGCAGGCAGGCAGGCAGGCAGGCAGGCAGGCAGGCAGGCAGGCAGGCAGGCAGGCAGGCAGACAGACAGACAGACAGACAGACAGACAGACAGACAGACAGACAGACAGACAGACAGAGACACAGACAGACACAGAGACACAGACAGACACAGAGACACAGACAGACACAGAGTGAGAGACAGACAGACACAGAGACACAGACACAGAGTGAGAGACAGACAGAGACACAGACAGACAGAGACACAGAGTGAGAGACACAGAGACACAGAGACAGAGTGAGAGACAGACAGAGACACAGAGTGAGAGACAGACAGAGACACAGACAGACAGAGACACAGACAGAGACACAGACAGACAGAGACACAGAGTGAGAGACAGACAGAGACACAGAGTGAGAGACAGACAGAGACACAGACAGACAGAGACACAGACAGAGACACAGACAGACAGAGACACAGAGTGAGAGACAGACAGAGACACAGAGTGAGAGACAGACAGAGACACAGACAGACAGAGACACAGAGTGAGAGACAGAGAGAGACACAGACAGACAGAGACACAGAGTGAGAGACAGAGAGAGACACAGACAGACAGAGACACAGAGTGAGAGACAGACATAGACACAGACAGACAGAGACACAGAGTGAGAGACAGACAGACAGAGACACAGACAGACAGAGACACAGAGTGAGAGACAGACAGACAGAGACACAGACAGACAGAGACACAGAGTGAGAGACAGACAGAGACACAGAGTGAGAGACACAGAGTGAGAGACAGAGACACAGAGTGAGAGACAGACAGACACAGAGACACAGAGTGAGAGACAGACAGACACAGAGTCAGACACAGAGACACAGACAGACAGAGACACAGAGTGAGAGACAGACAGACACAGAGACAGTGAGAGACAGACAGAGACACAGACAGACAGAGACACAGAGTGAGAGACAGACAGACACAGAGACACAGACAGACAGACAGACACAGAGTGAGAGACAGACAGACACAGAGACACAGACAGACAGAGACACAGAGTGAGAGACAGACAGACACAGAGACACAGACAGACAGAGACACAGAGTGAGAGACAGACAGAGACACAGAGACACAGACAGACAGAGACACAGAGTGAGAGACACAGAGACACAGAGACAGACGTCCACCTTCACAAGGAAATGGTCAGGGTATTTGCAAAAAACCTGAAAGACGTGGCCCTCGATCGCAGCCACAGCAGCAGCCCTCACAAGAACAGCAGAGGACCTTTTGGAGGCCATGCCAGCAGACCTCCTCCACCACCCTATGGAGGCCATGCCAGCAGACCCTACCCTCCTCCACCACCGAAGAGACCCACAGCACAGCATCCCCACCTCCAGCCTAGACCTGCACTGCAACACCTTGATTCTGGACCCAGCCAACAGAGACTGGACACTACCCTACCAGCACCACTCACCCAGAGCACAAGACCACAGCAGCAGAGCTACGCTGCAGCACTTAAAGGCACTGACAGCAGCAGCAGCAGCAGCAGCACTGACCTCGGGGAGATAAGACAACTTCTCAGCCTCATAGCAGCTAAACTCACCAGCTAAGTAAAAAAAAAAAAAAAAAAAAAAGAAGGGGGGGGGGGACACACACACACACACACACTATTGTGTGTGTGTGTGTGTGTGTGTGTGTGTGTGTGTGTGTGTGTGTGTGTGTGTGTGTGTGTGTGTGTGTGTGTGTGTGTGTGTGTGTGTGTGTGTGTGTGTGTGTGTCTATTTGTATGTATGTATGTATGTATGTAGGTATGTATGTGGTAGGTATGTATATCTGTATAGGCCTAAGGCATATGTACATGTGTATGAAGGTATACTGTATGTACAGTATATATAGTTATGTGTATATAGGTAATGTATGTATGTGTTTGCGGGCAATATGTTTATATACCGTATACCTCAAGTTTATACTTTTGTTAAATTGTCATTAGCACATTGAAAACATTCAGAATTGAAATTTGACATACTGAAAATGTTATTATTTGTTTATCTTGTTGGAAACGGAAAAGATCTGTACCATTGATTCAGTTGCATTAGTTCTAGTTACATTAACATGAAGTCACTAACTATCTCCATGTGGAATATCCAGGGTCTGAGTTCATCTTTGTTTGGTTTAAAAAGTAGAACCCCGGAATTCCAACAACACATGAAAAATATGGACATAATCATTCTTGAAGAAACCTGGTGTAGATCAGATGCAGTCACCCATTGCCCCTCAGGCTACCGTGAAATTATTGTTTCTTCTATAAAAAATCCCACAACTAACAAGGGTAGAGACTCAGGGGGTATCATCATCTGGTATAAATCGGATTTGGACACCTACATTTCACAAATAAAAAAAGAAACTTCTCATATTTGGCTTAAAATCAAGAAGGAGATCACTGACTCCAACCAAGATACCTACCTATGTGCCCTATACATCCCTCCCTCTGAGTCTCCATACTTCAATGAGGAGATCTTCCCATGTCTCCACAATGAAATCAACCACTTCCAGGCCCAGGGGAAGGTGTTGATCTGTGGAGACCTAAATGCAAGAACAGGCTGCATGCCTGACTTTACAAGAGACATGGGTAATAGGCACATATTTGGTCACCACTACCCAAGAAATATAGTTGACTACCCAAGAACAAGTTTTGATACACAGGTCAACACAAACGGAAAATGCCTCATAGATCTCTGTCAAAGTCTGGGTCTGTACATTGTTAATGGTAGAATGAGAGGGGACTCTCTGGGGCAGTACACCTACGGTTCATCTCTTGGCTGCAGCACTGTTGACTATGTGATCACAGATTTGGACCCATTCTCTCTCAGGGCCTTCACAGTCAAGCCATTAACACCTCTGTCAGATCACAGCCAAATTACTGTGTATCTAAAAAAGGCAGAAACATCTAACACAAAAACTAAACCCAGTAAGCTGTACAATATCACCAAACAATACAGATGGGTCCAAAACAGCACAGATGAGTATGGTAAAGCAATTAGAGATCCTAAAATTCAATCACTCATAGACAATTACCTTGTTCAAATTTACCCTCAAAATAATCACGGCATTAATCTGGCGGTACAAAATATAAATCAAATATTTGACCAACTGGCATCTATGTCCAATTTGAAGACATCTAGATCCAAATCTAAAAATATACAAACAGAAAAATGGTTTGATTTGGAATGCAAAAACATGAGGAAAAAACTCAGAGAATTATCAAATGAGAAACACAGACAACCAAACAACCAAGACTTGCGTCCTGGTTATTGGGAAGCATTGAAAGAATACAAAACCACACTCAGAAGCAAGAGAGCACAGTTTACTCAAAAACAATTAGAAACCATTGAAGAATCACTAAATTCAAACCACTTCTGGGACAATTGGAAAGCATTACATAAAAAACACCATGAAGAGATACCGATCCAAGATGGAGAGGTATGGAAGGACCATTTCAACAAATTATATAGTAAAATAACAATGAACCCAGAGCAAACTAAAATAAATGAAAACATGCTTACATTAGAATCAGCGATTAAACAATATCAAAACCCATTAGACTACCAAATTACTGAAAAAGAATTGAATGAAAAGCTTCAGACTCTGCAGCCTAAAAAGGCCTGTGGAGCTGATAGAATTTTAAATGAAATGCTAAAAAACACAGACACCAAATTAAGATTGGCTATAGTAAAACTGTTCAACTTGATTCTGAGTGTCGGACACTTCCCTGACATCTGGAACAAAGGACTCATCACGCCCATTTTCAAAAGTGGAGATAAATTAGACCCTAACAACTACAGAGGCATTTGTGTGAACAGTAATCTGGGGAAGGTGTTTTGTAGTATTTTAAACACAAGGCTCATAGACTTCCTTATGAAGCACAATGTCTTAAGTAAAGCACAAATTGGATTCTTACCAAATTGTAGGACATCGGACCATATTTTCACCCTCCACACCCTAATTGACAAACAGGTAAACCAAAACAAGAAGAAAATCTATGCCTGCTTTGTTGACTTTAAAAAAGCATTCGATTCAATTTGGCATGAGGGATTATTTTATAAATTATTGGAAAGTGGTGTGGGGGGGAAAACATATGAAATAATTAAATCAATGTATACAAACACTAAATGTGCAATAAAAATTGGAAACAAACAAACAACATACTTCACTCAAGGGCGTGGAGTGACCCAGGGCAACCCAATCTCTCCAACCCTCTTCAACATTTATGTTAATGAATTGGCCAAGTTATTAGAACAATCTACTGCTCCTGGCTTCACTCTACATGACTCTGAAATCAGATTCCTCCTTTACGCAGATGACCTGGTTCTGCTGTCACCAACAGAAGAGGGTCTACAGCAGAACCTGGCTCTGCTCGAAACATTCTGTCAGACCTGGGCCCTGGCAATTAACCCTGAAAAAACTAAAGTAGTCATATTCCAAAAAAGGTCCACAAGTCATGGAAAAAAGTACAACTTCACCTTAGGAACAACAAAAATCCAACAATCAAACAATTATACATACCTAGGGCTGAAGATCAGTTCCACTGGAAATTTCAACTTGGCTATTAATGAACTGAAAGAGAAGGCAAGGAGAGCTTTCTACGCCATCAAAAGGTCAACACATGTTGACATCCCAATTAGGACCTGGCTCAAAATATTCAAATCAGTGATTGAACCTATTGCACTATATGGCAGTGAAGTTTGGGGTCCTCTCACAAAACCCGATTTTGAAAAATGGGAAAAACATCCAATTGAAATCCTGCATGCAGAGTTTTGTAAGAGAATCCTCCGGGTCCAGAGGAAGACTCCTAACAATGCATGCAGAGCAGAATTAGGCCAATACCCTCTAATCATCAACATTGAAAAAAGAGCCATAAAATTTTGGAAACACCTAAAAATTAGCGACCCCAAATCCTATCATTATAAAGCCCTCAAAAGCCAAGAGATGAACATAGAGAAGAGTCCCCTCAGTCAGATGGTCCTGATGCTGAACAAACCAACATCAGCCCCTATAGACAATCCTAACAATAACCAGCCTCCGGACAGTGACATCACTCCCCAACAAATCCGACCCAACCAAATTATTAATCAACAGAAACAAAAATACGAGAACTATTGGATCGAAACAACAAAGACCCAAAGTAAACTTAATTGCTATCTGGCCCTAAACAGACAATACACCGTGGCAGAATATTTGAGCATGGTGACTGATAACAAAGTGAGAAAAACCTTAACAATGTACAGACTCAGTGAGCACAGCCTAGCCATCGAGAAAGGCCGATATAGACAAACCTGGCTGCCCAGAGAGGACAGGCTGTGCTCTCACTGTGGTCAAGGAGTGGTGGAGACAGAGCTCCACTTCTTGACTGCATGTGACAAATATAAACACATAAGAGAAGATTACTATCCTAAATTCACAAAAATAACAAAAACAAAGATACAGTTTGACTCTATCCAGGCAATCCCCTACTTATTAGGTGAGAAAGCCGAATGTTCAAGGTTGGCAGCAAAATATGTAGCAGCCTGTCACAAAATGAGGGACAATGGGTGAACACTATAAGTCTACTACAATTAATAGACTAATGTAATTTTGCTTATGTTTGTCTTGTTCGTATTATTTGTTATGATTCTGAATATGTATTATTATTTTGTATCATAATGTATGTAATGCTTTGGCAATATAAGAATGCTTGTCATGCCAATAAAGCATATTTGAATTGAAAATTGAATTGAATTGACAGACAGAGACACAGACAGACAGAGACACAGAGTGAGAGACAGACAGAGACACAGACAGACAGAGACACAGAGTGAGAGACAGACAGAGACACAGACAGACAGAGACACAGAGTGAGAGACAGACAGAGACACAGACAGACAGAGACACAGAGTGAGAGACAGACAGAGACACAGACAGACAGAGACACAGAGTGAGAGACAGACAGACAGAGACACAGAGTGAGAGACAGACAGACAGAGACACAGACAGACAGAGACACAGAGTGAGAGACAGACAGACAGAGACACAGACAGACAGAGACACAGAGTGAGAGACAGACAGACAGAGACACAGACAGACAGAGACACAGAGTGAGAGACAGACAGAGACACAGAGTGAGAGACAGACAGAGACACTGACAGACAGGGACACAGAGTGAGAGACAGACAGACAGACACAGAGACACAGACAGACAGAGACACAGAGTGAGAGACAGACAGACAGAGACACAGACAGACAGAGACACAGAGTGAGAGACAGACAGACAGAGACACAGACAGACAGAGACACAGAGTGAGAGACAGACAGACAGAGACACAGACAGACAGAGACACAGAGTGAGAGACAGACAGACAGACAGAGACACAGAGTGAGAGACAGACAGAGACACAGAGTGAGAGACAGACAGAGACACAGACAGAGAGAGACAGAGACACAGACAGAGAGAGACAGAGAGACACAGAGACAGAGTGAGAGACAGACAGACAGACAGACAGACAGACAGACAGACAGACAGACAGACAGAGACACAGAGTGAGAGACAGAGAGACAGACAGAGACACAGAGTGAGAGACAGACAGAGACACAGAGTGAGACAGAGAGACACAGAGTGAGAGACAGACAGACAGACAGACAGACAGACAGACAGACAGACAGACAGACAGACAGACAGACAGACAGACAGAGTGAGAGACAGACAGACAGACAGACAGACAGAGTGAGACACAGACAGACAGACAGACAGACAGACAGACAGACAGACAGACAGACAGACAGACAGAGTGAGACACAGAGTGAGAGACAGACAGACAGACAGACAGACAGACAGAGTGAGACACAGACAGACAGACAGACAGACAGACAGACAGACAGACAGACAGACAGACAGACAGACAGACAGAGTGAGACACAGAGTGAGAGACAGACAGACAGAGAGACACAGAGACAGAGAGACACAGAGACACAGAGACAGAGAGACAGAGAGACAGAGAGACACAGAGACAGAGAGACACAGAGACAGAGAGACACAGAGACACAGAGACAGAGACACAGAGACACAGAGACACAGAGTGAGAGACACAGAGACAGAGAGACAGACAGACAGACAAAAAGCAAAGTGCAATAATAGCACAATAAGACATGGAAACGGAATAGATTGAAATTGAGACAAAGCAAATGATTCCAACAGGTGTAATTACTTTTAAGCTCGACCCAGCTGAGGTGGACATACATAGGACGCCAGGGGGGCAATCCCAGGTTAAGAACCTCACACATGGACACCTCAACCTATTGCTATTGACAGGAATCGAACGCTCGACCTTCGGACTCACAGGCTGAGACACGACCTGTAGTGCTACAGCTTCGTCCAGGCTGAAGTTGTCTGTTGAAGATCATACATTTTTGCCTTCTGTCATGAACCAAGCCCCTGGCTGAAACTGGTGAAAGTAGCTGATCTACAAGCTCAGAAACACGTTGCTATCTGAAAAGTTTTGAGATTGTAGATCGGCTATTTTCAGAATGAAGTACGTCATACATTGCAAAAACATACCCTCTCAAATAAGCATTTCATGTTATCTTTACCCTTTGCACATGTATTCATTGATACATTAATGTTTTTTGCAATTCAACTTAATTAAGTCTGCATCAAGTGAGGCTTGAACCGGCAACCTTGCAGTCATAAGGCACTCACTTAAGGGAGAAGCCATTGGACCAACAGACGATACCTGTGAAAAAAGAGATAAAACAGCAGCCGATCTACAAGCTCAGAAACACGTTGCTATCTGAAAAGTTGTGAGATTGTAGATCGGCTATTTTCACAATTTTGTCATATATTGCAAAAAATACTCTCTCCAAGAAGCATTTCATGTTACCTTTAACAGTTGCGCATGCATTAATTGATACAGTCATGTTTTGTGCGATACAATTGAGAAGTAGCCAGCAAGAGTTGAGGCTTGAACTGGCGACCTTGGATCCAGAGGCTGATGCTGAAGCGAGACGCCATTGGACCAACAGACCAGAACCATTGGAAAAAGAATTCACACTAACACTAAGATCACTCGTTCACAAACCATTTACCAATAGAGAAATTGTATGTCTCCTCGAAACCGAAACCAGTGAAAGCAGCCGATCTACAAGCTCACAAAACGTTGCTATCTGAAAAGTTGTGAGATTGTAGATCGTCTATCTTCACAATGAAGTACGTCATACATTGAAAAAACATACTCTCAAATAAGCATTTCATGTTATCTTTACCGTTTGCACATGTATTCATTGATACAGTCATGTTTTTTGCAATTCAACTTAAATGAGTCTGCATCAAGTGAGGCTTGAACCGGCAACCTTGCGGTCGTGAGGCACTCACTTAAGGGAGAAGCCATTGGACCAACAGACAAAAACCTGTGAAAAAGGAGATCACACAGATGATACAGTTTCACGCAAATAGCTGAAAATCCTGGGTTTAAGTGTTTTTCAAACTGCTCAAAATTGCGGACAATCTAAGGGCGGAGCTTACTGGTCAACGTGATACATGTGTTCCTCATGAGTCAAGGCACATGTGTAAGCAGGTTTAATGGCTGTCGGCCAAACGAGGCATGACTTTTGCCTGTTTAAAGTTTGCATTTAAAAAAAATCGCTATAGCGCCCCCCTTTGACCAATTGGAGTAAGATTGGTTTCAGTGATATTTGGAATGACCCTCAACATTACCGCAAAGTTTCAAATAAATGTGAGTCTGCATGTATGTGTTAGGGGCAGATGAATAATTGTCATAAAACTGCAATATTCATTGGCTCATTAAAGCTTCATTTTTTCACTTATGGAAAATCTTTGCTGCTTGTTTGTCGGCATAGGTCCAAAGTTCATGTGTAAAACGTTTCGTGCAGATTACTCAAAAATCCCAGGAGATTTTTTATATATTTTTTTCAATTCAAAATGGTGGGAGATCTAAAGGTCAGAGGTCAAAAGTCAGAGTGTGAAAGTTGTTGATCATGAGTAGACGCATATGTATATTGAAGTTTCATGGCTGTAGGTCAAACAGGGCATGAGTTGTACCTGTTCAAAGTTGGCATTTTGCTATAGCGCCACCTTTTGACGAAAGATTGTGAGAATTATTTCTTGATCGTTTTTCATGACCATCTACCATATGGCCGAGTTTCGTAAAAAGCAACAGCACGGTTCAGCCAGAACTGCGAAAAGTGGCAGAAACAGAATACTGCCAATCTTAAAACAGGTCCAGAGCTGAGCTCTGGCCCCGTAATAATAATAATAATATATTTCATTTGTAATGCACTTTACATTTGACACAAATCTCAAAGTGCTACATGGCATAAAAAGTCAAGAAAAAGGTAACAATGATCAAATTCAAAGCAATGCTAAGAGTCATTTGTGCCAGGCTAGATTTTCCCCATTTCACGTTTTCTTCCAAATACTCTTTTTGCCAGTCCTCCTTTCAAATATTGTTCAAAAGTCACACACATTCTCTGGATCGGAGTCATGTGATGAAAATGTATCGCTCAGTTAGCAGATTTCATTCCAATTGGCTATGACTGTCATCCAAATTTTGAGGACCCTAGTCTTGGCAACCCGGCCTAGCGGGGATCTGCGCTCCGAGGAGCACACTTGTTTAGGTTACTCTGTGCTACCAGTAGATTTTTTTCCCCTGACTGACTGAACTGCAGGGATTTAACGTAGCCTTGGTGGCCACTGGCCAAGCTGTGGGAATAGAAGAGAGGATCGCATTTTCCTCCCGGACTCACGGCCCGCGAGTTGTAATTTTACTCCTGCTATGAACCCCGATTAAGAACATGTAAAATTAAAGCCATAATCCTGGCTTTAATGGTACACGTTCTTAATTAAAACTAATATCATTTGGTTTAGCTATTTTATTTATTATTATAGCAGCACACACGTGTTCAGTGCACAAAACATGTTGATCAGTGTGCATGCATGCATGTATGTTGTTAGTAAGCCAGCAATACGTTAGGGTAGTTACATATTCAGATATATATTCAGGCCCCTTTTGATACGAAAGTAACCCACGGGAAAAGTGAAGGTAGGCTATGCCACTGCACCTATGCAGACACCAGATGCAATTTTCAATAATAACAGACCAGGATTGAAAAATAGGTGATTTGACAAATATTGCAACTATTTCATTATCTTCGACTAGTTTTCAGTGGCAAAATATTCTGTCTGTGGGATTTATGTTAGTTGAAATAAGGTTATATTCTGGGCCAGATCTGACTAGTTATGATTTGACTTGATCTGGCCTCCATTGGACTATCTCTGATTCATCCAGGACGTCCTTTCTCGTGGTCAGGAATAATTTTGGTTTAGATCAGGTGATATTCTGGGCCAGATCTGACTAGTCTTGGTTTGACTGGATCTAGCCCCAATCGAGACGTCACTGATTCGTCCGGGTCCTGACTGTGCTTGCTGGGACTGGGAGGCCTTAAGTAGTTAATCATGCTAATCGTTGTAGTCAATTATACTTACAAAAAACCTTAAACATGCTTCTTGATATTCAATGAATTAAAAAAAGTAATCGATAAAATAATCGCCAAAATAAATGGATAAATAAATGGATAGTTGCAGCCCTAATCAGCATCACACTGCCATGCTGAGCCATCAACGATTTTGGTTGACAAAGTTTGCTTTAGTTTGGTTCAACTTTGTTCTGTTTCATTTCGTACCTTTCGTCACCATTGCACCAAGATAAAGCCCAAAAGCAACATGACACAACATGGGAAAAAACTGAAAGGCAAGTCGTTATTACAGTTCATTTGTGAACATGAGGTTAAACAAAAACCAGAGGGACTCATGAAAACACACATCGCCTGCAAACATAAAAAAAGACATACTGTGGTTGTAGAGTTATTCCATGCCTCCGACGCCTGTGATATTATTATGATTATAATGACGTGTGTATTTACTGCTTATTTAGGATTTCCCAGAGTGGTAGGCCAACATAGACAGAAAGGGGTAGATACATCTGCTTGTTGGAGGGTTGTAGGTCGTAAATTCCGTACCATTCCCTTATCTCAAAGAGGAGAGAGAGAGAGGCTCAAATGACATGCCTGATGCCTGATGTTATGGGGGAGGAGAAAGACACTTGCTGGGTGCTCATCGTATTTGCCCAGTGAGTAAAGGCACATACTGTGGGTCCTTGCTTAGATTTTCTGAGGGTCATAAAAATACCTTAAAGTCTCTTATCTGGAAAGAGAGAGAGACCCAGGCCACTTTTGGGGGATGAGAGGAGGAGAAAGTCACATGACATGGTAGGTGGTGGCATCTCTTTGTCTCCCTGAGGAAACTTGGGGAGAGAATTCAGTTTCTTGGAGTCCCTCAACAGATCAGTAGTGAGTAGAAAAGCACTTGATACACGAAGATTAATGGTCATATATGCTGATATGTTTATTGTTTGTGTGAAGATTCATGTCGGTAATATTGTATTATTGTTTCTGTGTTTCAATGTTTCTGTAGGTTTAAAACCTGTCTGACCTGACTGCCTGACCTGGTTAGATCTTGTTAGTAGAATGTGAGCCTACTGGCATGATTGTAGTTGACTAAGATAGTAGTTAACTGGCCGCTTAGCAGCACGATTGGCTGCTGGGTGTGTTAATGTATGTTTGTATTTTGTGTTAGTAAATAAAAACCATCAAAGACACAGGTTTGAGTAGGTCTGAGTATTATCTACTTTACACCGATTCAGGGACTCCGGCCTTTTGCGAGGGCCGTAGCCGACCAGTCGCACAAGTAGTGTGCTTCGGGTTGGATAGTCGTACAGTTTTAAACTATTGTCTGCCTTTTCATTAAGGCATATAGGTGGTCGAAGTAGTTTACAAATTCGTACGGTTTTAAACTACTGGCCTAACTATTGCTCTCTTAAAGGTGAGGCTAGTGGGAGTTGAAGTGGTTTGAAATTCGTACAGTTTTGAACTATTGACACTGACCGATAGTGGTTTATAGATTTGCACTGTTTTAAACTACTGGCCTAACTATTGCTCTCTTAAAGGTGAGGCTAGTGGGAGTTGAAGTGGTTTGAAATTCATGCAGTTTTGAACTACTATCGGCCTTTTAATTAAGGCCTATAGGTGATTGAAGTAGTTTAGACAAATTGTAACCTGATAGTCTCTGAATGGAGTCAGAGACCTTTTGGAGCAGGTTACGTTTATAACCGTGTTAAATAATAATTTATCACAGCTATAAACAACTTGTTGCTCTGGATTATGGGACCAGGGCAATAAGAAGCGTTAGGCCACTTTTGAAGGTAGTCAGAAGTTGTAAAGAGATACACGCGTACAGTTTTGAACTACTGACCTAACTATTGCTCTCTTAAAGGTGAGGCTAGTGGGAGTTTGAAGTAGTTTAGACAAATTGTAACCAGCTTGTTGCTCTTGGTCATGGGACCAGGGCAATAAGAACGAAGTTAGGCCACTTTTGAAGGTAGTCAGAAGTAGAGAGACAAGGCGGCGGAGATCACCGTCGGAGCAGAGGACAAAGGGAGGTTAACTGGCTAGCATATCTACCGTAGCACAGCAAAGTGTGGCACGGAGCTAAAGCTAACTAGCTAAGCCAACACGGTTAGCCTCGGGGGTTGCAAGCTAACTGTGATGATTGGGTAGGCTAGTTTAACATCAGGGGTTTCAAAGTTAACTGTGTGATACTAGAACAGGATTAGTTATCAGGGGTTTTCATTGTTTACTGTATGTGATGTTAAGTCAGAGATAACGTTATTTAACTGTATGTGATACTAGGATCAGGATTAGTTATCAGGGGTTAAATTATTCAACGTTATTAGCCTATTGTTGTTGTTAGTGTACACAGATGCGAGCTAACAACAAAGGGTGACACTGCTACCTACCAAAATGCTAACTGGGTGCTGTTAAGCCGAATGACTTATAACTAACTAAGTAGCCTGTCTTTCAAGCCGTCCAGAGAACACTTTTAGTGGGAGGGAAGAGGAGTGAGATGGGAGGGTTAGTTGAGTTAGAGGAGAGGCAGGAGGCAGCACATAAGGCTTTTGGGATGACATTGCAGTGGATGACTAACTATAGTATGGTTCTTGCAAGAACACTAGTCAGAGAGAGGGAGGCACTGAGAGCAGAGTACGATAGACTCATTGATGCTGCCAGTGTCTATGTTAGCCCGCCAGAAGGCGCTACCACCGCTGATCGGGTGGTTGACGCAGGGCGGATGGAGCAGATCTTCCCGGGAGTCGGGGGCGAGCCAGGAGACCCGGGCCGTCCCGGAGAGGGAGATCTACTCATCACGACACGCGGGGAAGGCGCCAAGGAGGTCGTGACAGCCGGCGGAGAGGAGCCGTCGTCGGCCGAGGAGGGAGTGCCATCAGAGGTCGAACCAGACGGTGTTGCTGCTCCAATGGATGGAGCTATTTCCACATGTGTGCTATGCGGCATCGAAGGACGTCTAAAGTGTCTTACTGTGTGTGGTAGTTTAGGACCCTTTATGATGTGCCTGTAACAGGTAAATGGATGGAGCCATTTAAAAATGTATGCAATTATGACGAGGATTTGAATAACTTGCATGATGATGATGATGAGTATTAATTTACTGCCTACCTCTAAGTTGTGATGGAAAGGGGTTGAGTGGGGTGCATTGAGACAGGTTATGTTCACCACTTAATCTCTTTTATACTTAGTTGTACGATGATGTCACGCAAAAATGGCTAAATGGCTGACCTGCCAGGTTGTGAGCTTGTAGATCTGCTATTTTGCTATTTTGAAGCGTTTAAGACACTTTGCCCATGATTGAGAGGGGTTTAAAGTGGGAGGAAAAGGACACATCAGTGTTCCAAAAGAGGAGCTTGTAGATCTGCTAATTTTAAGCATTTAAAAAAGAAAAAACTTTGCCCAGGATTGAAAGGGGTTTAAAGTGGGGGGAAAACACTAGAGTGTTCCAAAAAGATGGACTTGTAGTGTTCATGGTAAATGTAGACAGGCAACTACATACCAAATTATTTTGTTTTCTGGGTTAAAATAACTCTTAAAATTTAAACAGGTGACGAATAATTATTTCTAATTCAATTGGTGATAATTTGCTGTTGTTGTAGTACAGTTAATTTAGAGTCCAATGGTGGGAACAATTTTCGAATAATAAGTATTGTTACTTAAACAATTTGGATTGGGGGATTTATGTTGAACGTGTGTGGTGTGCATAAATTCATGTTATGTGTGAAGTACGTAACTTTTTAAGTTGTGACATGTGGGCTATTCCGGGTATGGGGTCGGAGTGGTTTACAGATCAAAAGTAAGATGTACCTAGTTAGACATGAAGTATGAAGTACATGGCTTACTATGCCAGACGGTGCCTCACTCACTAAGGGGCGACCTACCTAGTGTGTTCTCTGAGCCATAAACCAGCGGTCAATGGATTGTAGCCATTTCCTGCTGCCAGTGGGGGAGGATTATCATATGGGTGGGCCGTGAATGTGAGAGGTTATTGCGGCCTCCGGGTCATCCGACGCGGAGGCCGGGTGGGAGGTGTAGAGTTATTCCATGCCTCCGACGCCTGTGATATTATTATGATTATAATGACGTGTGTATTTACTGCTTATTTAGGATTTCCCAGAGTGGTAGGCCAACATAGACAGAAAGGGGTAGATACATCTGCTTGTTGGAGGGTTGTAGGTCGTAAATTCCGTACCATTCCCTTATCTCAAAGAGGAGAGAGAGAGAGGCTCAAATGACATGCCTGATGCCTGATGTTATGGGGGAGGAGAAAGACACTTGCTGGGTGCTCATCGTATTTGCCCAGTGAGTAAAGGCACATACTGTGGGTCCTTGCTTAGATTTTCTGAGGGTCATAAAAATACCTTAAAGTCTCTTATCTGGAAAGAGAGAGAGACCCAGGCCACTTTTGGGGGATGAGAGGAGGAGAAAGTCACATGACATGGTAGGTGGTGGCATCTCTTTGTCTCCCTGAGGAAACTTGGGGAGAGAATTCAGTTTCTTGGAGTCCCTCAACAGATCAGTAGTGAGTAGAAAAGCACTTGATACACGAAGATTAATGGTCATATATGCTGATATGTTTATTGTTTGTGTGAAGATTCATGTCGGTAATATTGTATTATTGTTTCTGTGTTTCAATGTTTCTGTAGGTTTAAAACCTGTCTGACCTGACTGCCTGACCTGGTTAGATCTTGTTAGTAGAATGTGAGCCTACTGGCATGATTGTAGTTGACTAAGATAGTAGTTAACTGGCCGCTTAGCAGCACGATTGGCTGCTGGGTGTGTTAATGTATGTTTGTATTTTGTGTTAGTAAATAAAAACCATCAAAGACACAGGTTTGAGTAGGTCTGAGTATTATCTACTTTACACCGATTCAGGGACTCCGGCCTTTTGCGAGGGCCGTAGCCGACCAGTCGCACAAGTAGTGTGCTTCGGGTTGGATAGTCGTACAGTGGTGGTCAGACATCCAGCTACAGAAATAATGAACCTGTTTCCATGGCAGAGAAAAAAGGAAAGTGAAAAACAGCATAGATGTGGTGTTTCACCCGACTCTGCTCATTATTAATACACAGAGAAATGAAAGTTTGGATCAGTTATGTTTGATATCTATGTGAAGTAATTGGGTAGTTGATGTGAAAAATGGCCAGCTACAAAGTCAGTAATGTTATGTTATTAAACACAGGGCAACAGGCAATTTTAAATGCTTTAAATTCAATTTGAACAAACGTTTGTGACGTCAAGAGTGGAAGTATATTACCTTGCTGCTGCTTGACCACACCGTTCAATAAGGATACTAATATACTTTTTAAAGAAAAAAGAAAAAAAATAGTTGGTCACCAAAAAAAGGATACTAATATACTGTATCCAGAGCATTGCAGATGGTTTTGAATGCTAGACATTTATAATGTATCTAGGGTCAATATTGTACCAACTACAGTCAATACAGTATGTACAACTAGTTGCGTCCTCAACTCTTGATTTCATTACTGGGATGTCAGTCCAGAATATTTCTAAATTATATATATATATATATAAAAAACTAATACTGTTCTCTAGATATTTTTTTAAACTTAATCCCATTACTAAAACATGATCCAGTTATTGAAACATGATCCAGTTATTGAAACATGATCCAGTTACTGAAACATGATCCAGTTACTGAAACATGATCCATTTACGGAAACATGATCAAGTTATTGAAACCTGATCCAGTTACTGAAACATGATCCAGTTACTGAAGCATGATTGGTTACTGAAACATGATCCAGTTCTGTCAGGTAACTCTCCGTATGGGTACCGTATGGGTCTGCATGACGCTGTAAACAGCCACATAGAATGAGCATGCATGTAACCTCTCGAGGGTATGCTGCCAGAACTAACTCGCAGGCTACGTATAATTTATTGAAACATGATCCAGTTACTGAAGCATGATTGGTTACTGAAACATGATCCAGTTATTGAAACATGATTCAGTTATTGAAACATGATCCAGTTACGGAAACATGATCCAGTTATTGAAACATGATCCAGTTATTGAAACATGAGCCAGTTATTGAAACATGAGCCAGTAACTGAAACATGATCCAGTTATTGAAACATGATCCAGTTATTGAAACATGAGCCAGTAACTGAAACATGATCCAGTTATTGAAACATGATCCAGTAACTGTAACAGTTAGCCGTTAAGAGATAGTACAGAGAAACTTAGTAGGTACAATGAAAAAGTTGAGATTTCTGAAAACAACAAGCACCTGTAGAGCCCTATTTTTGGGCACAGTCAACGGCATGGTGTGTGTGTGTGGTGTGGTGAGAGCCATTTTGGTATTGGTACCTGTTGCGAAGCAAGATTGGAATACATATATTCTCACTGGGGGTGTTGCAGGTGTATTCAATAATGACAAGCAGTGCATTGTGCAGCTCATTGGTATGGGCTTAGAGTACGCTGGAGTATGAAAGACAAAGGTCTGTGGACAATTCACTGGACTGTCCATCAGTTATGCGTCTGTTCCCTGTTAAAAACACTGCAAAAGCACCTTATGAAAGGGGGGTGTAGATCCCACATGCAGGAAGGAACTCGAGAACTAAAACCAAATCCAGGAGACGACAATGAGGCTGTTGACAGACTTCACTTGGACATGACGAGTAACTATACAACACACTTGGCACACAGTGGAATACAACCATAACACTTAACCCATTCAATGCGGGAACGCATGCTGTGTCATTTTAGATTTGAGCTATAACCATTATTTTATACTTTGGCTATTAAAAAATAGCAGATATACAAGCTCGTAGCGCGGCACAGAGTGCCGCGCTACGAGCTTGTAGATCTGCTATTTTTGAAAGATCTTGAACATTTTGTGCAAATCTTTGAATATATACACATTTTTAACTCAAATCTTTGCTTCTGGGGGTCACTGGAACTAAATATTTTGAGATGGGGTCGGCGGCCCAAAAACTCCCAGAAGCAAAGATTTGAGTTAAAAAAAGATTCACTTTTCCCGCCGGGGACGCTGTAGGTGCTGGGGGCGTGTCTTCTCATCAACGCCCATCAACGCCCATACCCTAGGTGGGGTTGGCGAAAGCATAAACGTGGCACTTAGCTGGCCTAAGCCAGCTACAGTAAAGTGCCAAGTTTATGCTCCCCCGAATGAGTAGATTTATTCACCATTTGCAGGGCACTGAGTGCACTTTTCTTCTTTCCCATTGCATGTGTGACCCTTCCTGAAGCTGAGTGGTGCACACACTGTCCTGGCTGGAAGCATGGATCACTGATGGTACTGTAGTTCTTTCTCCCTCACCCTCACCTCACAACCCACTTACTTTTGTGTGCACTGGTATTGCACTTCTCCTCATGGTGGCGCCTCTCTTTTTTGTTTGCTGTGTGCTTGTTTGTGTGTGTGTGTGTGTGTGTGTGTGTGTGTGTGTGTGTGTGTGTGTGTGTGTGTGTGTGTGTGTGTGTGTGTGTGTGTGTGTGTGTGTGTGTGTGTGACTTGTAGAATTTGAGAAATAGACATTGAAATGGTTGTTTCCCCCACGTCACACTGTTTCAACCTAATTAGTATTTCTTCACTTCTATTCTGTTCATCTTTGGCAGGACGTACTGTAACAAGCAATTCGTCACCATCGGGCAGAAACGTCGCTCATTTTTTATGTTTTTAGTTTTTTTCTGAAATTAATGCCCTATTTTATATTTCATCCGTGTCATGCTAAAGTTGTAAAAATAGCCGATCTACAAGCTAAAAACACGTTGTGAGCTTGTATAGTAAATCAGCAGTTTTTGCTATTTTCAAAAATGTTTTGGAACATTTTCCCCTATGTATCTACTGTACATTATGTGTACACACTCCCATAGGGACTCCTGGATGAAAATGGTCTTTGGGTTTTATAAAGATTCAAGAACCTATAATAACTTACTGTACATTGGATCCATTGAAACACAGGTTACGTATACAAGGTTTCCACCCGACAGTGACAATTTTATATCATTAAACAAATACAATATTTACATTTTAATTGATTGCCAGAGTTTATTCTTAATGTACTCACCCACTGCCAGGGTTTTAATAATTTTTTTATAGAAAAAATGTGAATTTTTTGTCCGTTTATTTTTTAACATTGAAGTGAATGGATTTTTTTTAAATTTTCAAATTAAATCTCCTAATTCGTTGTGAATAACGGGGAAAAAAATTACTCAAAAATTAGAGAAACCTTATAGAAATTCAAAAACAAAATAACATTTTTTTTTTAAAAGGGGAGAATTCTCCCCTTTGGCAGTAAACACCATTGACTGAAAAGGGGAGAATTCTCCCCTTTGGCGGTGAGTGTGTTAATTAGGAATGAATACATTGATAGCGTTTGTACTCAAACGGATTCCTGTTCAATAATGTATTTTAATACGTGTAGGCTACTGCAGCAGGAAAAGGCTGTGAGGTGCTGAACCCTGGGAACAAACTTATAGAGGGAAAAAGGTGTTACACCCTTTGTCACACACTTATTCCTCTCTTTAACAACTTGAACCCCAGCATCTATATTAGTATTATAAGGCCAAGAATAGCGGCTATTTTTGGCAAATATATTAGGTGTAGAGGGAAAAAAGTGGTCCAAGTAGGGTCAACTCATGTTTTATTCACTCACTGTTTTACTAAGTATAGAGGGTTTAAGTGGTTAAATAAGTGTGCACATTTCCTTGAGAATCCATGTCAATGAGGCATAGTCTTTCAGCAAAATAAAATCGAGGTTTCCCTGTGCAATTGCTTTTAAAATGGCTTTCAGACACTTAGATACATTTTCTGTTATCTGGCTAACTAGCTTGAATTCGCCGAATAGCCTACAGTACACCTTTTAAAATATGAATTGGAAACATTTATTTAGTCTCACTGTACTAGGAGAATTGCTTTCCTTCATCCTTTTACATTAGCCTACAGTGATATGCATATACTATCTTGAACCACAACGCTGACAACAACAGCAGCAATAATCTATTAATTCACATGCGTGTGCGTGCGCGCATGCGTGCGTGCGTGTGTATACTATGTATCAGGGGCGTAGCCATGGGTGGGCCGTGGCCCACCCACATAGAGAGCTGGCCCACCCAATTGATTATGCAAAAAAATAATAATAATATTAATAATTAGTTTTTGGATAAAAAAATCGGTAAAATCAGGCAAAAATAGGAATTAAATAACATAACCCTAACCCAACCCTAACCCTAACCCTAAAACCGAAATAAAGTAACAAAAAAACGGGCCACCCAATCGATTTTGCACAAAAGAAAAATGCTGATTATTTTTTAAATTAATTTTTGGATAAAAAAATCTGTAAAACCAGGCAAAAGTTAAAAAAACCCTAACCCAACCCTAACCCTAAAGGTCCTTACACACCGGGGCGATTTTTTCGTGCGAATAATACGCTTTTTTTAAAAACCTTACAATGCAAGTGTACATGGCGCGAAAAAGCGGAAAAGCGAAGCGAAAAAGCGTCTTTTAATTATTCGGAACGAGTCCGAATTTTGCGTATATTCGCACATTCGCCGGTGTGTAAGGACCTTAACCCTAAAACCGAAATAAAGTAACAAAAAAACGCCCCAAAACGCCCAATATCCGCTCAATAACCGCACATTTTCAACCGCTCAGGCCCAGCCTATAATAGCGTTCTGGCTGCGCCACTGCTATGTATGTATACGCATGTATGTTGTATGTCTCTGTGTGCAGGGCATACCTCGGGCGCTGTCCGACCGAATGGCCTCAAAGTTGGTGTGTGTGTCCAATTTGACCCGAGGATGTGCAGTGACGAGTGGAAATTCAGTTGGATCAACGGTTTCCGAGAACCGAAAACTGCGGATATCTGTCCCGGGGACTTTGGAGAATGCACCGATTCTACAGAGGAGGAGGACACACCAAATCTCTGTGTTTGGGGGAAGTGTATGTGTCGACTTCCTTGATTGGCCAACCTGATCCGTCACCTTAACTGATTTCATTTTTGGTGGATTTTTGGTATATGTGCGTCACGTTTGTGCCGCTTCACCAATAATTCCCTTACTGGCCAACCTGACTGTCGGCTTAACCGGTTGGCCGAGCTTCCCTTCGTTTGTGATGTGTTGCCGATATACAGTAGGTGGCAGCATATACAATGGAACAGTAAGTATGTTAGCTGTTGTCAGGGTGCGACTCAGTAGGTGTAGGACCAAAATGCAAAACAGACAGTCAGACGGCAAAGCAGGTCAAATGCACAAGGATTTATTCTCCCAAACAAACACAAGAAGAACTTGAAAAAAGTGCTCCTCAGAGCACAGGTCTCCGCCAGGTCAGGTAGGTTATTGTTGCCTCCTGGTGGCACTATAATAAACCAATGTGAAAAGGGTGCAATTTCTTCCTTGGCTGTTCACAGCAATCTGACTTTTTTACTAAATGTATTTAAAATACTTTTAAGTATTTGTACAGTTTTTTTTATCAACTTTTAAGTATTTTTACTCATTAAATTACTTTTAAGTATTTTTTACTAAATGTATTTACTTTTAAATGTTGTGTGTGTGTGTGTGTGTGTGTGTGTGTGTGTGTGTGTGTGTGTGTGTGTGTGCGTGCGTGCGTGCGTGCGTGCGTGCGTGCGTGCGTGTGTGTTTTTCTCTGGAGATTTTGAACCCGCCCCTCTAGACCAGATATCAGACGCGCTAGGGCAGCCTACCTTGCCCCAGACCCAGCACGGTTCTTAGCCCCCTTTCTAGTCCCGTCTATAGCCCCATTCTCTGCCACGTTTCTAGCCCCATCTCTGGCCATGTTTCTAGCCCTGTATCTCGCCCCTTTTCTAGCCCTGTTCCTAACCTTGCGTCACCAGTCTTTCCACCTCGGAGGAAAGCCTGGTATTCGTTAGACCTGTGCGATCCCGTCTAGGCCACGCCTACTGAAAAAAAAAAAGAAAGAAATCTCTTTCCGTATTTTGCCGTTCCGGTTTTGTGGAGCCGCTTTGTTTTGGTTCTCCCTGTTTGTTTCCCCAATCTGAATCCCCATTTAAATGCTGAATCGATTACAACTACTAATCGTGTCTCGGCAGTCGCTACGAGTGGAATAAAAGATGGATATACCAAACAAACTTACGAAACGAAATTACAATACCCTTGATCGCGGACGGAGTTATTTTGGGGTGAAGTCTTTCCGGTTTTGCTGTTCCGGCCACCTGATGACGTGCCGGATGACGTGCCCGGTGACGTAGGGTTACTTCCGCTGCCGACCGGATCACAAACCCGAAAAGGTATTGATCCCAGGCTACCCTGTTCCTAGTTGCCTTACCTCCCCAGTTTTTCAGCCTAGCTCCCTTGTCCCTCCGTTTGCCAGCCCCTTTGTTCCCCAGATCTTAGGCCCTCAGTAAGCGGCTACTTCCTCTCCCCGGCCTCCTCTGTTCCGTTCTGGAACGTCCTGCCCTTTGGTGAAGGCTGTAGTTGGCCCACCTACCAGCCTGTTAGTCACTCTCCCTGTCTGTCTGTCTGTCCGCCTGTCTTCCCATCTGTTTGTCTGCGTGTCTGTCTGCTAGTCTACTTGTGCGTCTGTCCACTCCCCAGTCCTCTAGTCCCCCTTCTAATCCGTTTATCCACCTTCTGTGCCAGACCACATGCTTGCCCGCCTGCCTGCCCATTTGTCTGTTAATGTGTCTGTTTCTGGGTTTGTCTCACCCTTTGGCCTGTCTGCTTGTCTCTGTGCTTGGCTGCCTGTCTGTCTGCCTGCATTTCTGAGTGATTCTCTGTGCAGTTTTCTCTCTGTGTATGGCTGTTTTCCTGTAGTTGCCCGATAGTCAGCTTTACAGTCTGTGCTGTCTCATTGTCTGTTTGATTGTGCTTGTCCTTGTGTTCTAAGAATGTTGTTTGTGTGCTCGCCTGTATGCTTGTTTCTGTGTTCCTGGTTTTATATGCTTCTCCTTGTCTGGTTTGACTGTTTACTGTGGTTGCCTGCTTGTCTGTTTTCTGCCCTGCCCAGTCTCCGCTAGCCCAGCTTTCAGTTCCTTTCCCCAGTCCTGTTCTGTCCTGCCCTGTCCCAACCTGTCCAGTACCTTGCCCTGTCCCTGCCAGTTCTCTAATGTTGTGCCCTGGTTTAGTCCTTGCTTTGGCCCGGGCCCTTCTGTAGCCCCTGTAGTTGTATATAGTGTCACGCGTGAGTTTATGTTAGTATGTGTTCCTCCTTGTTGCCTTGTATTTTAGTTTTCCCTGTGCCCTCCTCATGTTCTGACTGCCTGTATCTGGACTTGATTGCTGCCTACTCCTCTTGGTTTTGTGAAAATAAATACTTTAATTTGAACTGCGCCACTGAATTCTGAAATAATGCAAATCTGTATTTATTTATTTCACTGATAGCTATACTGTGTTAAATTCAATGCATGTTAAATTCAATGCATAAAAAATAATTTGATAGCCTTGCTGCCCTGCCATTTGTCCTTTGTTCCCTCAAAAAGTCGACAACACCAAAGGCCACGTGGCCTTGCCCCTAAAACAATGAAATTCCAGGTCTGGGCGGCGCAAAGCAAAATGCAATGCGAGTGGAGCTGACAACGGGTACATCAGATAACATGAGTATTGCACGAGTGATGCGTGTTCCCGACTTGCATCGTTCCCGCCTTGCATGACCCAAGTAGTTGTACTGTAATATAACTGGGATTTCTCAAGAGATCGGGCCTACAAATCACCATCAATATAACATGATTACATTAGATATAATGCATGACATCATTATTATCTAGAACAGTGGTTCTCAACCTTTTCAGGCTGTGACCCCCCAAAATAATCATATTTGAACCGGGCACCCCCCACCCTGATAAGCACTTGTAATGTAGGCATTACATTTAGTTTGACTCTGTCCCACAGATACTGTACATAATATTGCAAAAAAAAGCTTGTAGAGCGGGTATTTTCAAAATGTTTTCCTCTTTCTTGTATTATTTGACAATTTGGCCAATGTTTGATCAGTTTTTATAGTATAGTTTGTTGATTACTTTTGATGCAGTAATGGTCTTTTTTATGTTATTCTTTTTACCAAATAAGATATATTCTTCTTTTCTTTTAGGTATTAAAAAGGTCTTAAAAGTAATTAAATTGTCACTTCACTGTCATCTGGTGACCCCCCAAAAAATTGGGGACCCCCTTGGGTCCCGACCCACAGTTTGGGAACCACTGATCTAGGCATTTTGATGACATCACTGATTAATGACTGATTAATGAATGTCGTTTTTCGGAGACACTAGTTCATGTTCTGTCCTAAATGACATTTTTGTGGACACGACAACAGGTTGACTGTCTTAGAACACATCTTGTCGTTTCTAATATGTAGTTGAATTGCCTTTTAAGAAACACATGTGTGGTCATCATCCTACTATAAATGTGCGTACTGTATGTGTGTGCTTGTCTAGTTCATGTATCTCGAGAACCGTCTGACTGATCGACTTCGCTGAGGACCCGAGGGAGTGCGGTGCCTGGTGTCGAGTCATTGGCGGTTGTTCGGAACGTCCGGTCAGACTAATATGCCCATATATGGGTATACTGATGACATCAGGGATCTCCATATATGGGCATAAAAGGTACCTAGGCAGACAGACAGGTACACGGGGTAGTCTGACGATGGGTTCAACGGGTTCAAAAGATACCACCGAAGTAGAAAAAGCGGCACTCCAGAAATAACAAGTATAAGGCAGGCTCAGGTGCACATTCTTTTTTTTATTTTTATTGAGAACGCTAATCCCTTTCGGCCTCAGACTTCCTCAGAGCAGATTAAAAAAGGTGAGGAAGGCTGAGGCCGAAATGCTTTAGCATTCTCAATAAATAAGAAGAATGTGCATGATGAGCCTGTCTTGCGCTTGTTATTTCTGGAGTGCGGCTTTTTCCACTTTGGTGGTATCTTTTGAATGAGTTGTCTCTGTAGCTGAGCACCCACTCTCTCTCTTCAGCGGGAGAGTGTTACACGTATCTTATTTGGTAAAATCTCCAGAGGGAGAGTATCATCACCCATATAGAAGTATGGAATGAGTGTGTCAGTGAAGGTGTGTGTGAAGCTGTGTAGGTGAGTGTTAGTGTCAGCATCAGAGAAGGACAGTTTTCCTCGATTCCAGTCCAGTCTGACTCTGATCTTCCAGGGTTTCTGCCTCACTAAGAGACCAGTAAATGACCATGGTGAGTAGCATGCTTGTCTGCAATATGCTCTGTATCCAATTTCATCTAACCCTATTCCCCAGTGTTGACCTCCCTTCGGACCCTTCCTCCAATTGTTAGCGGAAAACTCTGCTATCACACCTACTGACCAGTCTGCATTGTCTCCAACTTTAACCACCCAGATTTGTGTCCCTGAGTTAAAGCCTTCAGAAGCCAGGACACGGTAGTAGAAGTCAAACCTCTCTGGGTTGTCAGGGAGCTGCTGTACATCTCCACGTCTCACACTGGTCAGATCATCAGACAGGATCAATTGTGGATGGGCAGTTTTGGGGTCCAGAATGACAGGAGTGTAGGAGACAATGTCCTTCATCTTGTCCCAAACTCTGAAGGTCAGGTTACCAAGGTATTTGTCGGTGTCTATCAGTGCTCCTGAGTCAAGCTTTGGGTTCTGCAACTGGACTCTGTCTACTGTGGCGTTGTAGTTCTGCAGATATGAGATGTGTCCAGCTTTCAGCTCCTCCTCAATGGATCTGATTGTTTCTGAAATGGTTGATATCTCTCTTTTCAGATCCTCAATCTTCTCCTTCAGCATCTGACTCTTCTGCCCCTCTTCTGTCCTCAGTGCAGTGATCCTAGCCTCCTCTTCCTCTTGTAGAAACTGATGAAGCTTCTTAAACTCGTCCTTGATCTGCTTCTCTGTGTTCTGGGTCTGGACCTTAATGTATTCTGCTGCTTGGTCACTGTTTTTTTTTACTTCATCAATGACCTTCAGATACTCCTGTAAGATCATCAGGGATTCCTGGGCTGCCACCTTGGGATCCATGTTACGACGTCTCTCATATATGAAGCTGTCACACATGTTCTTCAGAGACAGGATACTGGGTGGATCATCCATTGATTGATTGATTTTCTTACAAACTGGACATTCCCTTTTTTCCTTATATGTCCACCATTCCCGTACACAGTCTTTACAGAAGCTGTGGCTACATGTCAGGAGAACAGGACTTTTAAATATGTCACGACACACAGGACAGGAAAAACCTTCTTCTGAAAAATACACTTCTAAAGCCATAGTCTCTGAGTGAAGCTACAAACAATCAGGAATTAAGCCAGTTAAGTCGTGTTAATACTCCCTCCTCTAGAATGTTCCCTTAAGTTTACTTTCACTTTGAATCCTGGTCCTTGTTAAATTCCCTCTCGGCTGAACGAGTGAGGAGCAGGCTCAAGTTGGTCAGTATTCCTTCCTTTAACTACAGAAAACGAAAAAGTTGAGATTTATTACGTTTTAATCTGATTCTGAAAGACGGCTTGTACTGTGTTAACTGAACTTTTTTATCCAGTGGTGCTATGTTCTTGTTTTGGTTTCTCTTTAAACAGACCAGTTTAGAGTTCACATCGATGACATAGATGTTGATGACGTTATGTGGATGATGTTATGTTGATGATGTTATATTTATGACGTCATTGTAGAACTCCGTATTTTGAAAATAAATTACAGACGAGATGTGAAAAATATTCTCGCAATTAATGTTTAAAATTTTTGGAAAACAAATTAAATTAAAGCTGCAAGCAGCGATGAACGGGCCCTCGACGTTCTGTCCAAGATACAAGCCTTTAAGGCTACATAGCTTAAGCAAATGAACCGAAACCTAAAAAAAAGAAGAAAAAAAAATCATAAAAGCAAATCCAGATAATAAAATTTTGAACAAAAAAAAAGTCCACCCATACGAGATGTGAAAAATATTCTCGCAATTAATTTTAACAATTTTTGGAAAACAAATTAAACTAGAAAGTACCGTTCCTGAAGAAACAGTGTGGGATCGCTAAGAATGTTGAGCTGGTATTGAGTATTGATAGTGTTAGCAGTGTTATAGTAGGGTCATAATACAATGACATCAGTATTATGACGTCACTAGAATGGCATTCACTAGAATGGCATTATGCATTATGACGTCACTAAATGGCACTTCTCCATTGAAATGACCCAACAAACAGGGGGAATAATAATAACTAGAATGGCATTACCATTCACTAGAATGGCATTATGCATTATGACGTCATTAAATAGCATTTCTCCATTGAAATGACCCGAAAATAGGGGGGAATAATAATAATAACTAGAAAGTACTGTTCCTGAAGAAACAGTGTGGGATCACTAAGAATGTTGAGCTGGTATTAAGTATTGATAGTGTTAGTAGTGTTATAGTAGGGTCATAATACAATGAAATCAGTATTATGACGTCACTAGAATGGCATTACCATTCACTAGAATGGCATTATGCATTATGACGTCACTAAATGGCATTTCTCCTTTGAAATGACCCAGAAAACGGGGGGAATAATAATAATAATAATAAATAGTGAAGATAACGTCATAATACAATGACATCAGTATTATGACGTCACTAGAATGGCATTACCATTCACTAGAATGGCATTATGCATTATGACGTCACTAAATGGCATTTCTCCATTGAAATGACCCAGAAAACGGGGGAATAATAATAATAATAACTAGAAAATGTGCTCCTCGGAGCACAAGTCTCCGCCAGCAGACTGTCAAAAACGTAAACGGTTTTTTGAAGTGACACACCTATTTATAGAATTGTATTTCGTCATGCATTCCTCTAGCCAATCAAAGGCATTGGTGTCAACATATTAATACGTATTAAGATTTCGGTCTTGTTGTGGGATCAATTCAACTCTAGTCCTCTTCTGTGTTACTGTTGTAGATGAGTATGCTTTCTTAGCTTTGGCCTTCTGCGCCTTTGCTTGACCAATGTCAGGTGTTCTCAAAGGGACACACACACGCACGGACGGGTGATTTGGACTAGAAGATACTGTTCCAATCAAGACTGATTGATCCTGTCTTACCTCGCTTCAAAAACGTAAACGGCTTTTTGAAGTGACACACCTTTTTATTATAGGATTGTATTTCGTCATGCGTCCCTCTAGCCAATCAGAGACATTGATGTCAACATATTGACACGTATTAAGAGTTCGGCTTTGTTGTGGGATCATTTCAACTCTAGTCCTCTTCTACGTTACAATTGTAGATGAGTATGCTTTCTTAGCTTTGGCCTTCTGCGCCTTTGCTTGACCAATGTTAGGTGTTCTCAGAGGGAAACACACACGCACAGACGGGTGACTTGGACTTACTGAAGGTACTGTTCCAATCAAGTCTGATTGATCCTGTTTTACCTCACTTCAAAAAGTAAGGGCTTTTTGAAGTGATACACCTATTTATAGAATTTTATTTCGTCACGCGTCCCTCTAGCCAATCAGAGGCATTGGTGTCAACAAATTGACACGTGTCACGTGGAGCTTGCCCAATGTTAGCTTGGCTAACAATGTTTTCTCACACAAAGCGAAAACATATTCTCCACCTTCGGCGGAGACAATAACTAGAAAATGTGCTCCTCGGAGCACAGGTCTCCGCCAGGCGAGGTGGTAAAAGACAGGACTGTTCCTGATTAATCCTGTCTTACCTATTTATATTACATATTGTGATGTCACGTGAAGCTTGACCAATGTTAGCTTGGCTGAGACGGACACACACACACACACACACAGAGGGTAAAACATACTCTCCACCATGCCTTCGCTAAATAGTGAAGATAACATTAGTGTGATCGCTAAAGCAATCCCACAACTAGAAAGTACTGTTCCTGAAGAAACAGTGTGGGATCGCTAAGAATGTTGCTGGTATTGAGTATTGATAGTGTTAGTAGAGTTATAGTAGGGTCATAATACAATGACATCAGTATTATGACGTCACTAGAATGGCATTACCATTCACTAGAATGGCATTATGCATTATGACGTCACTAAATGGCATTTCTCCATTGAAATGACCCAAAAAACGGGGGGAATAATAATAAATATAGCTGCAAGTAGCGATGAGAGAGAGAGAGAGAGAGAGAGAGAGAGAGAGAGAGAGAGAGAGAGAGAGAGAGAGAGAGAGAAGAGAGAGAGAGAGAGAGAGAGAGGGGATTGAAGAGAGAGAGAGAGAGAGAGAGAGAGAGAGAGAGAGAGAATAGATTGAAGAGAGAGAGAGAGAGAGAGAGAGATGAGAGAGAGAGAGAGAGAGAGAGAGAGAGAGAGAGAGAGAGAGAGAATAGATTGAAGAGAGAGAGAGGGAATAGATTGAAGAGAGAGAGAGAGAGGGAATAGATTGAAGAGAGAGAGAGAGAGAGGGAATAGATTGAAGAGAGAGAGAGAGAGAGGGAATAGATTGAAGAGAGAGAGAGAGAGGGAATAGATTGAAGAGAGAGAGAGGGAATAGATTGAAGAGAGAGAGAGAGGGAATAGATTGAAGAGAGAGAGAGAGGGAATAGATTGAAGAGAGAGAGAGAGGGAATAGATTGAAGAGAGAGAGAGAGGGAATAGATTGAAGAGAGAGAGAGAGGGAATAGATTGAAGAGAGAGAGAGAGAGGGAATAGATTGAAGAGAGAGAGAGAGGGAATAGATTGAAGAGAGAGAGAGAGAAAACGGAATAGATTGAAGAGAGAGAGAGAGAGAGAAACGGAATAGATTGAAGAGAGAGAGAGAGAAACGGAATAGATTGAAGAGAAAGAGAGAGAGATGCAAAGTTTTGAGATTGTAGATCGGCTATTTTCAGAATGAAGTATGTCATACATTGCAAAAGCATACCTTCTCAGATAAGCATTTCATGTTATCTTTATCAATTGCATATGTATTCATTAATACAGTCTTGTTGTTTGCAATGCACTTTAAATGAAGTCTCCACCAAGTGAGGTTTGGACCGGCAACCTTGATGTTGTGAAACATTCACTTAAAGGAGAATTTTGGACTAAAGTTTTCTTACCTTTTCTATGACGTTATGATATCTTAGGATGAATGGTACAGTAGAAAAATTTTCTACTGTACCATTCATCCTAAGATATCATAACGTCATAGAAAATGTAAGAAAACTTTAGTCCAAAATTCCCCTTTAAGCGGGAAGCCATTGGACCAACAGACCTGATCCAGTGAAAACGGAGGTCAAACAGATGATACCATTTCACGCAAATTACTGAACAATCCTGGGTTTAAGTGTTTTTCAAACTGCTCAAAATTGCGGACAATCTAAGGGCGGAGAGAGAGACATGGAAACGGAATAGATTGAAGAGAGAGAGACACGGAAACATAATAGATTGAAGAGAGAGAGAGATAGAAGCAGAATGGATTGATTGGACATCTCAACCTATTGCCATAAACAGGAATCGAACCATCAATCTTCGAATTGACAGGCTGCAACACTACCTATAGTGCTATAGCTTTGTCCAGGCTGAGGTTGTCTGTTGAAGATAAAAGTGAACCAGTGAAAGCAGCCGATCTACAAGCTCAGAAAGAACGTTGCTATCTGAAAGGTTTTGAGATTGTAGATCGGCTATTTTCAGAATGAAGTATGTCATACATACTTCATACCCTCTCAAATAAGCATTTCATGTTATCTTTATCAATTGCATATGTATTAATTGACACAATTACTGGTAGTGTCTGTTGATATTTATAAGTATTTCCGTCCATTATGAACCAAGCCTCTGTGTCCCGAACTACTCTAGATCACTGGTTCACAAACCATTTACCAATAAAGGCATTTTTGTGTCTCCTCGGAACGAAAACTAGTGAAAGTAGCCGATCTACAAGCTCACAAAACGTTGCTATCTGAAAAGTTGTGAGATTGTAGATCGGCTATTTTCACAATGAAGTTTGTCATACATTGCAAAAACATACTCTCTCCAAGAAGCATTTCATGTTACCTTTAACAGTTGCACATGCATTAATTGAGAGAGAGAGACATGGAAACATAATAGATTGAAGAGAGAGAGAGATGGAAGCAGAATGGATTGATTGGACATCTCAACCTATTGCCATTAACAGGAATCGAACCCTCAACCTTCAGATTGACAGGCTGCAACACTACCTATAGTGCTATAGCTTTGACCAGGCTGAGGTTGTCTGTTGAAGATAAAACTGAACCAGTGAAAGCAGCCGATCTACAAGCTCAGAAACACGTTGCTATCTGAAAAGTTTTGAGATTGTAGATCGGCTATTTTCAGAATGAAGTATGTCATACATTGCAAAAACATACCTTCTCAGATAAGCATTTAATGTTATCTTTATCAATTGCATATGTATTCATTAATACAGTCTTGTTGTTTGCAATGCACTTTAAATGAAGTCTCCACCAAGTGAGGCTTGAACCGGCAACCTTGATGTTATGAAACATTCACTTAAGCGGGAAGCCATTGGACCAACAGACCTGATCCAGTGAAAACGGAGGTCAGACAGATGATACCATTTCACGCAAATAACTGAAAAATCCTGGGTTTAAGTGTTTTTCAAACTGCTCAAAATTGCGGACAATCTAAGGGCGGAGAGAGAGACATGGAAACGGAATAGATTGAAGAGAGAGAGACATGGAAACAATAGATTGAAGAGAGAGAAAGATTGAAGCAGAATGGATTGATTGGACGTGTCAACCTATTGCCATTAACAGGAATCGAACCCTCAACCTTAGGATTGACAGGCTGCAACACTACCTATAGTGCTATAGCTTTGACCAGGCTGAGGTTGTCTGTTGAAGATAAAACTGAACCAGTGAAAGCAGCCGATCTACAAGCTCAGAAACACGTTGCTATCTGAAAAGTTTTGAGATTGTAGATCGGCTATTTTCAGAATGAAGTATGTCATACATTGCAAAAACAGACCTTCTCAGATAAGCATTTCATGTTATCTTTATCAATTGCATATGTATTCATTAATAAAGTCTTGTAGTTTGCAATGCACTTTAAATGAAGTCTCCACCAAGTGAGGCTTGAACCGGCAACCTTGATGTTGTGAAACATTCACTTAAGCGGGAAGCCATTGGACCAACAGACCTGATACAGTGAAAACGGAGGTCAGACAGATTATACCATTTCACGCAAATAACTGAAAAATCCTGGGTTTAAGTGTTTTTCAAACTGCTCAAAATTGCGGACAATCTAAGGGGGGAGCTTACTGGTCAACGTGATACATGTGTTCCTCATGAGTCAAGGCACATGTGTAAGCAGGTTTAATGGCTGTCGGCCAAACGAGGCATGACTTTTGCCTGTTTAAAGTTTGCACTTTCAAAAAATCGCTATAGCGCCCCCCTTTGACCAATTGGAGTAAGATTGGTTTCAGTAATATTTGGAATGACCCTCAACATTAACGCAAAGTTTCAAAGAAATGTGAGTCTGCATGTATGTGTTAGGGGCAGATGAATAATTGTCATAAAACTGCAATATTCATTGGCTCATTAAAGCTTCATTTTTTCACTTATGGAAAATCTTTTGCATCAGTTTGTCGGCATAGGTCCAAAGTTCATGTGTAAAACGTTTCGTGCAGATTACTCAAAAATCCCAGGAGGAGGTTTTAACAGTTTTTCATATAATTCAAAATGGTGGGAGATCTAAAGGTCAGAGGTCAAAAGTCAGAGGGTTAAAGTTGTTCATCATGAGTAGACGCATGTGTGTATTGAAGTTTTATGGCTGTAGGTCAAACAGGGCATGAGTTGTACCTGTTCAAAGTTGGCATTTTCAATTGAGTGCTATAGCGCCACCTTTTGACGAAAGATTGTGAGATTTATTTCTTGATAGTTTTTCATGACCATCTACCATATGGCCGAGTTTCGTAAAAAGCGACAGCACGGTTCACCCAGAACTGCGAAAAGTGGCAGAAACAGAATACGTACAATAATAAGACAGGTCCAGAGCTGAGCACTGGCCCCGTAATAAGATGCCCTGACTCCAAAAGGGGTCGGTGAATTTCAAATTATACTAAGATCCCCCGACCAAAAGGCCGGGGGATCTTAGTATAATCTGAGCTTTAATTTGGAAGTGACTATTTGAAAAATGGAGCAATGTTTAATTTGGGTTCTGAAAGGAAAATCAGTAAAATAATTGTTTAAAAAGTGAATTGGAATTGAATTTCAAATTATACTAAGATCCCCCGACCTCTAAGTACCTGTATCTTCCATATTGTTCAATAAAAAGCTTTCTAATCCGATCACCGGCCATTTTCTCAGAATTTTCGCCATATGATTTCAACTACGAGAAAATGCCGGTGATCGGATAAAAAGCTTTTTTATTGAATAATACGGAAGGAACGGGTACTTACACCCATGCGCTTTAACTTGTAACATCCGTGGCCGGGGGGTCAGCACTTTATATTTGAAATCTGAACGTTTATGTAGATGTACTGGTTCATATGACTGGAGCGTCATATGAACCATGGCTATTTATGACATGAGTTTTAACTCTCCCTCCCCTTAACCAATATTTAAAGCAAGTTTCATACAGGTTGTAAACGTTATCTGCTATTGCTCACGAAGCGAAGCTATAAATGTAAAGTGATCCATTAACAACCAGTAAACGAACATAATGGCAGCGTTTGTCACTTTGCTAAGTTAATGTAGCCTAAGTATTACACAAGGCCAGGGTGGCCTCCTGTAAGAATGCACTGCTAGATTAATTGTAAAAAAATATGGTAAATTCAATTTTGAGACCCAAATGTAACACGTAATGGTAGGCTACTATAGTTATAATATATATATATATATATATATATATATATATATATATATATATATTGTTTATTTTTTCAACATGGGAAAAGGGGTTCAGGTCCTTTTTTATTTTATTTGGAAGAAGTGTTTAGTGTGAGGTTGACTCTATAGACGGGTTTCCTGTTTGTAAACATGAGAGGATGCGCGCGCAGTGGAGGGGTGAGCCTATAGAGGGCGCTATTACCTGCAGCAGCTCTGGTCAAATCTACATTTATAAAAGAAATGGTCTTCACCGGGTTTAATCAAAGTAGATTAAATTATGCAGTTTGTAATATCTTGTTTACTCAATAAAAATGATATGTCGGAAGTTGGATCTGTTTGTCTTTTATTTGTATATAATAGCAGCATTATGCCTATCATTAAAATGCTCAAGACGTCATTGAATGATATACCATCCTAATTTTGCAATCCTCACGTTATTTGATCATGCTCCTGGTCATATCAGGGGCATTCAAATCAGTGGTGTAAAGTAACTACTGTAAGTAAGTACATTTACTTAAGTACTGTACTTAAGTGCAATTGAGGTATTTGTACTTTACTTTACTATTTCCAATTTCCAATACTTTTACTTCTACTCCACTACATCTTGGATCTAAATATTGTACTTTTACTCCACTACAATTATATGAAAACTTTAGTTACTAGTTACTTTGTAGATGCTGTACTTTTGTACCGTTTGAATACCAGACTTTTACTTTCATTGCAGAATTGGTACTTTTACTTAAGTAAAAAATGTGAGTACTTTTTCCACCACTGTTCAAAATAAACATGTTTATGACAAGAATACTTTACGACCTGCTGCCATCTGTAGTCACGTCACCTTTTCAACTTTGACAAGTGATCAGTGGTCAGATGACAGATGACAATACTTTACGACCTGTTGCCACCTGCAGTCACGTCACCTTTTCATTGTTTTCAACTTTGACAAGTGATCAGTGGTCAGTGAAGAAGAAGAAGGTAGAAGATGGCATCCGATTACACTGCACAATTAAGTAACTCTGACCGAGCCGACTATATTCATAAATTGGTTCTTAGTAATGGAGAGACATTACCAGATCCATACAACATTCCAGAAAACGACTGGATTGTAGATACTGTATGTTCAAATGGCCACCCATCACATGGCCCGAGATTTACCTGTATCTCATACAGAAGCCCAGTGTATACACAAGGGAAAATCTACGTGCATACAAATCCTTAGATGCATATAATTATGTACTTGTGCGGTCATGCGCACGAGATAAAGTTGTATGACACAGGATCAGATTTTTGCGTTTTGAGGGCAAATGTCCTACCAAGCCAGAGACAAGGCCAGAAGACAAAACCATATGATGCCTGGATTTACGTGCATAAGGGCCTTGGGTACATCCTAACAGCGAACTGAACATGTATGGCAGGGTAAGTATGAAACACAGCAGATCATCTGAGATCATAATTCAACTCACGGATGCTAAAAGTAATAATCTATCCATGGCTTCAGGCTCGCTTCTTGTTGCAGCCATGCTGCAGCCATCATGTGCCAAGTTGAGATGTCAGGACGGAGACGCACCGAGGAGGAGGTTGCCTGTACTTCCAAACCAAACCAGTGGAAGGATATGTCCAGGAAAAATGTTGAGCCACAAAAATTGTTGGACATCAATTTCAGCCGACCAAAGAGGCATCTGACAGAGTTTCCGGTAATCCGTCATGCACCAGCACCCCAAAATGTACCAGGTATGAATCAGTCACCTGTGATGAGCTCTGTGCGTAACACGCTGATACTTAACCATTACACGCACCCGAAGCTTGACTAAAAAGCATCCAATTTTACCTGCCAACCTCAGACCGTCCGATAACAGGAGATTATTTCCAGGGGGGGGGGGCATACTGACCACCCCCCCCCAAACGGGGGATCTTGGGGGCCCCCCCAGGAAATTTTTAACAGAGTAGATGTAATTTCCAGTATTCTGGTGGATTTGGGGAGTTTGACACTTTTATCAGCCTTTACTTAGGATCCATTAAAAAGTTAAAAAGTAGCAATAAAAGAGCCATATTTAATAATAACCACTAATTACTTTAAAATTGCATTGGACTGGAGTTTATCCAGACATAAAGCGACAGTAAAAGGGTAACATTCCCATTCTCTCAGAAAGAGAGTTTTTTTGGTGGGTGTGTGCCAGAATCAAAGAGAGTGAGTGAGTGAGTGAGTGAGTGAGTGAGTGAGTGAGTGAGTGAGTGAGTGAGAGAGAGAGAGAGAGAGAGAGAGAGAGAGAGAGAGAGAGAGAGAGAGAGAGAGAGAGAGAGAGAGACCACTCACACCTTGCCCACTCACACCTTCCAACGAAAAGAACAATCAAATACTGCCATTGTGATTTGCATATCAAAAACTCAAGGAACTAGCAAATTAACATGAATGGCCGTTGATAGCTTTATTTTTCCTACTAAATACCGGTCCATATCTATCGGTCAGATAAGAATGAATTACATCAATAAACGGAGGAAGGAAACGTGTTATAATAGTATTTGGGTTTATTCCAGAGAAGAGATCTTACCAGCGTTGGACGTGCATGGTTCCAGATATTCTTCTGACGTTAAAACAGAGATACAGAGTAATTATACACATAACGTGGGGTTACGCCTTTCGTCATCACGTCAGCCGTAACTTATGGCTTGAATGGCTCAGTTTCCTGGGCAACCAAGGTTGGGGTATCGAGGTTAACCTGCTATCCAATATTGTTGACATACCAGAAGGAGCCCTTCAGACCAAAACACTGTTGCAGGCTGCCAGAGAGGCACTGACACTTTTAACCATATTAACACACACAAATGGAAAATAGTACACTTTAGATCCATTAGAAAATGGTACAAAATTTGAGAACAGAAGGGATGGCAGGTCTGAATTTGACCCTTAATGCACTTTGTGCAGACTCTTAATTATGAAATAAGATGCTATGAATTAGGCTACAGGGAGCATACAGTGGTGTGAGCATTGCAGACAGATTACATTTCTGAGTATCAATAGCACTTAGAGCACAGAGACAAGATATTGCAAACCAGCCATATCTCTATAGTTTTCAATGTAATGTATTTCTAGTCTAAATGTATCAGAGGCCTGGTTTTGTTTACATTCTACATAATTCAACTAATTTGTCAGCAGAACAATATCAATGTCTGAGTAATTTTGATAAGTGATTAAAATGTTCTTTGTCTTTCTTTACCCCCCCCCCCCCCCCAATATTTCTTACATACCGGTATTACATATATTACACAGCAATAACAGCAGAAGACGTCCAGGCTTTGTAAAATGTATATGCAAGCGCTGTCCTGTTTACATCCATCAACACAACTGCAGACTCAGACACAGATACAGCATCAGAAACAGAATGTGAACTCCCTGAGCCCCTGAACTATGTATGATCCAGATGCTAAAGACCTGTCATCAGCTGAAAGAGATGTGTAAAACTAGCTATGACAAAATGAGATGGCAATGTACAACTAACACATTAGACAGGATCATACATCTACAGGATGTGACAAAAAAGCAGGCAGAGTGTGAAACCTGGAACATACATAGAATTGGTCGTGTAACAGGCAGTACCTTTCACAAAATTGTCAAATGCAAGGATTCCTCAATTGAAAGTCTTGTTAAAGAGCTAATGCAGTATGAGTCCACAGATCTCTCCACTGTTCCAGCGATCATGTGGGGTAGAAAAATGGAAGATACTGCACGCCAAATGTATGAGACCGAAATGAGGAAGATCCATGCTAATTTCAAGATCAAATCAGAAAGCAGATGAACCATATCTGGCTGCCTCTCCTGATGGCGTATTTTCCTGCAACTGCTGTGGAACAGGTGTGCTGGAAATTAAATGTCCATTCAAGTACATGGAGTGATTAGAGGGATCAGAGTCAGACACATCATTTTGCCTCGATAAAAACTATGATCTGCGAACAACCCACCCATATTATGCACAGATTCAGCTCGAAATGTACTTTAGTGAAATGGACATGTGTGACTTCATGGTGTGCACCAAAACAGGGAGTGTTATTTCCCGGCTGCAGAGAGATGAAGCATTTCTGCAGCAAACACTTCCCAGGGCTGAAGTCTTCTTCACAGAGCACCTCCTCCCAGAACTCCTCTGCCGCCGCAAAGACCCCAAGTTGGCTGAACAGATCTCATGTCTGCATTGCAAAAGGCCTAGCTTTGGCAAAATGATCAAGTGCACAAAATGCTGCCAGCACTTCCACTATGTATGTGTAAACATAACGAGAAAGTCCAAAGAATGTGGATCTTGCAAATAGATCCCAAATAAATAAATATACTGTAGTGTTGAATCACATTAAAAGAGGACTTTGAAGTTATATTACAGGACCGACACAGGCCTGGTGAAGTTTGATAGATTATTGCCAGACCCAAGGGGTCGGCCTACATGAGGCTTTGTCCCTAGCTATTTCGTCCATACATGGGCAAAAAAGACCGTCTGTATAAAAGGGACCTCGGTCTGTCCCTTTCTTCTCCATACATGGGCATAAAAGGGACACAGGCTGACACGTCATGCGAAGTCCGGCATGACGTAGTGCTCTGATCTTATAAAGTACTAGGAATTTATTCTGGGTCTGGCAGAACCAGGTCTCCTGGTCTTGTTTTATTAGACAGAAATGCAGAAACAGCATGAGTACAGTCAAACAGTATGCAGTGTGTCTGGGATTCTACATATTCTACGTATTCTACACCAGTCATTCTCAACCCTTTGAATTTCAAGGACCCGCAGTTTGTATGCATAAGACCACAGACCCAAATTTAATAAGATGTTTATCCCTGGGACCTCACCTCAGTCTACACTGTAAAATCCTACTTATTTTATTTGAACTCTGAGAATGTACAAATGGAACCAAATGGACCCATAGCTGTCGCACACATGTGCACACACAAATAGTGGAAGAATACTGGCAACAAATATTGGGCACGTCATCGTACCCAGTGGAAAGTTAGTGGATACTAAATAAAGTGAAGGACCACCTGAGAGTTACAACATGTGGTTTGATAAGAACTGGCAACACTGAATGACCTGCTTCTGAACAGAGTGGCTGTGAATATATTTAATGTGATCAGCTGTCGTTATTTAAAACATATATAGTAGGGTTGTTTTTTCTGGTGTGGTTTAAAGTGAGATTTTCAAATAAATCAAATGATCAAAAATAGATCATTTCTTCAACAGACATAAACCACAAAGTTTTCTGTTCATGTACATCTTCTCTGTATAAAGGTGTTTGTGTCGAGACCAGCATTTATTCTGTCCATGTTTGTGCATCTTTTTAAAGTTGTTTATTCTTTCCACTGTGTTACTGCGAGTGTACCGACAGTGTCTGTCTTAGATCATTCCACCTAATTTCAAACTCTTCTTATTCAGTTCCAGCATATTTATTGTGCTCTAAATGTGTGTGCGTGAGTATGTCTTAAGGCCAAATATATTAATTGAAAATCATCAATAGTTAAAATTGATACTTCAGTAAGGAAAGTCTTCAGTGGTAAAAGAGTAACATTGTTGGATGGAATTATATCACAATATAAGACAAGTTTGTTAACACAGTGTTTATTATATCTTGTGTTTTGGTTTATTATATTGTTTCAGTAGTGTGGTGGAGCATGTCTCACCAACATTTCAAACAACATACTGTATTTTCTCTCTCTCTCTCTCTCTCTCTCTCTCTCTCTCTCTCTCTCTCTCTCTCTCTCTCTCTGACAAGCACTTGGAATTGGAGGAATTTTCACTTTTTTTATTTTCAATGTTTTATTTGGGGTTTTATGACCTCAATTACACCCCAAAAACCTGAACTTAGAACATTCAGTGGATTTTCTGTGGTCTGGGGTTTTCTGAATAATTAGGCTGAAAAGTAATCTGAGCTTGGCCCTTCGACAGTGAGGTCACAGTCGATTAATCCCGCCCACTCTCCTCCTCGCCCCTCCCCTCCCCTATCCTTTCCTTTGGGGGGGGGCGGAGCAGAGGCGATGATTGACAGGCAAAATCCCTCACCAGCGACACCCGCAGGCAAAGATTTCTTTTTTCATTGCAGTTGAAAAGGCTTTAGAAATGTGAGAGAAAAACACCTGCCATGGATCACTGGAATGGAATTTTCACTTAAAACTTTTTGTACACTTTTGAAGGACAAGGACAAAGACTTTGAATGTGGTGTAAAAGTGAATGTCATTAAACCTTTAAATTCACACAGTACAGTCAAACAGTAGCCTATGCAGTGTGCTGCAGTATCTCTAATGTGTCCCATGTTTGTTTCAACCTTAAAAAATAAATTATTATTTAAAAAAGAAAAAAGACAAATCATTATCGTCGGGCCACCACAGTCCTCCTAAGGTTGGTGAGAACAGCACATATGGTTACAATGTCATCTAGCATATCTACCTGACTGATGGGTATCACAGTGTTAAGTATCTGAAAGGTTTTAAGCTGACCTATAACTCTTTCCACATGTATGCAGACTCTTGATAACTGCCGTGAAGTGTCAACACAAGAACCAGGCAACTGAGATTTTCCCCTAGTGAAACTTGGGATTCTTAATGTTGCTCCTACACTGGCCAGTTCCTCTCTAACAAGGAAACCTCTATCTGCAAGAACCTCATCCCCATAATCAAGTTTTCTCAAAAAGTTGGAATCTAAAGTTATTAACTTGTCAGAGGCAGGGCCTCCCCACCCATCCGACAAAAAAGATATAGCTCCTGCTGGTGTTATTCCAATTAGATATTTCATTGTGTTTTGGTGCTTATGATTTGACAAGGTTTCAGCTCTTGCTTTGAGATTATATGTTCTCTCAATAAAGATCTCTGTACAGTCTATAATACAACGGCAGTTCTTAAATTTCGGTTTAAAACTCTTTGGCATGTTCGCCCTCACTGCATCCTTACTAGGCCATAGTATCATGGGCTTAAATATTGCGGACAACATGGGTATCCACTCTCTTAAGATTTTTGATACAGTTGAAAATGAAAGCCCAAATCTGTAGGCAAGGTCTCTGTTGGTCAGTCCAAGTCTACATTTCATTAGGACCAAAAGAAAGTGGTTCTCCCAGCTTAACTCACCCTTAAGCACGAGTGAGCTTCGTTGTATAATATTCAACAGCCAAATTAAAACCTGCAATTCCTGTAAACCAGTAAAAAAACGCACCTTAACGGTCGAGTCTTTAATAGAATCAAACCCAAAATTGGACTGTTGTAGCTGCTCCTTCAGTTTTAGATTCTCTTCCTTTGTGGCCTCCAGTTCTGTCGTCAGAGCTTGCCAGTCATGACGGAGCTGGTTGTACTGCAGGTTCAGTTGGTCCATCTCTTTTTGGAGCATGAACACTCTGTTATCTACAACATAAAAGGATAACAATTACATACAGTAGATGTTCTTGTGCAACACATCACAAGAACCAGTCAGACATGCACACAACTCTCTCACACACAGAATATCTACATGTCTCTACAACACTATACAATGGACCCTTCGCTAAACCCCACCCCAAAGGTGATTGTCCAATGCCAGCTTAGCAACCGTTGTTAGCCTGGCATAGGTCAGGCAAGCTTTCGTCACCTGCCATAGCTGTCAATGTTATTTCGCCCACACACACACAATCATTTGCAACATAATAGCAAGAATAGGAATACCACGATAACGCAGTGTCACTTTAGATTTCTTTAGCTATTCAAAAATAGCAGATTTACAAGCTCATAGCGCGACACCGAGTGCCGCGCTATGAGCTTGTAGATCTGCTATTTTTGTTAAATCTTGAAAAAGAAATGTTTAGATTTTTTTCCAAAAACTGTTATGATTTAGATTATTTTAAAGAATCGCCTCAGGTCTTAATGGGTTAATCCAGTATGAATCAATCGCTAAAAAGTCCCACTTTGGCCACGCCCCCATCTCAGAAATCGGCTGCACTGAGAGGGCTTTCAGACTGAATAATGGAGTGAAACTAAATGAAAATTCAGGCTGAGTGTCAGGCTAGGTTTCGGGGGTTTTGACCCCCAAAAATGTTGGGGTTTTTTTGGCACAGAGTGCCAAGCTATGAGCTTGTATATCTGCTATTTTTCAATAACCAAAGGATAAAATAATGGTTAAAGTGGTTAAAATGATTGTGACGCTATATTAACACATTTTGCTGGGGACCCCCTGGTACCCCCTCAAGGTCCCCTGAGGGTCCCCGGACTCCACTTTGAGAACCAATGACATGCATAACATACAAATATAGAGACAAACCTGGTTCTATGGCTTGGTACTAGTACAGGCACGCCGCACAAACCCTGTTACTCTAGTGCAGTGGTTCTCAAACTTTCTTTGAGCCAAGGACCCCCAAATTGAAAAGGTTTTGTGCCAGGGACCCCCAGAAGAGAAGATTTATGTAAAAAAAACAAGACCAGGAGACCTGGTTCTGCCAGACCCAGACTTCACATGACGTGTCAGCCTGTGTCTATGCCCATGTATGGACGAAAGGGGGACAGACTTTTATGGCTGGGGCCTAAGGACCAAGAGACCAAAACCATTTTTTTGCCCATGTATGGAGAAAACAGGTACAAAACATGCCCATGTATGGACGAAAGGGGGACAGACTTTTATGGCTGGGGCCTATGGAATGCCAAAGCTGCCGTATCTAGATATAAATACATAAATAAATAAATGAATTTATAAAGAAATAAATGCTAAAATAAATAAATAATTGTGCAAAGAAATATACAATTAAATATTGAAATGTATTCATTTATGTGACCATTTATGTATTTATTTATATATTTATGTATTTATGTAGGTATACATTTATTTTTATATTTATGTTTTTATTTATGGTTTTAATTATTTATGTATTTATTTATTGATTTATACATATATGTATTTATTTATGTATTTATTTCCTTATTTATTTACGTATTTATTTATTTAATTATTTATTTAAACGTTATTTCTTTTTAATTTACTGCTTTCTATAGTTTTAGCAATTTTCGCGATATTTTTTACAGTGGGCGGGGGCATTCTGTCCGGTGGCTAAATATGCCTTTTTTACACAATAAAAAAGGTACGGTGGTCTTTGATGGCCAGATGTGATTATTATTGGGGGCTAGAAGAGCTATTGTAAATAATAATAAAGAAAACGCCGGGTTATTGTGTAAAAAAATACATATTTAGCCACCGGACAGAATGCCTCCCCCCACTGTAAAAAATATCGCAAAAATTGCTAAAACTATAGAAAGCAGTAAATTAAAACATTTTAACACTCATCTTTTATTTACTTTAATTACAATCTAAAACATAAACCTTGGTTGTAAAAAACTAAAGTTGTCCTTTAAACAGAACCATCAGTTGTCATACATTCTTACAGATGTGCGTGCCATGGTGATGTTCAATATCCTGTGATCCAAGTAGAACTTTATCTTACAATGACTATGGTATCCATTACATCAGTGACATTATTTATAGCATCACTGCACACATTTTACTATCATTACAATGCATTTGTATTCCTTCAACCTGACATTCCCATTTAAATGGGCTATGTATGAAGTTCTATCAACCTCATAGACACATGAAAAACAGAAAAAGTGCAAAAATATGGCACCACCTCTTTAAACATTTAATTATTTATTTAAACATTTATTTAAACATTTATTTAAACATTTATTTAAACATTTATTTAAACATTTATTTCATGCCGTATTTCATTGACGGTATGTTAATGAGGGGGCGTGTCTTGCCGTCCCATTCAGGCTTTAGCAATCAAACCCAGAGCGATCAAACACAAAAAAAATAACTTCCAGCCCATACAGCTGGTCAGTGGTCAAATGTATTAATATTTTGTTGATGATGATAACTGCGTTTATGTTCATAATAATTTGGTTTGATTTGATAAATTAACAAATAACAATGAAAGCCATAATATATTTAAAAATATGAAGCAAAACTAAATAATATATAACAATAAATAAATGCTTGGGGATAATCCCCAACATGTTCAAAAAGGAATAGGAAGAAATGAAGACGTATTTACTCCTACCCCCTTCGTATATATCCTTCCTGATTCATATAAACAATTACAAATTTAAATCTATATCATAAATCCTATGATATCTGTATAAATTAAATATATATTTCAAAAAATCTTATACATATGATATTTACACACACATATTTATTACAGAGAAAACAGAACCGAATGTTTGTGCAATCATCACACAGTAGCCTACTGTTACTGTATGTATATTAAACATATCATATTCATCTGCAGTCATCCATCACACAGTTGTTCTATTAAATAAATGATATTAATGTCTATTATGGCTGTTTTGGACGACTGGGCACCTGGACATCTGGGCACTATGGTACATGTGGGCACCTGTACAACTGGGCACTAGGTACATGTGGGCACCTGGACAACTGGGCACTGGGGACATGTGGGCACCTGGACAACTGGGCACTATGGACATGTGGGCACCTGTACAACTGGGCACTAGGGACATGTGGGCACTTGGAGAGGTGGGCACCAAAACCATCTGGGCACTAGGGACATGTGGGCACTTGGAGAGGTGGGCAATTAGGGGTGGAGACATCTGGGCACTAGGGACATGTGGGCACCTGGACAACTGGGCAATATGGACATCTGGGCACTATGGTACATGTGGGCACCTGTACAACTGGGCACTAGGTACATGTGGGCACCTGGACAACTGGGCACTGGGGACATGTGGGCACGTGGACAACTGGGCACTATGGACATGTGGGCACCTGTACAACTGGGCACTAGGTACATGTGGGCACCTGGACAACTGGGCACTGGGGACATCTGGGCACTATGGACATGTCGGCACCTGGACAACTGGGCACTAGTGACATCTGGGCACCATATTTTTGGGACGACTGGGCACCTGGACATCTGGGCACTAGGGATATCTGGGCACTAGGTAAATGTGGGCACCTGGACAACTCGGCACTAGGGACATCTGGGCACCTGGACGAGTGGGCAATTAGGGGTGGAGACATCTGGGCACTAGGTACATGTGGGCACCTGGACAACTGGGCATTAGGGACATGTGGGCACCTTGACAACTGGCACTAGGGACATGTGGGCACCTGGACAGGTGGGCACCTTGACAACTGGGCACCAAAGCCATCTGGGCACCATGGACATGTGAGCACCTGGACAACTGGGCACTAGGGACATGTGGGCACCTGGAGAGGTGGGCACAAAAACCATCTGGGCACTAGGGACATGTGGGCAACTGGGCACCCGCCGTTCTAAAAATGGTTTATGCCACTTTTTAAGGTTAATACCATGGTATGTTGTTTTATATAATGGCATATACCGTATTTTTTAAATGGTGTGCCTTTCTAAAACGGTATGTGCCTTTCCAAACCGGTATGCACCGTTCCTGGGAGTGGTATGCTGTTCCAAAATTGGTTTATACCACTTTTTAAATGGTATGTCGTTTTATATATAATTATCTATTGTAACTATTGTATTGTTGGCTATTTGTCAACATCAATAAAAACTCAAAAGCGACTGAGGCACCAGGCAGCGAATCTTATGCAGATCAGGGGGTAATTGGAATGAGTCCATTGTCCAGACAGGCAGCGAAGTTTTGTGGTATTTATTTAGCTCTCCAAGATGAACAATAATAGAAAAAGGATGTTGAAATGTTTGCACATTATAATCACAACACTATAATAATAATAATAATAATAATAATAATAATAATAATACTACTAATAATATTAATAATACTAATAATAATAATAATAATTACCATTATTATTGTTATTATTTTATGAATTATGATGAATTATGATGAATTATTTTGTATTATTATTATTATGTATTATTAGTAGTATTAATAATTATTATTAACATTAGGCCAATACATGTATCCACACAGCTTACAGCATTCAGTAACACTAGGTATAACTGCAGAATTAAATAACCCCTGTAGGCCTATTAATCATTAGCCCAAAATAAGTGTATAATTGTATTATCTAACACAATAATAATTATGATTGATAATTGAATATTGATTATTATTGTTATTATTATAAAAAATAGGCCAACACATGCATCCACACAATAATGAATATGACCATTCAGTAAAACTGGTATAATTGAAGTAACCTGTTAAATATGTATTCATTATTAACCACCCACTGTGTATAATGAAATCTTACTGCATGTCTTCATACTATCATAAAGGCACACAGTTGCTCTAATCCACACCAAACTGGGAACAAACACTGTTCAGGGGTCTGCCATGACAATAGTCCCAGCAGGGGCCACGTGTGCCCACCACAAGCCCCAAGGGGAACCCATAGGGCCAGAGAGGGGAACCATTGCTCCAATCTGCACAAAATGTGGCAGAAACACTGATCAGGGGACCACCATGACAATAGTCACACTAAAAATGCACATAGATGTGGCACCATAACAGTGTTACAGCAGTGTTTGACTTAAATGGCTATAACTAGTAGTCTGTCCGTCTGTCTGTCTGTCTTGCCCTAATCTTTGCAAAAATGGGAATGTTGCATATCTAGTATTGGCAATTTAATCAAGGAATAAAATAACCAGTCATTTTCTTAAATTTGTCGTGTGTGAATCAGCGGGATTAGGGCCTGTGTGTGTGTGTGTGTGTGTGTGTGTGTGTGTGTGTGTGTGTGTGTGTGTGTGTGTGTGTGTGTGTGTGTGTGTGTGGTGGTAGTAGTTAAATGTTAATGGTCTATATACCTGGCCTATTCATCACAATTCAGCCAACTTGTATAACACGCCCCAACACACTTTACACATTAATGTTGATCATGTTGAATGCAAATTAAGAACCTGCAAATTGCTCAATCTCTCTCTCAGCTAAGAGGGTTCCTCACAGTTTTTTTTCACTGTCTTTTTTGCTATGTTTTTTATGTTGTTACTTGCTTTTCTTTTTTTGCTGTATTGTTAATCATTTGTACTGTTTCTTTAAAGCACTTGTTGCTTATTCCTGCTCTGTAAAGCACTTTGAGCTGCATTTCATGTCATGAAAGGTGCTATACAAATAAAATGAATTAGTATCTAAAACTTTTAGATAGTAAGATTTTAAAATAGACAATCTACAAACTTGTAGATCTTCTAAACTTTAGGCTACTCATTTCTCAAATATCATATCATAGCACGCATATTGTATTATATGCAGTAGCACCTGAAACGGACATTGTAAGCTATACAATGATAATTTTCTCTTTATGACACATGCCTACTATACTGTTGACATTTCCACAAGATCAATAGCATCCTCTATAAATGTATGTAGTAGGCCTAATACACAATACACCCTAATCTAATCAATTGGAGTTTTGTATTTTAATGGGAATACTGTTCAGTGGTTGACAGTTAAGTACATTTACTTTAGTTTAGTTTAGTTTGTTTAGTTTGACTCCACTACATTTCTAGGAAGGAAGGGACTCTTGGGACCCAAACTGCATATCAATCATTTACAAAACACAAAAGTATACCCACACATTATTACTGTCATTTATTCAATCAGACTGCCTTTGTATATTATCTCTAGTAAAATTACATACGTGTAGAGGGGACTTCAACGTTTTTCCAGGCGAGGGACCCTCGCTGAGAGAGAGATGAGGCAGGGACCCCCTTTGCTGAGAGAGAGATGAAGCAGGGCCCCCCTTAGCTGAGAAAGAGATGAAACAGGGACCCCCATAGCTAAGATGGAGATAAATCAGGCACCCCCTTACCTGAAATATTATTATCATGGACACAAAATACAATACATAATGCTTTTGCAAAGATTAGGGCAAGACAGACAGACAGACAGACAGACAGACTACTAGTTATAGCCATTTGAGTCAAACACTGCTGTAACACTGTTATGGTGCCCATCTATGTGCATTTTTAGTGTGACTATTGTCATGGTGGTCCCCTGATCAGTGTTTCTGCCACATTTTGTGCAGATTGGAGCAATGGTGCGCCTCTCTGGCCCTATGGGTTCCCCTTGGGGCTTGTGGTGGGCACACGTGGCCCCTGCTGGGACTATTGTCATGGCAGACCCCTGAACAGTGTTTGTTCCCAGTTTGGTGTGGATTAGAGCAACTGTGTGCCTTTATGATAGTATGAAGACATGCAGTAAGATTTCATTATACACAGTGGGTGGTTAATAATGAATACATATTTAACATGTTACTTCAATTATACCAGTTTTACTGAATGGTCATATTCATTATTGTGTGGATGCATGTGTTGGCCTATTTTTTATAATAATAACAATAATAATCAATATTCAATAATCAATCATAATTATTATTGTGTTAGATAATACAATTATACACTTATTTTGGGCTAATGATTAATAGGCCTACAGGGGTTATTTAATTCTGCAGTTATACCTAGTGTTACTGAATGCTGTAAGCTGTGTGGATACATGTATTGGCCTAATGTTAATAATAATTATTAATACTACTAATAATACATAATAATAATAATAATAATACAAAATAATTCATCATAATTCATCATAATTCATCATAATTCATAAAATAATAACAATAATAATGGTAATTATTAGTATTAGTATTAGTATTAGTATTATTAATATTATTATTATTATTATTATTATTATTATTATAGTGTTGTGATTATAATGTGCAAACATTTCAACATCCTTTTTCTATATTGTTCATCTTGGAGAGCTAAATAAATACCACAAAACTTCACTGCCTGTCTGGACAATGGACTCATTCCAATTACCCCCTGATCTGCATAAGATTCGCTGCCTGGTGCCTCAGTCGCTTTTGAGTTTTTATTGATGTTGACAAATAGCCACTACAATAGTGTTATTATAGATAATTATATATAAAACGACATACCATTTAAAAAGTGGTATAAACCAATTTTGGAACAGCATACCACTCCCAGGAACAGTGCATACCGGTTTGGAAAGGCACATACCGTTTTGGAAAGGCATACCATTTAAAAAATACGGTATATGCCATTATATAAAACAACATACCATGGTATTAACCTTAAAAAGTGGCATAAACCATTTTTAGAACGGCGGGTGCCCAGTTGCCCACATGTCCCTAGTGCCCAGATGGTTTTTGTGCCCACCTCTCCAGGTGCCCACATGTCCCTGGTGCCCAGTTGTCCAGGTGCCCACATGTCCATGGTGCCCAGATGGCTTTGGTGCCCAGTTGTCAAGGTGCCCACCTGTCCAGGTGCCCACATGTCCCTAGTGCCAGTTGTCAAGGTGCCCACATGTCCCTAATGCCCAGTTGTCCAGGTGCCCACATGTACCTAGTGCCCAGATGTCTCCACCCCTAATTGCCCACTCGTCCAGGTGCCCAGATGTCCCTAGTGCCCAGTTGTCCAGGTGCCCACATGTACCTAGTGCCCAGATATCCCTAGTGCCCAGATGTCCAGGTGCCCAGTCGTCCCAAAAATATGGTGCCCAGATGTCACTAGTGCCAAGTTGTCCAGGTGCCGACATGTCCATAGTGCCCAGATGTCCCCAGTGCCCAGTTGTCCAGGTGCCCACATGTACCTAGTGCCCAGTTGTACAGGTGCCCACATGTCCATAGTGCCCAGTTGTCCACGTGCCCACATGTCCCCAGTGCCCAGTTGTCCAGGTGCCCACATGTACCTAGTGCCCAGTTGTACAGGTGCCCACATGTACCATAGTGCCCAGATGTCCATATTGCCCAGTTGTCCAGGTGCCCACATGTCCCTAGTGCCCAGATGTCTCCACCCCTAATTGCCCACCTCTCCAAGTGCCCACATGTCCCTAGTGCCCAGATGGTTTTGGTGCCCACCTCTCCAAGTGCCCACATGTCCCTAGTGCCCAGTTGTACAGGTGCCCACATGTCCATAGTGCCCAGTTGTCCAGGTGCCCACATGTCCCCAGTGCCCAGTTGTCCAGGTGCCCACATGTACCTAGTGCCCAGTTGTACAGGTGCCCACATGTACCATAGTGCCCAGATGTCCAGGTGCCCAGTCGTCCAAAACAGCCATAATAGACATTAATATCATTTATTTAATAGAACAACTGTGTGATGGATGACTGCAGATGAATATGATATGTTTAATATACATACAGTAACAGTAGGCTACTGTGTGATGATTGCACAAACATTCGGTTCTGTTTTCTCTGTAATAAATATGTGTGTGTAAATATCATATGTATAAGATTTTTTGAAATATATATTTAATTTATACAGATATCATAGGATTTATGATATAGATTTAAATTTGTAATTGTTTATATGAATCAGGAACGATATATACGAAGGGGGTAGGAGTAAATACGTCTTCATTTCTTCCTATTCCTTTTTGAACATGTTGGGGATTATCCCCAAGCATTTATTTATTGTTATATATTATTTAGTTTTGCTTCATATTTTTAAATATATTATGGCTTTCATTGTTATTTGTTAATTTATCAAATCAAACCAAATTATTATGAACATAAACGCAGTTATCATCATCAACAAAATATTAATACATTTGACCACTGACCAGCTGTATGGGCTGGAAGTTATTTTTTTGGTGTTTGATCGCTCTGGGTTTGATTGCTAAAGCCTGAATGGGACGGCAAGACACGCCCCCTCATTAACATACCGTCAATGAAATACGGCATGAAATAAATGTTTAAATAAATGTTTAAATAAATGTTTAATTAAATGTTTAAATAAATGTTTAAATAAATGTTTAAATAAATGTTTAAATAAATAATTAAATGTTTAAATAAATAATTAAATAAATAAATACGTAAATAAATACGTAAATAAATAAGGAAATAAATACATAAATAAATAATTAAATGTTTAAATAAATAAATACGTAAATAAATAAATAAATACGTAAATAAATAAGGAAATAAATACATACATAAATAATTAAATGTTTAAATAAATAATTAAATGTTTAAATAAATAATTAAATAAATAAATACGTAAATAAATAAGGAAATAAATACATAAATAAATACATATATGTATAAATCAATAAATAAATACATAAATAATTAAAACCATAAATAAAAACATAAATATAAAAATAAATGAATACCTACATAAATACATAAATATATAAATAAATACATAAATGGTCACATAAATGAATACATTTCAATATTTAATTGTATATTTCTTTGCACAATTATTTATTTATTTTAGCATTTATTTCTTTATAAATTCATTTATTTATTTATGTATTTATATCTAGATACGGCAGCTTTGGCATTCCATAGGGGCCTAAGGACAAAGTGACCAAAACCTGTTTTTTGCCCATGAATGGGGAAAACATGCCCGTGTATGGACGAAAGGGGGACAGACTTTTATGGCTGGGGCCTAAGGACAAAGTGACCATGCCCATGTATGGACGAAACAGGTACAAAGCCTCATGTAAGCCAGACCCCCTGGGTCCGGCAAAAAGGAAGAAAAATGATTAAATATTTTTTCGAAATTTTCAAAAATAGCAGATGCATGCACAAGCTCGCAGTGCAGCTCGCAGTGCAGCACGAAGTGACGCGCTGTGAGCCAACGTATAGATTAAGTGGTTCGAATGATTGTGATGCAACACATTTCGCTCGGGACCCCCTGGAATCCCCCCCCCCTCCCCCCAAGGACCCCTGGGGGTTCCCACTTTGAGAACCACTGCATAGAGAGAGAGAGAGAGAGAGAGAGAGAGAGAGAGAGAGAGAGAGAGAGAGAGAGAGACTCGCATACAGTTGTGGTTAGTGAAAGAGGGAGAAAGACGCCAAGACTGATTTCAGTCATTTCAATCCCGCCGCTCCACCAAATCACTGATACATATTTGGATGTCAATATTATATCACATTGATGATGTCAGAGGTGATATGCAGATGCCAGCGCAACTGAATTTACATCACTTCGACATCATCGCCTCCATATTAACACAGAAAGCGAAACAGTTATAACTTGTATGCAAGAAGACCCAGGTGGAAGGAAACTCGAGCGAGCATTCTTGAGGAGGCAGTGCAATATAGACTTTTTTGTTACCACCGCATTCTGACTTCTCTTGCGATATCCAGGACGAGGCAGTGTTACCACGACTGACTTTCCCGTCTTGAGTGGCTTGTAGCTTCATTAGAGACTAAATGGCTTTGTATTTGTCTTTTACCGAAGAGGATTTCTCCTGTCCTATGTGTCATGACATATATAAAGAACCTGTTCTCCTGTCATGTAGCCACAGCTTCTGTAAAGCCTGTCTGCAGGAATGGCTGGAAAGGAAGGAGCAGGAATGGCTTGAAAGGAAGGCAATAAAGAAGTGTCCAGTTTGTAGTAAAATAGCTTCAATGGATGATCCACCCTGTGTTCTGGTGCTGAAGAACCTGTGTGAGACCTTTTTAGAGGAGAAACACAGGAAAATAGATCACAAGGGGGAAGTCCCTGAATCAGTGAAGTTCTTGCAGGGGAAACTGAAGATCTTTAATAGAGTTAAAACAAACTGTGACCAAGCAGCAAAACACATTAAGATCCAGACCCAGAACACAGCGAGGCAGATTAAGGAACAGTTTAAGAAGTTTCATCAGTTTCTTCAACAGGAAGAGGAGGCCAGGATCACTGCACTGAGGGAAGAAGAGCAGCAGAAGAGTCAGTTGATGAAGGAGAAGATTGAGGGTCTGAACAGAGATATATCAACTCTTTCAAACACAATCAGCGCCATAGAGGCGGAGCTGAGAGCCGAACACATCCCATCTCTGCAGAACTGCAAGGCCAAAGTGGAAAGAGTTCAGCTCACACTGCAGGACCCACAGATGGACTCAGCAGCACTGATAGATGAAGTCAAACACCTGGGCAACCTGACCTTCAGAGTATGGGACAAGATGAAGGATATTGTCTCTTACACTCCTGTGATTCTGGACCCCAACACTGCTCGACCCGGACTGTTCCTGTCTGGTGATCTGACCAGTGTGAGATGTGGAGAGGAACAGAAGCTTCCTGACAACCCAGAGAGGTTTGACTACTGGTTCACTGTCATTGGTTCTGAGGGCTTTAACTCAGGGACTCACAGCTGGGATGTTGAGGTTGGAGAAAACAGACGCTGGTCAATAGGTGTGACGGCAGATTCTTGCCAGAGGAAGGGAGGCGGGGGTCAATACTGGGCACTAATGTCCCATGATGGTGAATACACAGCAATCTCCAAACCAGAGGATATCCCTATTCTCTCAGTGAAGCAGAAACCCTGGAGGATCAGAGTCCAACTGGACTGGGACAGAGGAAAGCTGTCCTTATCTGATCCTGATACTAACACACACCTACACACCTTCACACACACTTTCACTGACACACTCTTTCCAAGTGTTCATAATGTTGATGATAGTGTCCCTCTGAAGATGTTACCACAGAAGATCAGTGTTAACTAGAAAAAGTGCTCCTCAGAGCACCAGGTCAAGTAGGTTATTGTGGCCTCCTGGTGGTGCTATAATAGGCCGATGTGAAAAGGTGCCATTTCTTCTTAGGACTTTCACGGCAATCGGACGCTGCATTCATGATTTGAGGCATTTTGTTTCAAAAATGTGTTTTGCACAAATCAACCTGCTGGTGGCACTATAACAGGCCGATGTGAAAAGGGTGGCATTTCTTCCTCACCCAATGTGCAATGTGCATGCAAAATGTGCATGGAAATAGCACGCTGAATTCATGATTTGAGGCATTTTGTTGAAAACGGACCACTCCAATCTTAGCCAATGAGGATGGAATATGGAAAATCAGACAGATCGGTGTTGATCACAGAGATACTGACTATAGAGATACTGTGAACCAATTTGTGTGATGTTTGGACAAAATCTGTAGAAGTAATATTTTTAAAAAAATAATTAGCAAATATCAGCCTCATGGTGGTGATATAACAGGACGATCTGAAAAATTCGGGGTAGAGGTTCTGTTCTGGCATCCAGGGGCCAACAGTGCCGGAGATAAGCTGCTCGCAGACAAACGGGCACACGGACGGACAGGGATTAAAACATAGTCTCGGCCAATGACCACAGATATGGTTCTTAAAGGGGAATACCACTACATTTCATAGAATCCATAATGATGTTGTGGTCTAGGACAATCAACATGATCTAGTAGCTCCTAAACGAACACTCTATGTGATTCTGACATGTATAGATTAGAGTTCTCAACTGGCCTGAAAATTAAGGCTCGGCCCGAACCCGACTATTACCGTCATGTTAGAACGAAAAACCCGAGGGGGGAAAAAATATATGATTTTTGGGCGGTGTAGCCGCCCCTATAAGTGGGGTTGGGACACCTCATTAGCTTGTGATTGGCTCATTAGTACACCCCTAGCTGTACTGTGATCGGCTGACTCTATTGGCTGACTCTATTCAGCCCTGTGATTGGCTAGCGAGACACATGGTGACATTAATAACCTATAAATAGGATTATGCACTTCCAAAAAAATCAATGGAAGTGAGCTTCCATCACTATGATGACCACCGTGATGACCACACCGCCCACTTCACACTGGGTGTGATTTTTTTTTAAATATATCATTTTTTTCTGTTCTGAATTTGTATTTATCTATTATGAAGATGGCGCTGACAGCGCTGACTGACGTTAACTTACACTGTGCTTACACTGTGCTGATTTCAATGAAGTTAAATCCTTGTTGGTTGAACTAGTGTCCTAATATATGGTTCTGAATGATTACTTTATTTGTACCGAGTATGACAACCCTGTTCGTATTTGCCAGGTTTATGTGTCCTCTGAGTTTCAGGGCAAATAGATAGCCACATAATTCTGTTTAACCCATTTAGACCTGAGGCCGATTCTAAAAACGACCTCTAAAACCTAACCTAAGTTTTCTGAAAACGTTCAAATTCTTACTCCAAAAATGTATAAAAAATTATGTTGCTACTGTATATGTATAGCAACAACTAATGAGACACAGAGGTGGCTCCTGGATTGAGAGGTATTACAACGTATATGTTACAACAGGTCTAAATGGCGCTTCCTCCACCTGAAACCTTAAAAGTAAAACAAAGAGAAAATGCTAAAATGTGCAAATATGTGAAGATTTCTTTTTTTTTAAATCTTTGATAAATTAATAAATTGTCTGTTTCTTTGCTCACAGAGCATGCCGTAAAGAAGTTGATCTCAACCTTGGTTTCTTGAAAAAAAATGTTTTGGAAATAGCCGATCTACAAGCTCTCAACATATTTTCGAATATTCACCTATAATGGCATAATTATAGCCTAATGAAGTTTGGGGTCCCCAAATGTTTTTCCTGTAATGTGAGGTCTTTGTATAAAAAGGTTGAGAACCACTGCAGTAAAGCATACTTAATGGACCATTTCATCCTCTGTATTGTTTAATATGTCTAATTTAAGCCAAAAATAATCACTTTACTCTATTTGGTGTTTTAAAGTTCTGCAGGGGTTGCTCCAAACCTTTCTATTAGTGACATCATTCAGGCATATGGCAGTAATGTCACTAGTTACTTGTGCCTTGGCACCAAAAAGGTTGGGAAACACTCCTACAAGTAGACAACTTTTAGCATGCTCCCGGTGGAACTACACCAAATAATATAATTTTGATTAAAAGTAATTATTTTTCATTATTAATGAGGCATATTAAAAAACATACAGAGGAAGGTTGAAAAAGTGCTGAAATGGTCCTTTTAATGTATAATGCAATGTATACATATAGTTGAATCAATGTTGATGGAATTCTACATTCTTTCAATGTTGATCATATCATAGTTGAATCAAGGTTGATTCATTGTCAGGTTTGATTGAACAATGTTCTTTCCATGTTGATCATAGCGAGCACTTTCAATGTTATTTTCTATGTCTGACATCAATGTTGATTGCAATCTTCAGCCTGACAATATGTTGATTCAATAACTTAGATCTGGCCTTCCAATAAAAAGATGGCTTGCATAAAACAATCCACGTCAATGCCGTATCAACTTAGATACGTAGCCTATAAATTCTTCATATCAGCATCTTATCTGATATGCACCACTCCATAGGTCACTGATCACTGAAGCATGCGCCACTTGTTTTGTTTACGAGACGTAGTGAAACAGTCAACCTTGAGTCCATATTTATAACATAATGCAATGTGTTTGATCAGTGACCTATGAAGTGGTGCATATCAGATAAGATGCTGATATCCTTTCTTTCTTTCTCTTCTGCAAGCTCTCTTTTTCAAGGACAAACATTTGAATCACATTACAATGTCACAACTAATGTAACAATAAAGCAGAAAAGCAGAAGCATAAAACAACATTAAAATAATCGCAAAAGGCGGTGAATCAGACAATACAGTGAGGACACAGAGATTTAAAAATCAGATGCAAACTATAAAAAGTGTTCCGCTGAGCACAGGTCTCCGCCAGACCAGTTAGGTTATTGTGGGCCAGCAATGTTCGGAATTCATTCATTAGAGAGGTGGAATCAATGCGTTCATGATTTAAGGCATTTTGTTCAAAGCAAACCCCTCCTGCAAACTTTAGATGCCAATCTTAGCCAATCAGGATGTAATATGAAAATTTGGACAGATCCGTGTTCATCATATAACTATAGAGATAATATGTACCGATTTGCGTGATGTTTGGACAAAATCTGTAGGAGTAATATCAAGAAATGTGTTTTGCAAAAATCGGCCTCCTGGTGGCGCTATAACAGGCGTGTGCACAGTTTCACGTCGATCGGGCCAACAGGGACGGAGATTAGCTACTCACAGATGGACGGACACAAAGACACACGGACGGACGGACAGGGTGCAAAACATAACCCATCTGCTAAGCCTGAGTTAGAATGGCATGAGAAAGGCAGTGCTCAAATGAAACAACACCAGAATGGAATATTCACCTTTGATGATAGCATGCGTGAGCATACAGTATGCGTGCGTGCGTGCGTGCGTGCGTGCGTGCGTGCGTGCGTGCGTGCGTGCGTGCGTGCGTGCGTGTGTGCTCACGCGCAACACAACACATGTGTTTAGGTTTATGTTTGTGTGTATGTACAGTAGATATGTGTTACAGTATAATAACCAAATAGTGTTACAGCTGTGTGATCTCTTATTCCAAGATTGGAGACAGGATTATTAAATCAGGCCATAATGCCATTATTGTTTTTTTTTCTGGCACTTGCGGCCAAATGGTCCATTGTTGGTTGACATTTAAACTTGTCTGTGTGTGTTTACTCTGGCAGACATACAGGGCTATCTGGTATCAGCTTGGTAAAGCCAACAGGTAAAGCCAGTTAGGAGATGTTAGAGATTATTAAATCGTCGTGCTTCATCATGCTTTTGGGCAAGGTGGATGGTTTGGTACATGCATTGCAGCTTGAGGAAAAAGTGAAAGTGAAAGTCAGGCTTATTAGAATTAGAGGCTACATTGATGATCATGATGATAATTATCATAATAATAATAATAATAATCATAATATTATTATTTTGTTATTATTACTAGACCGGTGCTTGGGAACACACACACACACACACACACACACACACACACACACACACACACACACACACACACACACACACACACACACACACACACACACACACACACAATGCATAAATACCTGGATGAGCAGAGTGCACCACACGCATGCATGCACGCACACGTGCACGCAACACACACACACACACACACACACACACACACACACACACACACACACACACACACACACACACACACACACACACACACACACACACACACACATTATTTGGTTATAATGCGTTATGACACATTAAAGTGTTGAGTGTTTTCTCTCAGTGTGAGTGTGGTTGTCAGTCAAATGGCAGAACAGAATAAGCAACAACAACAGACATGTGAGCTGGACCAGGACCAGTTCTGCTGTCCTGTCTGTTTGGACCTTCTAAATGAACCAGTGACTCTACAGTGTGGACACAGTTACTGTAGAAGCTGTATTGAGGGTTACTGGGACCAGTATGAGGAGACTGGAGTCTACAGCTGTCCCCAGTGCAGAGAGAGCTTCAGTCCCAGACCTGTTCTGAGGAAGAACACCTTGCTGGCTGAGGTGAGATGACCTTACAAGTTACAACCACACATTAAACTACATGTTCTGATACAGAAAACTCTTTGTGGCCTATGTTCATAGATGGTAGTTATACTATATGTTGGTTACTTACTACACATTACATTACAGTCATTTAGCAGACGCTTTTATCCAAAGCGACTTACAATAAGTGTATTCAACATAGGTAGGGAACGAAAACTACTAATCACCAGAAGTCTTTAGTGCATTTTCTGCAAAAACAAGCAACCAAGAGTACACCTAGCGCTAAGGTAAAAGTGCAATATATCAGCTACCTATTTCCTTAAACAGATGAGACAAAATAGCTAAATCAAATGAGCATGAGCTAAAACAAATAAGTGTATCCACTAAACAAGATCCAATAAACAGTACAACAATAGAAAACAAGCGTTCGTACAACTAGTTAACAACAAGTAGGCCAGGCAGAGAGGAAGGGTAGTGTTTCCTGAAGAGGTGGGTTTTCAGCCTGCGGCGAAATATGGGCAGTGACTCTATGGAATCGGATCACTGCCAATACTCCTAACTTCAAATAAAGGTTTCAGAACTTTGAAAACCTTTTTTGCAAGACTGAAAACTCGTTTCGAATCTCTGAAAAAAGTGTTGAATCTCTGAAAAAAGTGTTGAATCTCTGAAAAAAGTGTTGAATCTGAAAAAAGTGTTGATAGGCCGAAAAAAAAATCAAATCTCTGAAAACATATTTTACAGTGTTTCGCCAACACATTTTCAGAGTTTCAAATCTGTCACAAACACACTTTCAGAATATGCATTTTGGCACTGTTCTCCTTGGGTATTATTTTTGTTTTCCATGTTTGAAACCTTGTAAATGGGGATCGTTTTTGAAACTAGCAACTTTATTGTTGAAAGACTGGGAAAAAAATTCAATGGTTAAACTTTATTTTGAAACTGTGATTCAGCGTCACACACACAGCAGCACACTCTCCTCAAATCTCTGAACGCACGCAGCAGCAGCAGAGGCAGAGCCTCAGAGGCATGCAGGTGCTGAAACTCTGAAACATTCTACTCGAAACCTCGCAGGGAGGCGGGGGGGAGCGGAGGCGGGACCAGAGGCGGGGCCGTTTGACGTCCATTCCAATCACATTTTGTATTTACTGGGCTGGGTGGGACCAACAGCGGTCGGCCAATGACTGACGCTCATAGGGGATTGTCAGACTGCTCAGCCAATGCAAACCCACAAGATAGCCTACACGTCGCTATTCAAGGATTATTATAATAATAATAATATTATCATTATTCATTGCGCACTGGTCCAATACAATACAAACCAATGCGCTGTCGCGCATATCTAAACACACCCACAGCCTGGCACACAACATTCTATCTTCTAATTCTCCAGGAATGTCTGTGATTATAATTGTCCTATTATCAGCAGATGTGAGAGTGTCAATTCCTTGTGTCAATTGCATTTACATAAGATGATAGTCTATTCAAAGAAGAAAATTTGTGCCGCGCAATGCCATTCGCTCCAAATGACACACTTCAGTTTTATTCATGGTTACACAGGAAATAATTGATTACAATAATATAAAATTCTCTCAAATCAGTAACAGGTAGGTGATACATATGCCCATCAAATATGGTTTTATTGAAAGGCAATCCAGGTACCAACATTCGGGGAATATCTGACGGCTTGGAGCGCCTCAGTGCGGCTGCAGAGTTCATCTTGGAATTTGTCATTACAATTTTACTGTAATCCACATTCCTAAACCCCCCCACTCCTACACCCCCCCCCCCCCCCCCAAAGGAACCCCCCCGAACCCCCCCTGGCCCAAGGGGTCACTCATAATAATTGTATATCGGCATATTTTGCGCATTCAGACAGAACAGTTGAGATTTCATTTGGCCAGATCTCTGGCAATTGTACTTGAATTCTTATAATTTTAATGTTTATATGGTCTGTCAAGTTTATATTTTCATTTGGTATCAGTCATGAATTTATTAGAATGTATTAGAATTTATTTTCTCTATTGATATCAAGCCGGATTTTCCACGTGCGTAACTACGCACGCAAGTGCGTAGTTTCTCCCGCGGTCTGCAGGAGGAGTACAGGGATCGGGGCATAATTATCCAGAGCGTTCTTCCTTTTGGTGTGCTCACTAAGATGACCGATAAGATGGCTGGTATCACAAAGCCCACCCTGGACATACCCACCCCGAAACGGTACGTAGCGGCCCAGCTGGCCACCGTGGGTCTGCAGAGCCAGACCAACGGATACCTCCCTCATGCTTTGATGGGCTGGGTGTCCACTCGGCTGATTCCCAGCAGCATCAGAATTGTCCTGATTGCCAAGTGTCTCCGTCTGCAGCGCACCCACTACCTCAACAGGATGATAGTCAGCGCACAGGAGGCTGAAGGTCTGATGATAAAATGAGAGACTAGTCAATCAATGGTTTTGATAGCCAGCTATCAAAACCACTATCCGACATCAATGTCAATTTAAAAATATAGCTGCAAGCAGCGATAATACAGGGCCAGTGAATGCAGAGAGAAAAAAGAAAGAAGCAATGATAAGTAATATGTACAATAAGCCATAGAAACATAGAAGACTGACATGAGAGAAAGAAAACCATGCAATTAACATGAGCATTTTAAACCCTCACTAACCCTAACCTCAGTAGAACTATGCCTACCCCTAACCTCAAGAAATACTATGCGTAAGCCTGAGAATGCCAAATCATGATCACCTCAACACATCGTTGGGGACAGGGATCGAACCAGTGACCTCCGGACTCATAGGCTGCCTTTCTTCTCATTGAGCTAGAGATATGATAGTTGATAGATATAAGACTTTCCGTCCCTGATGGACCAAGCCTCTGTTTTGCTAACTACTCTAGATCACTGGTTCCCTAACCATCTACCGAGATTGTACGTCTCCTCGGAAAAGAAACTAGTGAAAGTAGCTGATCTACAAGCTCACAAAACGTTGCTATCTGAAAGGTTGTGAGATTGTAGATCGGCTATTTTCACAATGAAGTATGTCATACATTGAAAAAACATTCTCTCAAATAAGCATTTCATGTCATCTTTAACAATTGCGCATGTATTCATTGATACAGTCATGTTGTTTGCAATGCACTTTAAAAGAAGTCTGCATGAAGTGAGCCTTGAACCGGCGACCTTGCGGTTGTTCGGCATATGCTGTAGAGAGAAGCCATTGGGCCAACAGACCTGACCTGTGGAAAAAGGAGCTCACACCGATGACAGTTTCACGAGAATTGCTCAAAAATCCTGGGTTTAAGTGTTTTTCAAACTGCTCAAAATTGCAGACAATCTAAGGGCGGAGCTTACTAGTTGTCTGTTGAAGATCATAAACTTTAGCCTTCTGTCATGAACCAAGCCCCTGTTTCACTAACACTAAGATCACTCGTTCACAAACCATTTACCAATGGAGAAATTGTACATCTCCTTGGAACCGAAACCGGTGAAAGTAGCCGATCTACAAGCTCAGAAACACGTTGCTATCTGAAAAGTTGTGACGTTGTAGATCTCACAACTGCCCTAATTGAGACATTCATGTTGTGTGAAATGCAACTTAAATGAAGTTTAAGCCATTGGACCAACAGACCTGATGTAGTGAAAAAGGAGAAGAGACAGATGATACCGTTTCGCGCAATTAGCTACAAAATCCTGGGTTTAAGTGTTCTTCAAACTGCTCAAGATTGCAGAAAATCTAAGCTTACTGGTCAACGTGATACATGTGTTCCTCATGTGTTAAGGCACAAGTGTAAGCAAGTTTCATGGCTGTCGGCCAAACGAGACATGCGTTATGCCTGTTTAAGGTTTGCATGTTCAAAAAATTGCTATAGTGCCCCCCTTTGGCCAATTGGAGTAAGATTGGTTGTGATATTTGATATTTGGAATGACCCTCTACATTACTGCAAAGTTTCAAAGAAATGTGATTCTGCATGTGTGTGTTAGGCGCAGATGAACAATTTTCATTAAACTGTGATAGTTAAAATCTATCTCCTCCTGGGATTTTTTAATAATCTGCATGAAACATTTTACACAAAAACTTTGGACCTCTGCCGACAAAACGTTAGTGGCGGATTTTCCATAAGTGAAAGAATGAAGCTTTTAAGAGCCAATGAATGTTTTTCATATAATTCTAAATGGTGGGAGATCTAAAGGTCAGAGGTCAAAAGTCAGAGTGTGCAAGTTGTTCAGCATGAGGAGACGTATATGTATATCCAAGTTTCATGGCTGTAGGTCAAACAGGGCATTAGTTGTACCTGTTCAAAGTTGGCTAGAGTGCTATAGCGCCACCCTTTGACGAATGAGTGTGAGAATTATTTCTTGATAGTTTTTTGTAAAAAGCGACAGCACGGTTAAGCCAGAACTGCCAAAAACGGCAGAAACAGAAGAATAATGCCAATATCAAAACGGAGCCCAGCTCAGTTCCTGAGCCTGGCCCTGTAAAAAGATCCAAATGTGTGTAATCTTTGGATCAGTATGGCTCCAACGTGGATCTCCAGACATCGTCGATCTCGGACTTCATGTGACCGGTCTGTTTCAGTCATCTAACATCAGTTGGTCAAACTTTTTCATGTCAAGGACCCCCAAATTGATACGTATTTGGCTGCGAACCCCCATCTGAAAATGTTTTGTGCCAGGGACCCCCAGAAGAGAAGATTTGTGTAAAAAAGAAAATCCAAAAATTCAAAAAAATCCAACATTTAAATTAAAAATGTTTTAAACATTTTGATTTTGTTTTACATCTGCTATTTTTGATAACATTTGAAATATATTTTCATAAAGCAGCAGATGTACAAGCTCTCAGTGAGCTTGTAGATCTGTTATTTTTATAAATAACATATAAATGGTAGAGAGGTCCAGAGGAGTTACTCTCAACACGTCCTCTTCCAGTGGCATGTTCCCATTCCCTCTGTTGACCGTCTACTCTGCTACAAAGAACTTTGTGGATTTTTTTCCCCGCGGTCTGCAGGAGGAGTACAGGGATCGGGGCATAATTATCCAGAGCGTTCTTCCTTTTGGTGTGCTCACTAAGATGACCTGTAAGATGACTGGCATCACAAAGCCCACCCTGGACATACCCACCTCGAAACTGTATGTAGCGGCCCAGCTGGCCACCGTGGGTCTGCAGAGCCAGACCAACGGATACAATTTAAAATAAAAAAAAAGATCCAAATGTGTGTAATCTTTGGATCAGTATGGCTCCAACGTGGATCTCCAGACATCGTCGATCTTGGACTTCATGTGACCGGTCTGTTTCAGTCATCTAACATCTAACATCCGTTGGTCAAACCTTTTCATGTCAAGGACCCCCAAATTGATACGTATTTGGCTGCTGGCACAAAACTGGAAATGTTTTGTGCCAGGGACCCCCAGAAGAGAAGATTTGTGTAAAAAAGAAAATCCCCAAAAATCCAAAATGTATTGAAAATGTTTTAAACATTTTGAATATTTTTTTACATCTGCTATTTTTGATAACATTTGAAAAATATATTCATAAAGCAGCAGATGTACAAGCTCTCAGTGAGCTTGTAGATCTGTTATTTTTGACAACATATAAATGGATAAAGTGGTTAAAATTATGTCATGCTAAATTAACTACTTTTGCTGGGGACCCCCTGGCAAAAAACATATTCAGCAGTCATATTCTGACACCAGTCCACAAAAGGTTGAAGTGGTTAAGATACAAGGCAAGTTCTTGTCTATTCAAATCCTTTGCAGCCCTCGACCACGGCGGTGAACGTCCAGCAGTCTTCGAACTGTGTAAGCCGAGTAGTCGTCAATCACAACCTCGGTGGTGGCGGGGCAGGCGTTGGAGGGACCAGTGGGCTGGTGGAAATTGGTTTGATCTGGGAAACATGGAAGGTAGGATGTACACGGAGAGAAGCCGGGAGCTTCAGACGAACAGCACAAGGGTTAATGATGGACTCGACTTCAAAAGGACCCACATAAAGAGGAGCCATCTTTTTGTGGCTGACCTTGAGTGGCCAAAAGCCACACCATCTGACCAGGCACGTACTGAGGCGCTGGGGTTCGATGGCGATTAGCCTGGTTCTGAATCCTCTCCCCAGCGTTGAGAAGAGCAGCGCAGGGACGCTTCCAGGTCTTACGGCAGCGTCGCATGAGGGCCTGGACAGATGGAACGGCTACCTCGATCTCTTGAGCTGGAAACATAGGAGGCTGATATCCAAGAGAACAGAGGAATGGTGACATACCAGGGGAGGCACTGGACAGAGAATTGTGTGCATATTCTACCCAAGGCAATTGAGAACTTCAGGTGGATGGATTTGCAGACGCCATATAGCGTAGAGCAGCCTCAACTTCCTGATTGGCTCGTTCAGTCTGACCATTTGTCTGAGGGTGGTAACCTGAGGAGTAATCTGAGTTCCCAGAAGTTTTTCGCCTCGCATACAAACGGGAGCGGCGAGGAACTTCTGGGCCAGAGCCCTGGTATTTGTGGGCGGGATGTAACTTACGCTCAGAATCTGAGCGGACACGTCACTTACCGGTCTGAGAGCTGTGCAACTCGTCTAAAAAGTCTGACGAGAGGCAAACAGCAGTACACAACAATGGCGGCCGCAATGTCTCAAGGGGAAATTGCTTCCCGTCGCTCCTATTTACATCTAACACCCACTGCATGTGGATCCCGCCCCCTTTTTTTCATTGGCTGTTGATTTGAATCAGAACTCAGTGGCCGCGCCCCTGTTGTTCAGGCTTTGAGCCGAAGCCTCCCAGACTACCTGAGGAGAGGCTGGCAATAGCACCCAGGGCTGTATAGTAGAGGCCCTAGGAGGGGTCCACGCGCACCCTCTTATTTTTTTTTTCTAGTTTTGATTTTTGGCATCCATAGGACCCCTAATATAGGGATTTTGATGATCCCAAGAAAAAAAATGTTTTTTTTCTCCAATGTTTTATTACCCCTATGAGACCTGCAGGACCTTGCTGGCTGAAACGCCGGCGAGAATGTCTTTCGGAGACTGTGGCACGCTCAAATTTAGACGTAGCACAAAGATAGAGATACCATTTGATTCTAGACAACCTCAGGTTTCCAATGGGACCAACCTTGTCATGCTACCTTGTCGATAAGGGGGCTTAATACCTAATGATTCAAAGTTAGACAACATTTTGGCAAGGGAAAAACGGCCATCACTATTTTCCAAATGGTCCCCTGAGCTGTCACCTCGATATAAGTGAATTGAAATGGGTTACATGTATACCTACAAGGCTCCCCTGTACATAAATGCCACATTTATGCCAATCTCATGCAGTTGTGGGCAAGAACAATGCAGTTTCTGGCATGCAGTACAAATATGTAATTTCCGCCTATTGTAAAAAGGAGACCACTTTACTGTATCTATAGCTGTATGAGATCACTGTACTGTATCTATAGCTGTATGAGACCACTTTACTGCATCTAGAGACCACTGTACTGTATCTATAGCTGTATGAGACCACTGTACTGCATCTAGAGACCACTGTACTGTATCTATAGCTGTATGAGACCACTGTACTGTATCTATAGCTGTATGAGACCACTGTACTGTATCTATAGCTGCATGAGACCACTGTCTGCATCTATATACCACTATACTGAATCTAAACCGCTGTACTGCATACTATACTTCATCTATAGACCACATACATTGACCACTGTACTGTATCTATAGACCACTACACTGCATCTCAACTCAACACAACTCAATGTATTTATAAAGCACATTTAACATGACCAGGTCACCCAAAGTGCTGTAAAAAAAGAGTACAGGTTAAAACAAAACCAGGACACAAAACCAGTGGGGGGGGGGGGCACAGATGCACTACAGTGGTCTACAGAAGATGCACTAGAGTGGTCTACAGATGCACTAGAGTGGGCTACAGATGCACTAGAGTGGGCTACAGATGCACTACAGTGGTCTACAGATGCACTAGAGTGGTCTACAGATGCACTACAGTGGGCTACAGATGCACTACAGTGGGCTACAGATGCACTAGAGTGGGCTACAGATGCACTACAGTGGGCTACAGATGCACTACAGTGGGCTACAGATGCACTAGAGTGGGCTACAGATGCACTACAGTGGTCTACAGATGCACTAGAGTGGGCTACAGATGCACTACAGTGGGCTACAGATGCACTACAGTGGGCTACAGATGCACTACAGTGGTCTACAGATGCACTACAGTGGGCTACAGATGCACTACAGTGGTCTACAGATGCACTACAGTGGGCTACAGATGCACTAGAGTGGGCTACAGATGCACTACAGTGGTCTACAGATGCACTACAGTGGGCTACAGATGCACTACAGTGGTCTACAGATGCACTACAGTGGGCTACAGATGCACTACAGTGGGCTACAGATGCACTAGAGTGGGCTACAGATGCACTACAGTGGTCTACAGATGCACTACAGTGGTCTACAGATGCACTAGAGTGGGTGTCAGGGACCGAGTTGGTCGGAAGGAGAGACACAGGGAAAACTTTGTGGGTTTTAAAATATTGTTATCTTTTTCTTTTGTTGCAAATAATGATTTAACAAAACAGAGGCACTAGAGTGGTCTACAGGTGCAATAGAGTGGTCTACAGGTGCACTACAGTGGGCTACAGATGCACTACAGTGGGCTACAGATGCACTACAGTGGGCTACAGATGCACTACAGTGGTCTACAGATGCACTAGAGTGGGTGTCAGGGACCGAGTTGGTCGGAAGGAGAGACACAGGGAAAACTTTGTGGGTTTTAAAATATTGTTATCTTTTTCTTTTGTTGCAAATAATGATTTAACAAAACAAATGTGCTCAACAGAAAGGAAATTAAACTAAATAACTAAACAGACAAACAACAGAACTGAAAACTGAACTAACCAGAATGACACAGGAGGTGGACATATATAGGGATGGGTCAGACCACTGTTAACACAAAAGGGGGAAAAGACAAAGACTACCATTGAAACACACACACTCAAAACCCCTGCCCCACCCCATAGTGCAGAGGGACTGTGGTGCAGTCCAATTGTCCAGATTAGCTGCAGATCTGGAGCAGCTGATCCCCATTCCTTTGGCCAGCCCATAATGTCCATTTATGTCAGCAGCCTCCCACAGAACTGGTATCTCAAACAAACCTCAGTCAAATCAAATGCAAATAAACTCATAGAAAAACAAACAATAAATTATGTCATTTCAACTTGTTAATGTCCAACTTAAAATAAACACCCTACATATATATATAAACCAAAAGGAAGAGTTACCATACATTATAGTCTCTATGTGTGGCTGCTGAGTCAGCCATCACACACTCCCCCCCTTCGGAGCTCTCGCTGAAACAGCGAGAGATAATCTAAAGTCACGTTGAGTTTGCCGGGTATGTACTGCACTGTAAAGCGGAAAGGTTGCATGGCCAGGTACCACCTTGTGATGCGGCGGCCATTGGTGTCCTTCATCAGCTGCATCCACTGGAGGGCTTTATGGTCAGTCTGGATCCCCTCACACTTCACGCTTCTCACTTCACGTTTCTCGCTTCACATTTCACGCTTCTCGCTTCACGTCGTTTCACGTCCCTCACGTCCATCACGTCCCTCACGTACATCACGTCCCTCGCGTCCATCACGTCCATCATGCAAGAGACGACACAAGCCATTTACCAGGTCAGCAGCCTCACACCAACAACCCCTCTCACAACACACTACCAGTGAGAATCCACAGGTTGGCCACCTCCATGCTGAGGTAGTGACATCTGGAGAACCCTCTGGAGACACTGTTTCTTCGGCCTGTCGATCAGGTTCATCACCTGCCATGTGGGCCTGAACAATACCGGCCAAGTCTGCCCGTGTTGGCTCTTGGCTGATCTCCCCAGTGTCCCCTCCAGTGGCTCCAGAGTCTGGACTATCCTCCTCCTCCTCCTGTATTGGTCTTGGTGGTCGTCTTCCTCCTCTGCCACGATTCATGGCTCATCAGGGTTTGGAAAAAATGTATTGAAAAATAATAATCCTGTGCTCTCCACCGTTGTCCCACCACTGCCACCATCTGTCAGGGACCGAGTTGGTCGGAAGGAGAGACACAGGGAAAACTTTGTGGGTTTTAAAATATTGTTATCTTTTTCTTTTGTTGCAAATAATGATTTAACAAAACAAATGTGCTCAACAGAAAGGAAATTAAACTAAATAACTAAACAGACAAACAACTGAACTGAAAACTGAACTAACCAGAATGACACAGGAGGTGGACATATATAGGGATGGGTCAGACCACTGTTAACACAAAAGGGGGAAAAGACAAAGACTACCATTGAAACACACGCACTCAAAACCCCTGCCCCACCCCATAGTGCAGAGGGACTGTGGTGCAGTCCAATTGTCCAGATTAGCTGCAGATCTGGAGCAGCTGATCCCCATTCCTTTGGCCAGCCCATAATGTCCATTTATGTCAGCAGCCTCCCACAGAACTGGTATCTCAAACAAACCTCAGTCAAATCAAATGCAAATAAACTCATAGAAAAACAAACAATAAATTATGTCATTTCAACTTGTTAATGTCCAACTTAAAATAAACACCCTAAATATATATAAACCAAAAGGAAGAGTTACCATACATTATAGTCTCTATGTGTGGCTGCTGAGTCAGCCATCACAGTGGGCTACAGATGCACTAGAGTGGTCTACAGATGCACTAGAGTGGGCTACAGATCACGCCAGTGGTCTACAGATGCACTAGAGTGGTCTACATGTGCACTAGAGTGAGCAAGAGAGGCACTAGAGTGGGCTAGAGAGGCACTAGAGTGGTCTACATATGCACTAGAGTGGTCTACAGATGCAATAGAGTGGGCTACAGATGCAATAGAGTGGTCTACAGGTGCACTAGAGTGGGCTACAGATGCACTACAGTGGGCTACAGATGCACTACAGTGGTCTACAGATGCACTAGAGTGGGCTACAGATGCACTACAGTGGGCTACAGATGCACTACAGTGGTCTACAGATGCACTAGAGTGGGCTACAGATGCACTAGAGTGGGCTACAGATGCACTACAGTGGTCTACAGATGCACTAGAGTGGGCTACAGATGCACTAGAGTGGTCTACAGATGCACTAGAGTGGGCTACAGATCACGCCAGTGGTCTACAGATGCACTAGAGTGGTCTACAGGTGCACTAGAGTGGGCAAGAGAGGCACTAGAGTGGGCTAGAGAGGCACTAGAGTGGGCTAGAGAGGCACTAGAGTGGTCTACATATGCACTAGAGTGGGCTACAGAGGCACTAGAGTGGTATACAGATGCACTAGAGTTTTACATATGCACTGGAGTGATCTATAGATACAGTACAGCATTCTATAGATACAGTAGGTAGTCTATAGATGTAGTACAGTGGTCTCATACAGCTATAGATACGGTGCAGTGGTCTATATATACCATAGATGCAGTACTGTGGTTTATAGATTCAGTACAGTGATCTATAGATGCAGTACAGTGGTCAAGATCCAGTACATGATCTCATGCAGCTATAGATGCAGTGGTCTCATATAGCAAGAGATGCAGTACAGTGGTGTCATGCAGCTATAGATACAGTACAGTGGTCTCATGCAGCTATAGATACAGTACAGTGGTCTCATGCAGCTATAGATGCAATACAGTGGTCTAGATACAGTACCGTGGTCTCTAGATGCAGTGCAGTGGTCTCATGCAGCTATAGATGCAGTACAGTGGTCTCATACAGCTATAGATACAGTACAGTGGTCTCTAGATGCAGTACAGTGGTCTCATATAGCTATAGATACAGTACAGTGGTCTCTAGATGAAGTACAGTGGTCTCATACAGCTATAGATACAGTACATTGATCTCATACAGCTATAGATACAGTAAAGTGGTCTCCTTTTTACAATAGGCGGAAATTACATATTTGTACTGCATGCAATAAACTGCATGATTCTTGCCCACAACTGCATGAGATTGGCATAAATGTGGCATTTATGTACAGGGGAGGCTTGTAGGTATACATGTAACCCATTTCAATTCACATATATTGAGGTGACAGCTCAAGGGACCATTTGGAAAATAGTGATGGCCGTTTTTCCTTCGCCAAAATGTTGTCTAACTTTGAATCCTTAGGTATTTAGCCCCCTTACCGACAAGGTAGTATGACAAGGTTGGTCCCATTGGAAACCTGAGGTTGTCTACAATCAAATGGTATCTCTATCTTTGGGCTACGTCTAAATTTGAGCGTGCCACAGTCTCCGAAAGACAGTCTCGCCGGCGTTTCAGCCAGCAATCCTGCAGGTCTCATAGGGGTAATAAAACATTGAAAAAAACACACTTCGGACCACTTTTTTTTCTTGGGATCATCGAAATCCCTATATTAGAGGTCCTATGGATGCCAAAAATCATAACTAGAAAAAAAAATCACACCCTGTGTGAAGTGGGCGGTGTATTCCTAGCTAACTACAATATCATATCAATCAATCATATACAAAGTAAAAATAAATACATTTATTGAAACACTCTTTATGATGGACAAAACCATAACTTGAAAAAAACCAATTTATGGTTTTTTTCAAGTTATGGTTGCTTATATAGGGCTATGCACATGTGTCATGTGACACTGGCCAATCACAGTCCTGAATAGATTGTGATTGGCCAATCACAGCGCAGGATAATTCTACAAATTTCCTGGGCCCAGATCACAGCGCAGGAAAATGTACATTTTTCCAAATCTCACTTATAGGGGCGGTTTCACCGCCCAAAAATAAGAGGGTGCGCGTGGACCCCTCCTAGGGCCTCTACTAGTACAGAAGGCCTTCCAGACATGAGAGGTGAACTGGGGACCTCTGTCTGAGACGATGTCAGAACATAAGCCATGCAAACGGAACACATTGTCCACCAGGAGGTCTGCAGTCTGTCTAGCAGAAGGAAGCTTAAGCAGAGCAATGATCAATGATCAATGAGCAATGAGCAATGATCAATGATGGTGAATATAACTGTTTTACCTCCTGATGGTGGCAGGCCAGTGACAAAGTCCACAGCTATATGTGACCACGGACCATTCGGAACCGGCAGGGGTCGAAGAAGGCCAGAACTAGGTCTTGTGGAGGTCTTATTACGGGCACAAATAGAACAGGCAGAGATGAAGAACTGAGTGTCATCGACCATAGATGGCCACCAGAACCGCTGACGAAGGAAGGACAGTGACCGATTGATGCCTGGATGACATGTCAAATGGATAGAATGCCCCATTCAAGGACCTGGGAGCGCACAGCATCAGGGACGAACAGACAATTTTGAGGGCCGTTACCAGAGTCAGGCTGTTGAGTTTGAGCTCGCAGGACCCTCGACTCGATCTCCCAGGTGACGGCGGCGAGTAGCCTATACAGGTAGGTGGCACAATGGGTTCAGGATCGGTACCACTCTCCTCCACAGAGTATTGACCAGATAGAGCATCAGCTCTTGCATTCTGGGAACCTGGACGATAAGTGAGAGAAATATTTTATCTGCCAAAAAACAAAGCCCACCTTGCTTGCCATGATTTAAGTCGCTTTGCTGACTGAATGTATGACAAGTTCTTATGATCAGTCCATACAAAAGGGCTGGACAGCACCTTCGAGCCGATGGCGCCACTCCTCCAATGCCTCTTTAACTGCCAAAAGCTCCCTGTTGCCGACATCATAATTTCTTTCTGCAAAATCAAGCTTGCGAGAGAGAAAAGCCAGTAGGGGAGCGTTGAGACAGAACCGCCCCCAACCCAGTGTCAAAGGCGTCCACTTCCACAATGAGCTGCAGGTCTAGATCTGGATGGATAAGGACAGGGGCAGAAACAAAACGGTCCTTAAGATCATCAAAAGCTGCTTCTGCTGCAGAATTCCAATGGAAGGGGATAGAGGTAGCCTCGGTCCCAGCCTCACTTATCTGCGAAAAGAAGAGCCTGGTCACGACCTAGAGCAGAGAGTGTCTAGGAAGTGGTAGGAAGGCGGGGCTTCTGGGGTGTAAACTTCCCCCGGAACTTGACTTTTTTTGACCAATCACGTTGCGGTGTCACTGAAAAACATTGCCCCGCTGAAACATTTTCTCTTTTCCCACAGAGCTGGCATTCTTTGGTACGGTGACAGTAAAATATATTCAAAACATGGATTCTAGCGTTACGCCGACGAAACCGGTTAAATATACCGACCGAAAAAAGCGCGGTCTCCCCGGTGGTGTGGAAGAACCTAACGCACGACGTGGACTTCTTCCACAATTCACAGAATTACATTTGAAGGTACGTAGTAAGGTTGTTCACTGAGTTGTTTAACGTGTTAACAAGGCAAGCTAACGTTATTAATTCGTTTTCCCAAGTTAAATTATGTTTTATCTTATAAAAATAAGCAATGACATAGCGTTATTATGCCCTTAATCCAAAATTAATCATGTTGTACTTTGCTATATCCGCAAACTTGCCATAGGTAGATGCTCTGTTTCACACAGTGGTGTAAAGTAACTAAGTACATTTACTCAAGTACTGTGTATAAGTACACTTTTGAGGAATTTTACTTTACTGGAGTATTGCCAATTTCCAATACTTTTACTGCTACTCATACATCTCAGAGGCAAATATTGTACTTTTACTCCACTACAATTATTTGTAAACTTTAGTTACTACTTAATTTGCAGATATAAATTATTATACATTAACCACTTTAGCTAGTTTATACCTAGGCTATTTGAAAACGCTATTGTGAGCTTGTAGATCTGCTATTTTCAAAAGATTTTTATACATTTGAATACTTGTGAATACAGCAAAGGTCAAAAAGAAACATTCTGATAGCCTCCATTTATTTTTTTCAGAGGAGAAATGTTCTGTGGTTCTGCTGTTTGTGTGAACACTATAAAAATGTGCAAGTTATTTTATTTGCCCCACAATGTATAGAAATGTTTAGATAATAATTTAATCCTAATTTAATCATAACATTTATGTATATATTGCAGGATGCAGAGAGTCTGGAAGTATCCAGAGACCCCACAACTAATGTCTCTACATCTTCAAGACAAGTTCAGCGGATGTGTTCAGCACCAGTCCCTGTACTCTTTTCCCCTGGGAAAGTTAAGGTTAGATTATAGAAGGTTAGAGTAAGGGTTGGGCAATTAAAGGGTATAGTGACCTAGGAGATTACACTAAATGAAAACATCAGTACAATTCAGTACAACAGAGTGATGTCCCAGTTTCAAGTCAAGGGCAGAAGATGTCTCCAGGACCACTCCCTGTTCTCTTTCCCCGGTGAAAGTTAAGGTCAGCTTAGAGCAAGGGGATCAAAATGGAAGTGACATGAATTCATAATAAATGGAACTGGAAGATTACATTAAGTTAACATATTACAATTCAGTTATCCTGTGGTAAGGTTTAGCATAAAGATATCTAAAGGTAAGTCACTTGAACATGTTTCATCTGTTTTATACATTTTTAACTCATTGTTATAGTATAATGAACATGGACTCTCCCCCTCTTTTCTCTCTCTCTCTGTCTCTGTCTCTCTCCTGTCTACATTGTAGCGTGCTGACAGACCACTCAGTGACACACCCAAATTGACTGTTGTCCCTGCCTCATCAAGTACAGAAGAGAAGATGCCTGCAGGAACAGTCCCCATTGTTTTTTCCCCTGGGACAGTTAAGGTTAGATTGGATTAAGGGCATGTGGCATGGATTAGAAAAAGTATAACTGGGAGATTACAGTAAGTCAATACAATCTAATGCAATGTGAATTAATGCTTTAGATGACAGAAGTGCTAAATTAGTTATAGATTAATATTTGCTTTATTTCCAGTGGTTCAAATAAATATACTTTATACTGCTTGCCATGCCTTAGCTATAATCATAATGGTGACAGCCACATGGAAATGTAAGATATTATGAACCTGTCATGACCCTTTATCACTATTTAGAGTGCATTTGGTGATGGCTTATTTAAAGGGATACTTCACTTTCACATAAAATAAACATTAAAAATATATATTAAAAAAATGAAAGAAGTTATGGCAAAATAAAGGCCCCCTCACACATTAGTAGGACACTCTAATGCGTGAGGGGGCCATGAATTTTCCATTACTTTTTTCATTTATTTTTAATATATTTTTTAAATGTTTCCCCCCGCCGAAAGTGAAGTATCCCTTTAATCGTGTGTGCATTGTCTGCATTGGCTTCATGCACAACAGTTGTCATCACACCCAGCTCAGTGTTAGTTAGTTTGAAGTATGCCAGGTGGGCTTTAGTAGAATGTGTGATGGCTGACTGGGGACAGCAGTCACAAGCAATGTAATCAATGTGTATGGGTTGAGGGTTCCAAAGGTAATGAACGTGACAAGTTTCAATCAGTTGTTATTGTAGGAGCCAAATTTGTACTGGATTGGATTAGTGATTGATGTGATTGATGAAGGCACCTCATTGGCACCTTGGTGGTGGGAGTGTCACTTTGGGTGGCCTCAGTGTCTATAAATAATGGCACTCACCTGCTCACGTTTTATGGCTGGTTTGACCATGGAGGTAGGGTGAGCTGAGAGAGCTATACTTTGTTGACCGCATTTTGTATTATTGGGATTTATTGCTCGCAGTTATCTTTTTCTTTTCATATATTTGCACATATATCACATATTTGCACATATATCGGTTTATTGGAAAATGCTATCAGCCGCAATAGTTATCTTAACTCTTTCTTTAGTACTATTATAAAGCTGAACTTTCCTTCTCTCCCACCCTCTCCTTTTTCTTCCCCTTCTGTGTCTCTTGTCCACATTGCAGAGTGCTGTGTGTATGTTAAGTGCAAGACGCAGAAAGACTGATGTCGCTGCCTCGTCAAGTGAGGGACAGCAGGTGCAAGCAGGCAGCATATGCCGGCAGTGTCCACTGCACCAAAGACACCAACTGCAGTGCAACTTACAGAGTCTGCACAGGTATGCATGTACTCTTAATGATGTGGGGAAGCTCAAAGGAGCTGACCCCTCTTCAATTTTTAATTAAATTACCCTGTAATTAATGAAAATGAATTTAAAGGGAAGACTTAAAGGGCAAGACCACTTTGGTAGAGGTTTGGGTTGTGTATTTACCTTGCCATGGTGTAACTCCAAAGGTGGACAACAAATCAAAAATAATTGCTCCATTGATTAGAAATTGATAATTCAAAATATGCTCCTCATTGACTTACATTGTACGCTGAAACAGCTCTAAAAGTCACTCTTTTAGCACATAAACGAACACAAACAAAGCTGATTCAGAGAATATAGAACATCACCAAACCCAGTACTGTTTTGTTTTTTTATAAAAATGTCAACTTCCTGTTGATTTTACTATTTGAAGATCCGGATCCGCGGATCCAGTCTGGGTTTTCTTCTAAATAAAAATAGCAAAATTAACAGGAAGCTAACATTTTTATTTAAAAAATAAACAGTACTGGGTTTGGTGATCTATATTGTCTGAATCAACTTTGTTTCCGTCCATTTACGTGCTAAAAGAGTGACTTTGAGAGCTGTTTCAGCGTACAATGTAAGTCAATGAGGAGCATATTTTGAATTATCAATTTCTAATCAATGGAGCAATTATTTTTGATTTCTTGTCCACCTTTAGAGTTACATAATGGCAAGGTAACTACACAATCCAAACCTCTAACAAAGTGGTCTTGCCCTTTAATCTAAAAAAAAGTATCTTTCTACATTACAGATCAATGTGGACAGATCGCAGGACATGGGAATACATGTGACAGTAACTTCCCCCTCACGGAGGAAAAGATGTTGGGTAAGTGTTACAGAGGCAAATAAAATATGTGCCACACATATTTCACTACTTATGGTCATGAAACCATAGGCTGATTTTGCTGTTTGTGTTCCTGTTATGATTAAATACATGGCAGGCTAGTAAGACAGTTTCATCTAAATACATTAACAATGGGTGTTACACTTATTACCAACCTATTATTAGCTACCACTGTGTACCTTACATCAGAAGATCTTATGTCTTATTGTTTTTAACCACACTGTAGTTTTTCATCAGAATTTGAAAGAATTTCACAATCTGTCAAGGGTTTCATGACCCTAACATGATGTATTTTCATTTCAAGATGTACACCTTTTGATTGTGGTATATTTACTTTTGTTTAAGGTCAGGGTGAAGTATCCTACATTTTTAAAAACAAGACTCCTTACTGGGCCATTTGAAAAAGTGGCAGATATCCTGGTTCGGGGCCTGTACCACAGACTCCCACCAGCTCTAATGAAGATCCCTGATCTAAAAAAAAGGATGATTGCTGAAGTGCTGAAGGAAGTAAAGGCAGAAGTAAAAATACTAGTCAGTCTCAGATTTCGGTCCATCTTGCGCCAAACCAGCCTGAATGACTTGAAAGACTTCCAATGGACAACCGTTGTGTCAGAGTGGAGAGACCATGCACCAACCTTTCTGAAATTCCTGGAGGGAGCAAGTAAAGTGACTTTCAATGGACTCACATCTTCAGACACCCCAAACAGAACTATCAAGAAGTGTGCTATGGCCATGGCTGGAGCAACCCTTATCCGCGCACGCGTACAAACCATGAATGCGCCACAATATATCAATTCATTGATCCTGCGTGAGGCAGGGGCTACCAAACGATGCTTCAAAAGACTCTCCAGATTGGGAATGTGCGTTTCTCACAACAGCACACTAAAAACCCTCAAACGCATGGGTGAAGTATTTGACAGCTCTGTAATTCAGTGGAAAGAAGATATAATTCTTCTTCACAGTGGAGAAGGTCAAGAAATGGAAGGGATACTCGTTGTGCCATGTCCTTCTGTTGAAGAGGTTTGTACATTGTATACCGAAAATAATTAAGATCCCCCATAATTTGTATTAATACCTTAGAGATAATGTTAATATCTACCACCAAGTATTAAATAAATTGAAATGTCTTAACCACAAAATATTACATATACAAAAAATACCGCAATACATATTTCCCCTCCCCCCTTTATTGTGTGTGTGTGTGTGTGTGTGTGTGTGTGTGTGTCGCACTCTTAAGGAACAGCCTGCAACTGGCCTAACACAAGACCTCCACAAACTTGGCCTATCATCTCTGGAGACTTTGGTGGGGATAGACAGGGAATCTGATGGAGAGTACCAGGTATTAATTTCACTCAATTTGGTTTAACATTAAAACCTACACATAATACAAATACTCTATGAAGGCTCAATTGGTTACATTAGGTCAATGCCAACCACAGGCCTTATGATGTGGCGGCACTGGAATAAAAAAATAGGGAAGAATAATTGAGTGGTTTTGATTTAGAGCATATACTGTGGGGGCTCCTCACTGGAAGGTTAGTCAGTACATTACAGTCATTTAGCAGACTCTTTTATCCAAAGCGACTTATAATAAGTGCATTCAACATACTGTAGGTAGGCAAGGAAACTACTAATCACCAGAAGTCTTAAGTGCATTCTCTTCTAAAACAAGCAACTAAGAGTATACCTATCGCTAAGGTAAAAGTGCAATATATCAGCTACCTACTTTCTTAAACAGATGAGACAAATGGGGAAAATCAAATGAGCAAGAGCTAAAACAAATAAGTGTATCAAATAAACAAGATCAAAAGGGCCTACTCTGTGTGGAGTTTGCATGTTCTCCCCGTGTCTCCTAGGGTAGTTAATACCCTCACAAAAACATGTAGTAATCCTGGTCGCTATACCGCCTCCCCCATGACAGCCAGGGCGCCTGATGGAGGGGAAGGGAACTGGTTGGAATAACGTGTTCCTTCCACGCGCTACGTCCAACCAGGGAAACTCCCCCCTGTCAGGTGACAAGAAGGTCAGTTGGCTCTCATGCCTGAAGGAAGCATGAGCTCGGCCCTGGCCTCCCTACTGTGGGGGACTGGTGTAGGGCTGGTGTAGCGCCCAGGATCACTTAGGAAATTGGCACCGGGTGAAAAATATGGGTTACAAAAATCGCGGGATAAAAAATGTAAGTAAAAAAAACAAAAAAAACAAGATCAAATAAAACGAGAGCTCGTACAACTAATTGACAACAAGTAGGCAAGGCTAAGAGGAAGGGTCAGGGTAGTGTTTCCTGAAGAGGTGGGTTTTCAGCCTGCGGCGAAAGATGGGCAGTGACTCTGCTGTCCTGACATCAGCGGGGAGTTCATTCCACCACTGTGGGGCCGTAACAAAAAAGCTGTGCCTGTGTAGATCGATTATTAATTACTTATTTGTTTTCTTGCTCTAAAGGACCATGCTGCTACAAGTCGAAGTGAAGAATCAATGTTGGGGCTACACAGTGACTCGGAAGGGAAGGTACTACATAACCACACATTTTTTTCCCCACAATGTTCAATACTCTTAAATGGCTTAGATGCCACGCTACATTTATATGGCTTAATTCTATGTATGTAAGTAGACACACACACACACACTCTCTCACACTTTTTTTTACTTGCTCAAAAGGTACAGCCTGCCACTGGCCTAACGCAAGACCTCCACAAACTATCATGTCTTGAGACTTTGGTGGGGATTGACAGTGAGTCCGATGGAGAGTACCAGGTATTAATTTCACTCAATTTAATTAACATTAAAACCTGTTCACACTACACATACAATATGAAGGCTAAATTGATTATATTAGGTCAGGGGTGGGCAACTTTGATGATGGAGAGGGTCACTATATTTCCACACTCACTCCAGAGAGCCACAATGCATGTTGTTGCTGTCGGACATATTTTAACTTATTTCGTAAGTTAATGTCATTCTAGTATGTCACAAAACAATTGCTGAGAAAAAGGGGGCAATAAATAAATGGATACATAAATAGATAAATAAATAAAAACATGTTCTGTTTTATACAAGACCAGGGATATGGGTTACATTTCACACATGAGCCACTTAAACAGTGTCATGATTGGCTGTAATAGTTCTTTGGATAAAACTCATCTAAATGTATAGCATTTGTGAGAATAACTACTTATTAATCTCATGATAAACAAATAGACTGACGAGGATGAGGACACGGAATCCAGAAATGAGGAGGATGCTGACGACGAGGTTGCTGACATCGATCCTCTCACTGGAGTGGACTGTCATACGCCAGGGTCTTCAACAGCTGATGGACAGGTGAATCCTTTACATGTAATGTCCATGCAGCATATAGTGCATTTATTTTTTACACAATAAAACCGTTACACTGATGGAATACTGTAGAAATAAATCTGTTCATTGTGCAAATTTATAAATGTCTATCTAAATGTGTCTAAACTTTGGCCTCATTTGTTCCCCAGGGTAACCCACATTTGGCTCCATTCCAAGTGACGGTAGATAACCTAGACCGTGCTGTTACACCTCACGTAGTGTCAATGAAGCATCAAAGACTGGACTACCATTGGTTACTAATGGTTGCAAACCAAGAGAGGGTCAGCGCCGCACATCTGCCACAAGATGTCAGATCATCTGTCCTCAATGTACCACTCTCTGAACTTGTCCCCAACCAGGATGACCGTAATTGCCTTAAAATTGAGTTTCAGGAACTGATTGGTAGAGTTATTGTCTCCAACTTCACATCATTAGAGAACTTCAGAGAAAATGTCCAGTGGCACCTACCTCATCAATATTCCCACGAAATGGCCCTAAAAACTCTGATAAAACCACTGGGTATACTGGATGTGGACGAAAAGAAATCGAGTGACATGATCCAAGCTATGCGTCACATCAATGACAGGTATGTCCCATATGTGCCTGTTGACGATGGGAAGACGACATTGAAGCCAGCTGTGAAGATCATTGTCACAGGAGACCTGTTGACGAAGCAGAACTCTGACCGTGCTGTAAGAGATCTTCAGAACAGCAACACAGAGTATGAGAGACAGATTGGCATTGTTCCTTCTGTGGCTGACTTTCACGGCAGCATGAACTTCAATGATGTTATCTATAAAGAGTTCTATAATGTCTCCTCCAATTCAGAGATTGGTACATTGTTTCACTTGAAGAACCTAACCGACAGGAGAGATGTAAGTGCAACAGCACTGGGAGACCATTATAGAGCGAATGATGCATTCGTCCAGGATGTGACGGATGCCCTCATCATCACAGCTACTCTCGAGTACTTTGGAATGGACAGTGTGCATGATGGACCCAAACAAAACTCCCCACCAAATTTCAGTTCTTCATTAGAGAAACAGCAATGGTTTGACACTCAACTTGGTAATATAGTGGACAGGTATGTTATGAATGACCACATAAATACACTTTTCCCTGTAACAACTCCAAGAAGTGAAAGCCAACCTGAAGCACAAGAACACAAATGCCACTTAGCAGAATGCATCTACCCACCATTCCAAAACTTAACGGAGCTCAAGAAACACGAAGAAGAGGTACATGGTTTCCGTCTTTTCCATCACACTCCACAAGCAACCACATCTCGGGGAGGTTTTATAACTGATGGGGTTTATAATTACCACACCGCTTTCATGAAAATGACCATGCTGGAGAGGGACTTCCAGGATTCAGTGAAGGAGGGGGATGGAGACAGAACCTGCCGCCTGTGGAAGTTTAAAATGCTTCATTTTAAGCAAGCAGGTCGACATCGGTACTCTCTGGAGGCACTCAAACTCCAACTAGATCTACATGCTTTGCTGAGTCCAAGTGATGCCCACAGGCTTAGATGGAATAGAACTGTGAATGTCACTGGAGGTGCCGGTAACAACATATCTCTGGACATGAATTGTGAGCACTACATACTCTACACGAAACAGTGCATTTCACAAGTTGGCGCAAACATCAACTTTGACATTGCCCAGTTCATGAGCCAAAGTCTGGGAGAGACGAAGACAATTCTGGACAACTTTGACAAAGACTGTAAAGTTCCACGTGAGTCAGGGAGACACACAACTGCCAACCGAGACGATGACATCGATGCGATGGTCAGTGTGCTACACAAAATACAGGTGTTTAGGCAGAAGCCGGGCAGGATGTACCCCCACTTTAAGGAGCAAAATGCAAATCCTTTGAACAGACTAAAGTCCCCAGGACTATGGAAATGGATCAGTGAACAAATTCTGAAGATTGACACGAAGATCGAGGCAAACAAATAGTCTCCTACTACATCTGTAACTCTCTCTTGTTCCTCTGACTTTCCAATCTTTCTCTCTTTCCCTCACTACCTAATCCATCTGTCTAACCCCCACAGCTGATGCCGTTTTTTAATTGTTTTTAATGTGCCTATCTACATTTTTTCAAATGTAGATAACTAGTGTTCAGGCGGCCCTCACACCTACGTTGAACCGCAGATCCGACTGATATGCCCATATATGGAGATCTCTCCATATGGTCCCTTTTATGCCCATATATGGAGGCACTGGTTTATTTACACCTTATACCATGACGACACATTGAGGTTAGACCAGTGATTCTCAAACTTTTTCGACCCCTGTAAATAACTTTCATCCATGGTACCCCTGAATGACATAGCTTATTGAAAAAATAAGCTATGTAAATATGTTAACCTTTCTCCCGAAGATACAGGAACAAGAAACACTTGAAAGTATAATCTGTTTCAAATTAAGATGGGTTGAAAATAATTTCTTACTTTTAAGCGTATACGTTTAACCACTTGAACCCCAGCATCCCTTTTCTTGGGGGAAACTTTGCCAAAAATAGCTGACCTACAAGCTCACAGCTGCTATTTTTGCCAAGACATTTGGTGTAGGGGGGACACACACACCAAGTACAGTGCAAGTCAGGCTAGTGTTAGTATAGTGTCTAAGTGGGTCCATTACTGAAAGTGATATTGATTCATTCCAAATATTGTCACAGCATTCTACGGCACCCCTGGACTTGCGTCACGGCACCCACTTTGAGAACCACTGGGTTAGACGACAAACTCCATATTTGGGCGTAGCTGCATTGGGAACTCTGACATTGTTATGATGTCATCACACCAGTAGGCTTAATTTGGCCAGTATTAAGAGTGTTCAGATTGTTCAGTATCAGTACCCTCCCTTAAACCAATTATAATATAGAATGGCCTATCTTTAAGCTCACAGCATGTTGCTGATGTTCAGCTTGTAAATCAGCTTTTTTTTCCCACTATAAATTGAACTTTTCCAAAGCACGTTTTCTCTTTTAAATGTAGTGGAGTGAAGGTTTTCAAATACACAAAGTATAGATCAAAAATGTAAAGTGCTCAAGTAAATCTACTGTTACTGTCTACCACTGCCTGTTTTTAATAAAAGAACCTATTGGAACTAGTTCATGTATAATCATTTCATGCATAATATTCCAAAAAGCTTTCACCTGTTACAGCATGGCATATCCAGATATCCCTACACTAAGTGTGTTAATTTTAACAGGCCTTAAGTAAGTAAGTAAGTCAATTTTATTTATAAAGCACATTTCAAAACAAGGTTACAAAGTGCTGTACAATGGAACACAATTAAACAAAATTAACAAGTTAACAACAGAGTATAAAAGTATATAAATAGAGTAATAAAACAATACAACAACAAGGATTAAAACAAAACAATTTGTCCGTGAAAGTCAGGTTGAACTATGGGTAAAAATGCTTACGGAACAAATGTGTTTTTAACATCCTCTTAAAACCTTCAACAGACTCTGCATTTTTTATGGCCAATGGTAGGGCGTTCCACAGTGTGGGAGCAACCACTGCAAAAGCCCGGTCACCCTTTGTTTTGCGATTGGACGCAGGTATTTTAAGAAGGCCTTTGTCAGAGGACCTGAGGGATCTCATATTGTCCTTAGGAGGCAGTAGGTCCAAAATATAAGGTGGGGCCAGCCCGTGTAACGCTTTATAAGTGGTTAGGATAATTTTAAAATCTATTCTGGACCTAACTGGTAGCCAGTGCAGTGCGGCTAACACCGGAGTTATGTGTGCTCTGCGGTTTGTGTTAGTAAGGATTCTGGCTGCCGTATTCTGCACTAGTTGGAGTCGGGATAATGATGAACGGCTCAGGGTGGTATAGAGTCCGTTACAATAGTCAAGACGGGAGGAAACAAAAGCGTGCATGACTTTTTCTAGATCTTGTGAAGTGAGCATTGATTTAATTTTTGCAATATTGCGTAGATGGTAGAAGCATGACTGGGTAACCTTTTTAATATGGAACTCGAAGTTTATTTGATTGTGTTATATATAAAGTGTTATAATTCCTGAGGACATGTATCTATAACTATATTGAAGTTGAATTTTTACAGTATTAAAAAGAATATCAAGTGAAGTGAACAGACTTCTAAGAAGCATCTTCTGTGACAAGTATCTTGTGAAATCCATTGTCTCAATCCCATTCAAATGAATTTATTTGGTGATAAAAAGGGCACATCAGCACTTAGAGAAACAGCAATGGTTTGACACTCAACTTGGTAATATATTCAACAGGTATGTTATGAATGACATAAATACACTTTTCCCAGTAACAACTCCAAGAAGTGAAAGCCAACCTGAAGCACAAGAACACAAATGCCACTTGTCAGAATGCATCTACCCACCATTCCAAAACTGTTCAAATTGTTGTGTTGTGACAAATGTGCTGCGAGATGGCTGTAGTGAAATGGGCTTATTAGGCCTACACTTGAGTTATGATGTAGAATATTCATGTCTATCAAAAGGCTTTGAAGGAAAGACAATATTGAGACTAATATTCCTTTTGGGGGTTAATTAGCACATTTAGAATGTCAAATCTTGTGTTATGGGCTGTGTCAACAAATATTTTCAAATGGGGGTACACAGCAAAATGATTATCAATTTGGGGATCGGATCCTCCTCCTGAAAACATTTGAGAACCATTGATCGATTCTAACAGCATTTTCCACATGAAATTCACAAAGTGAATTAAAAAGTGAGTAAAAAAAAACATTAATCAAGTGAAATTGTACAAGTGAGTGTTACAAAATAATGGGTTTCCACCATATGTAGGACATGTCAACTGACATGCCATATTTGTTACAGACAAATAACGGTATCAAATTAAGTACATGAGTGTAGTCCTACAAGAGTCAGCACTATTTCTTAGCAGAAGGGCTCTGGTGCTCACCAGTAAAGGACATAATGACAAATATGACTTTGCCACTTGATAAGACAGACACACTCATTAAGTCTGCACCTTTATTGCAGGGGTGAATGGTGTTTAGAAATGTTTTTTTTTTTTCAGGGCGAAAATGCTTATACAAATGTCAGTCACCCATCATGCCAAAAAATCAGCCAACCATCATACAAATGTCAGTCATCCCTGTACTCATCTACCGATAGGTCTTGAAAGATTTCACCAAGAACCTTTAAAATGGTTTGAGCCTGCTGTATGGTGCTTACTGAAACATTGGTAAAGATGTCCTGCAATGTGAAGAGACAATCACTTCTCTCAATGACCTCTTGGATCAAATTAGCGTGTGTGTCATCTGTTAGGTTCACAGTGGCAGTGCTGTACACAGCCAACCCACCGCGAAACCCTTGTAGTATCAAGTCATCTCCGATATCCTCTAACTTTGCACTCAATAATAGCTTTTGCCTCTCACTAACAGTTCTCTGTCTGCTATCTAGCTTCTCTCCTGCAAACTTTTCAATCTGGCTGGGTTGTCCATCACACGTGGGATTGCATTCACATGAGGAAGCACAGAAGTCACAGCACGAATGACTAGGGGAAATGACATTGATTTTCTCTCCATCAAAGAGATGCATCAATTTTGCCCGACGGCAGGTGTCTTTATCTGACAAGTAATCTCGCATCTGGTCAGAAACACCCACTAACTGTCGACCATGGTACAAAATTAACGAGTGAGCATTTGATCCATCCCTGCCAGCTCTACCCAAGGCCTGCATGTAAGCCTCTGTGTCCCTTGGTGGCCCATAGTTTATCACCATATTAAGTCTTGTAAAATCCACACCCATACCCAAGGCAGAAGTGGCGAGAACCACTCTTAGAGTTGATGAGGGGACTTTCAAGGAGTTACAAATGTCTGCCTTTACATCCTCTGGCGTCTCTGAGTGGAACATGTCTACCAGTCTATTGCCTGAAATGTCTTCTGCACCCTCTGGGTGACGGAACTTACTCCCAAGTGTCTGTTTGAAGACATCTTCGTAGAGCAGAGAGCAGTCAGAAATGCTGTTGCAGTATATTAAGACCTTCTCTGTGCTGGTTCCCTTCAGCTCCAGTTCTTTGCACAGCCATGTGAATGTCTTGACTGGATCTGAATCCACCTTCTTTGATGCCAACCGGATATTGGCTCGATCTGGAGACTGGACAATCTCTACACAGTTAATCAGTCCTATGTGCTTGATGATGTCCTGTCTGGTCTCCTTTGATGCTGTAGCAGTCACTGCAAGTAATAATAATAATAATACCTGGGATTTATATAGCGCTTTTCTGAATACTCAAAGACGCTTTACATGTTGAACTAAACTAAAAATAAAAACAAAAAGTACTGGCACAGACTTTGGAATGATGGAGCGAAGTTCCCCAACCAGGCCACACCACTTTCGGAATGGAGCAGAACGTTTTCCTCCCTCACCCCTGTTTGAAAAGAGAAATATTAAGCTTTGATTTGATTTATTTAGCACAAAATGTAAAAACAGTACAAAAAACAGTACACAAATTTAAAAAAAAGTGCCAGGAAGAGGCAAGAAGCCCAAAGGGCTTATATGACGCCTCTACCTATGTATAACAACATTAATAGAACATGATTTGAAAACAAAATATGAATATATAGCATTTACAAATAACATGATTGCAGTATATTAAAAAACACTACAACATAATTGAAATACCTGATTATACATGTCAAGATTACTGCTAATGATTTGCCAATATTGTTGACAGACTTTTTGATTATAAAGGGTGTCAAATCCATAGTGCAACCAAGCAAATAGGGAATAGACAAAAATAGACCATACAAAATAGAATGAATGTGTGATAATGAATGTGACATTCTGTGATCTGGTCAATCAGAACATCCTACTATTTGTTCTTAGATAAATTAAGTGAAGAAAGATGTATACCAGTAATCTAATTTGCATGTCAAGTATGACACTAAAACACATGCTACACATCACGTATTTTTTCTGAAATATTAATAACAGAAATAACAAAAATAATAAAAGAAAAACATAATACTAAATAATTTGAAACATAAGTATTTTTCAAAAATATGATCATTTCACTTACCATTGGATCACTGTGTGTACTTCGTCTACAGCAATTCCAACCAACCGCTGCTGGAATATTGGGGTTTGAAGCACTTTTCTCCAGCTTTTATTCCCCACGAGCGTCTCCGGCGACCCGAAAACAAAGGGATATTTACCCTGTTCAATTTGGTAGTCCACTTCTGGGCTTTCTCCAGCACATGCTGCTGATATCCCTATACAATCGAGAGACCGTATCTGATCCTCGATAATAGACAGTAGCGGACAAACCACTAAAACAATTGGCTCTTCAGGCCATTTAGAAAACCCGTGAACATTCGAAAGAATCCTGCATGCCGTAGCCCATGTTTGGAAAACCAAACTTTTACCAAAACCTGTCGGTAAACAAGCTAGAACGTCCCGGTCAAGCAGTAAATTCTTGAGACAAAGCCGTTGTAGTGGTTTAAAAGAGGGAATCTTGTGCACTTCACAAACTTCTGTGATTGTTTTGTTGAAACTGTCCTCAAAATCCATTTTTCTGATTATTACGGGGCCAGAGCTCAGCTCTGGACCTGTTTTAATGTTCCCCTCTTTTTTCTTCTGCCACTTTTGGCAGTTCTGGCTGAACCGTGCATACGCTTTTTACGAAACTTGGCCATATGGTAGATGGTCATGAAAAACTATCAAGAAATAATTCTCACAATCTTTCGTCAAAAGGTGGCGCTATAGCAAAATGCCAACTTTGAACAGGTACAACTCATGCCCTGTTTGACCTACAGCCATGAAACTTCAATATACATATGCGTCTACTCATGATCAACAACTTTCACACTCTGACTTTTGACCTCTGACCTTTAGATCTCCCACCATTTTGAATTATATGAAAAACAGTTAAAAATCTCCTCCTGGGATTTTTGAGTAATCTGCACGAAACGTTTTACACATGAACTTTGGACCTATGCCGACAAACATGTGCAAAAGATTTTCCATAAGTGAAAAAATGAAGCTTTAATGAGCCAATGAATATTGCAGTTTTATGACAATTATTCATCTGCCCCTAACACATACATGCAGACTCACATTTCTTTGAAACTTTGCGGTAATGTTGAGGGTCATTCCAAATATCACTGAAACCAATCTTACTCCAATTGGTCAAAGGGGGGGCGCTATAGCGATTTTTTGAAAATGCAAACTTTAAACAGGCAAAAGTCATGCCTCGTTTGGCCGACAGCCATTAAACCTGCTTACACATGTGCCTTGACTCATGAGGAACACATGTATCACGTTGACCAGTAAGCTCCGCCCTTAGATTGTCCGCAATTTTGAGCAGTTTGAAAAACACTTAAACCCAGGATTTTTCAGCTATTTGCGTGAAACTGTATCATCTGTGTGATCTCCTTTTTCACAAGTTCTTGTCTGTTGGTCCAATGGCTTCTCCCTGAAACGTGTGCCTCATAACCTGAAGGTTGCCAGTTCAAGCCCCACTTGATGCAGACTCATTTAACTTGTATTGCAAAAAACGTGACTGTATCAATGAATACATGTGCAAACGGTAAAGATAACATGAAATGCTTATTTGAGAGTATGTTTTTTCAATGTATGACGTACTTCATTGTGAAAATAGCCGATCTACAATCTCACAACTTTTCAGATAGCAACGTTTTGTGAGCTTGTAGATCGGCTGCTTTCGGTTTCGGTTTCGAGGTGACATACAATTTCTCTATTGGTAAATGGTTTGTGAACGAGTGATCTTAGTGTTAGTGAAACAGGGGCTTGGTTCATGACAGAAGGCAAAAGTTTATGATCTTCAACAGACAACTTCAGCCTGGATGAAGCTATAGTACTACAGGTAGTGTCTCAGCCTGTGAGTTCA